>NC_092774.1:70062649-70375149 GCF_047496795.1 Chiloscyllium punctatum
AAATTGGCAAGTTTTAACTACATTTCAAAGGTCTGTAATCAAAGAGACAGAAAGATGCTGTGCTGGCGGGACAGAGAGAAATGGACACCGGAAACTATTCCCTCAGGTAAATTCATATGATTACATTTGTGTTCAGCCTGCTCGGTGTTCAGAGTTCGTCTTCACACAGCAATCCTGCAGAAAGACTTTTCTCACACTGGCGTCTGTTTCTTTGCTGCGAACGGGCAGCAGTGAATATCTGAGCCCCAACTGTCCCAGATGAAGATGAAAATGAACCATTGTTTCTCCCTCAGCCGCTCTGTCCCAGAGACAGGGAGAGGGACGGCATCAACGCGTGACGTCATTCCGCCGCAGCCTGAAGCCGTTCAGTCCATCATTCCCATGTGACTCTCTGTCACTTGTATCTCTCCGAGATGATTCCCAATCGGTGATATGTGTCCTCATCATGGGAACTGTGTCTGTGTGGTGATGCTGCTTTCGGAATGCTGATCGTCCTGTCATTCACGTCTGAACCGGAGAGGGGAATTATTGCAGGGAATGAATACGACCGCAAATAATGTGGCTTTGTGGCTCAGTGGTTAACACTGCTGTCTCATAACGGGACCTGAATTCGATCCTACCCGTGTGCGGCTTGTTTGTGTGGAGTTTGTTCAATCTCCCCGTGTCTGCGTGGGTTTCCTGCGGTGCTCCGGTTTCCTTCCACAGTCGAAAGATGTGCAGGTTAGGTGGACTGACCATGTTAAACTGCCCCATAGTGCCCAGTGGTCGGGAGGTTGGGCGCATCCGTCAGAAGTAAATGTCGGGTCTGGGCGGGTGACTCTTCGGAGGGTTGATAAGGACTTGTTGAGCAGGAGGGCCTGTTTCCACACTGTAGGGATTCGAATTAGAATTGTTTCAACTTCACCAGCTCATTCCCATTTCAGAGAAGATGTGTTAGGATTCAGTTCAGAGCAGACCGGCGGAAAGCAACTCAAATCTCCACAAGCACTTCGCCTTATTGTGTAAATTGGGCCAGTGTTTAGTGACATATTCAGCTCACACTGAATCACAACATGTGTCACAGCGTAGACGGAGGCCATGCGGCCCACCTTCACTCTGCTGGTTCTACCCCATAAGTAAACGTGTGACTCAATTCGTATAATTCTCTTGCCTTTTCCGTGTAAATCTGTACATCTGAACGTGACCACCGAATTCCTCTAACCACTCCCTGTCCGAAAACGTTCTTCCTAATGTCACTTTTACTTCTTTCCCACCTGACATTTAAACTCTGCCGAATCGTTGTGGATCCTTTGTAGCGTGGGAGCATTTCAGAACATTATTTCCTTTGTCTCGGCCTCTTATGATTTGCAAGGCTTCTGTTCTCCGTGGAGGGCAGTCCCAATTTTGCAATCTCGCTTCATTGCTGATATCCCTCATGCACCGCATCTCTAGCAAGTCGGAGTCAAAGCGAGATTCATACCCCTAGACCAACGAGCTAGAAACCAGGCGCACCCCATCGCCCGTACCCGCCCCACCTCTTGAACTAGCTGAGACTTGCTCAGTGTGAAATACATTTGACATTGCTCTAAGAATTGCAAGCGGCAAAGAGTTTCCATAACAGCTGCTTCTCATTGTCCAAATGTTTTGGGAAGCAGATGAGAAGACGAAGTGCAGAACAGAGCGCTGCCATACTTCTAAAGAGGATATTGAGTGTTTCGGAGAGATAGTTTCCCTTCTGGGTTATGCTCCGATCACGCACCCGCAGACATATCGCCGATGTGCACAGAAACTCTGTCTAAATTCCCACATTCTGTTTTTTCGAACTGTGATTTCGCTCAAAAGCACAAAATTTCAACACTCTCAAAATTCAAACTTTAACAAAGTGCTCATAGATATACTTTGCGAACATCTGGAAAAATTCTTCCAAACGTACCTAGGGAATTTCGGTTTGAGGGCTCTTGAACTTTAAGTAGAAGGAAGGGAAGTTTGCCTCGAGGCTGCATAACGTAGAGATGTGTTCCCCATGTGAACTGGTAGTGGTTGACCATCCCAGTGCTTCCCGATGCAGATTGCCCTGACCCACAGGGAGGTTTCTTTGAGAAACTGTCCCAGGGGCTTCCAGTCTCACCGTGACGTCATAGGGCGAGCCCCCGGTGATGGTCTGCAGCTGCTGTGACACAATAATGATGCTGGCCCCGGAACATGAATATGAATTAGTTCGTGAGTCACGTGGTACTGAATTATTCTCTGGGATGTTCTTTCAACTTCACGGATTTATATATGAGAGGAGGTAAATGGGCAGGGCTTACACCTCGGGTCCACTCTTCCTTCACTCGCAACACCCCACACCCACCTCCCATTGTCTCAAGGCACTTTCCCCTGCAACCGCCGAATGTGCAACACCTGCCCATTTACCTGCTCCCTCCTGAATATTCAAGGGCTCGAACATACCTTCCAGGTAAAGCAGCACTTTACCTGCACATTTGCCACAACCTAGTCTACTGCATTCACTGCTCACAGTGTGGTTTCCCCAAAGTAGCATGAAGCATAAACTGGGTGACTGCTTCGCAGAATATCTCCGTTCTGCCCGCAAAAAAGGCTCTGAGCTTCTGGTTGCCCGCCACTGTAATACACCACCCTGTTCCCTCGCCAACATCTCTGTATCAGGCATGCAGTAGTGTTCCAGCAAAGCTCAGCTCCAGATGGAAGAACAAAGCCTCATTTTCCACTTGAAGACCCTACAGCACCCCCGGTCTTCAATATCGAGTTCCATGTCTTTAGGGCCTGAAATCCGCCATGTCCTATGCTCTCCTGTTCACATAATGTCGTCTTTTGCAGCTTTCCCGTCTAAGGGCGCACTGTTCTGCACCTCGCCTTCTCATTTCCTACCCAAAAAACTCAACATAAATATTTCACATAGATATAATGGCCCAATGTGCACAGTTGAGATGACACACTCGTGGAGGTCTGCGTGGTCTTCCCCTGTTCTCTGTTGAGGAGGGCAATGCTTGTCACTGCCCACCCAGGTGTCAGAGAAAAGTTTCGAAACAAAAAGGTTAAATTTTCTGTGAGTGGAGAGGGCCCGGTTCCTGGACACGTGACAAACGACAGCAGCGAAACAGAATGAGAAGCACCTATTCTGGAAATTGTTTGCCTGACCCCAGGAAAAGCAGACAACTTCGCAGTTGGAGGGAGAGCAGCAAATACACCACCCCTGTGTGGGGTTGAATCACCAACCTCCCGGTAACCTGCTGAACGCACAGCCCAACGGTGCGATAGAGAAATGTGACTGCGCCGGTCGCACCATCGCTTTGGGGAGGCTATTAGTGAATTCATAATTCAGGCTCACCGCCAAGAATTACATTTGTCGTCTATCAGTCTTACTTTTCCATAATAAAGCCTGGGACATTCATTGTGGAGAGATGAGATCGAATTGAACTACACACATTGATGAGAGATAGAGCGGGTGGGAAGGATCCATTCCCATGCGTAGAGAGATTAATAATCAGGACCGAAAATAAGGAGCCACTTCAAGAAATTGGGGGTTCATTCAGCAAAGCTCATGTAGAACTGTGATGAAAGTGTGATGAAAATTGTGATGAAAGTCTCTCGAGTTATTTTGATGAGAAGTGTTGATGCTGCTAATACAATCGATAGGATGAACGTAGATTGGTCAATGTATTTGGTGACAGTTCTATTCGAGCCCTGTGAGCGAAACCTGGATCTGAAGGAGGAGAAGGGACATTAACAACATCGATCTGAAATTGGACACGTGACAAGGAACAGAGCCATCATTGACAGTTGGCTTTTGAACTGGAGAAGGTTTCTCGTGAAATTAACTATGCAAGGTCAAAATAATTTAGGTAAAACACGGAAACGCTATCCTCATTAGCAGACAGAGAAAGGATGACAAGACACAAATTAAACATTTTCGACAAGTGATACAGGGGACTGGGAAGATAAGTATTAGAAACTGTGAACAGCAAAGTTCTGGAGAACAACACTTACATTCAAAGACGGAAAACATCCAGGTCCTGATTAATCAGATTGCATTGTGGCGCTTTTCTGGAAAACATCCACTTGCAATGTCCCACAAAAGAGTGACAAAACCTATCCCTATCAGCCCAGGATAGAAAATCCGAAGGGATGAACGTTTGCTGATTTTCTGAAGATTCACGGAGCTCAGACTGGGTTTTGGTGATTGTTTCTTTTCCACTCCCAGGAGCCGCAGTGGTTGAGGCGTTTAGTTGGGGAGAATAAAATGTGCCCGTGAGCAGCATGTGGGGCTATTTCAGCTTCGCGTCATATGACTGCGCTGTGAGTTGACTCAGATGTTGTCAGTGATATTTACTGACGCGAGACAGTGTAAGGATTCTCATTCCCGCAGATCGGGAATTCAAACCGTATGCCGGTTTCAGGACAATGAGAAAGATTAATTGGGGTGTGTGAAGAAGCTGTGAGCTGCATTTCAAACAGGGAGGTGGAGTCAGATGCATCATCCATTGCGCCCCGGCCCTGTGCGTATCTCACGCCATCATGCTGCAGAATTCTGACGTTAACACGGACATGCGCAGCAATGGGTTCATTCACAAGGTGAACAACCAAAGATAATCACCGTCACTGATTCCCTTCCACAGGCCCAACTTTGTGAAGCAGTATCTTTCACTGGCAAAGGAAACACCCTTGTCCACAGGTGCCTGCCTCATTTCGATCACGATTTCAAGCCCCTCACTGTTCTAGTCTCATTTCCAAACACTTTGCTCATAGCCTCCAAAGAAGCTCTGCGGGTATCTGCTTGTTCCACCCGAACAGGCAGTGGGTTGCAGATTCCCACCAGTCCCAATTTGAGTGAAATATTTTCCCCCTCCACTGATTTGAATCTTAAAGAAGAAGCCGGGGAGCAAGCTCCCTTTCTTTTCGACGACATTTCTCATTTTGTACTCGGCAGGGTTCACACCTGCGTGGGGAAACCTCAATGGATTTCAAGTCCATCGCATTAACCACTCGGCCCACGAATACAGAAACACACTGACAGCTTGACTTCCCAGGTCTGTCTGCCTGTGGAGCTGAGAAAGAGTGAATCATCGCAGAGTTTGTTTGAATCCAATCACTTCACAGTGATTCGAAAGGGTTAAATATCTGCACATGATGTTTGCAGACATTTAGGTGTTTCACCCGAAAAGATGAAATGAACTTTCAGTGAGGAATTGCAGGAGGAACTCAGCAGGTCAGGCAACATCTGTGGAAAGAGAATCAGAGGCAACATTTCAGAATTTTGTTTTCTCCGACAGGTACTGTCGAACCTGCCGAGTTTCTCTTTGGGTCTCGTCTTCTCAGCCTCCGCAGCCCCTTACGTGAGATATTCAGTCAATTCAGAAACCCCTTTGTGAAGAAGATTTCCGTTTGGGGAACATTTTCCTGACCCCATTAAAAACGCACAGCTTCGAAGCCAAAGATGGGCAGCGAACACACCGCCCCTGTGTGGGCTCGAACTACCAACCTTTCGGTTAACAGCCGAACGCGCTAGCCAATTGCGCCACAGCGACAGGCGAAGCGACCGCCGGCGCTATCGCTTAGAGATTATATAATTCAGCCTCAACGCCAAGAATTACAATTGTCGTCTATCTGTTTTACTTTTCCATAATCAAGCCTGGGAGATCTATTGTGGAGATACCGGGGGCTGTCTGCAGACACATCCATGTCACGAGGAACTAGCTTTCTTACTCCGGGGCCGTCGCCCTTCCAGCCTTTCAGCGTTTTGCCTGTTCCCGAGTTCTCTCATTGGATCGGAGGCGAGAAGGAGTTTGAATTCCTGATGTCCAGGAACGACAATTCTTTCAATGTCTCAGATCAGTTCATGTGCCGAGAACATCAGAGTCAACCTCCCGGACTCTTCAACAAGGGGACGGTGTCTGGACTGTCTCTGCTCAATCTGACCGGTCATCTTTCATTCTCCTCCAAATCCGCTTCCCAAAGTGTTTCTAAAGGTTCACAAAGCTGGAGACTGGGATTTCTGTCTTGCTTCATGAACATTTGAACATTTTTCCATTTCCTAACTGACAATATTTTGCCAAAATCTCTTCCCAATTGTACGCCTTGTCTCATGTCCAGGGATGAGGAATTTCCATTTTGGGGAGACATTCCCAAGGTTGAGAATGTTCGCTTTGGAGCAAACAAGGATAACTGGAGATTTCCTGGGGTTGTTGGTAATGATGGGAGAAGAAGCGGTGGGAATGGGCAGATTAATGATCAGAAGAACCAATTGCCACTGACCAGAGTCAGTTACCAGAGGACAGGGATTGAAGTTCTTGAATGAAAAGCAGCACTTGTGCCTAATAAACACAGAGAATACTGCAGAAAGCCAACAGGTCGAGCAGCATCTGTGGAAAGGGAAACAGAGCTGACGTTGTGAGTCTGGTACGTTGTTTGTTCAGAACCCGAGTTTCCTGCATGGTAATCAATTCCCAGACATGAGAAAACGGGTCTTTATTGAGACGGGTTTTGTGAAGTTTGAGCGATAATGCAACCAACAGGAAGTTATTTAAAATCGCCAGCGAAGAAAGCATAGCCAGCAGGTTACCACCCTGGGCGGGGAGCCCCAAATGATCTCTACTCCAACACCTTAAGTGTTCGGCCACAACTACACGCCCAAAGTAGAGGTCCAAACTTTCTCATGGAATTGTTCTAACAGGAAAGGTGAGTATTGGGCTTGTCCTGTCCGCGCCATAGTCCCAACGTTTCCTGTTCCCCTGGATTTGATCAGGACAGAGGAGGCTGATGGGAGATCGAATTGAACTACACACATTGATGAGAGATAGAGCGGGTGGGAAGGATCCATTCCCATGCGTAGAGAGATTAATAATCAGGACCGAAAATAAGGAGCCACTTCAAGAAATTTGGGGTTCATTCAGCAAAGCTAATGTAGAACTGTTCACAGAAAATTGTGATGAAAGTCTCTCGAGTTATTTTGATGAGAAGTGTTGATGATGCTAATACAATCGATAGGATGAACGGAGATTGGTCAATGTATTTGGTGACAGTTCTGTTCTAGCCCTGTGAGCGAAACCTGGATCTGAAGGAGTATAAGGGACATTAACAACATCGATCTGAAATTGGACACGTGACAAGAAACAGAGCCATCATTAACAGTTGGCTTTTGAACTGGATTGGGTTTCTCGTGAAATTAGCTTGAGGCTTGAGGTATGCAAGGTCAAGATAATTTAGGTAAAACATGGAAACACTATCCTCATTAGCAGACAGTGAAAGGATTACAAGACACAAATTAAACATTTTCGACAAGTGACACAGGGAACTGGGAAGATAAGTATTAGAAACTGGCAACAACAAAGTTCTGCAGCACAACACTGACATTCAAAGACCGAAAACATCCAGGTCCTGATTAATCAGATGGCATTGTGGTGCTTTTCTGCAAAACATCCACTTGCCATGTCCTACAAAAGAGTGACAAAACCCATCCCTGTCAGCCCAGGATAGAAAATCCGAAGGGATGATTTTCTGAAGATTCACAGAGCTTAGATTGGGTTTTGGTGATTGTTTCTTTTCCACTCCCAGGAGCCGCAGTGTTTGAGGCGTTCGAGTTGGGGAGAATAAAATGTGCCCGTGAGCAGCATGTGGGGCTACTTCAGCTTCCCCTCATATGACTGCGCTGTGAGTTGACTCCGATGTTCTCAGGGACATTTACTGACGCGAGACAGTGAAAGGATTCCCATTCCCACAGATCGGGAATTCAAACCGTATGCCGGCTTCAGGACAATGAGAAGATTAATTGGGGTGTGTGAAGAAGCTGTGAGCTGCATTTCAAACAGGTAGGTGGAGTCAGATGCATCATCCATTGTGCCCCGGCCCTGTGCGTATCTAACGCCACCATGCTGCAGAGTTCTGACGTTAACACGGACATGCGCAGCAATGGGTTCATTCACAATGTGAACAACCAAAGATAATCACCGTCACTGATTCCCTTCCACAGGCCCAACTTGGTGAAGCAGTATCTTTCACTGGCAAAGGAAACACCCTTGTCCTCAGGTGCCTGCTTCATTTCGATCACGATTTCAAGCACCTCACTGTTCTAGTCTCATTTCCAAACACTTTGCTCATAACCTCAAAAGAAGCTCTGAGGGTGTCTGCTTGTTCCACCCGAACAGGCAGTGGGTTGCAGATTCCCACCAGTCCCAATTTGAGTGAAATATTTTTCCCCTCCACTGATTTGAATCTTAAAGAAGAAGCCGGGGAGCAAGCTCCCTTTCTTTTCGACGACATTTCTCATTTTGTACTCGGCAGGGTTCACACCTGCGAGGGGAAACCGCAATGGATTTCATGTACATCGCATTAACCACTCGGCCCACGAATACAGAACCACACTGACAGCTTGACTTCCCAGGTCTGTCTGCCTGTGGAGCTGAGAAAGAGTGAATCATCGCAGAGTTTGTTTGAATCCAATCACTTCACAGTGATTCGAAAGGGTTAGATATCGGCACATGGTGTTTGCAGATATTTCGGTGTTTCACCCCAAAAGATGAAATGAACTTTCAGTTAGAAATTGCAGGAGGAACTCAGCAGGTCAGGCAACATCTGTGGAAAGAGAATCAGAGGCAACATTTCAAAATTCTGTTCTCACCGACAGGTACTGTCAAACCTGCCGAGTTTCTCTTTTGGTCTGGTCTTCTCAGCACACGCAGTCCCTTCCGTGAGACATTAATTCAATTCCGAAACCCCTTTGTGGAGAAGAATTCCGCTTGGGGAACATTTTCCTGACCCCATTAAAAGCGCACAGCTTCGAAGCCAAAGAAGAGCAGCGAATACACCCCCCCTGGGTGGGCTCGAACCACCAACCTTTCGGTTAACAGCCGAACGCGCTGACCAATTGCGCCACAGAGACAGTCGTAGGCGTGGGTTGCACCATCGCTTAGTGATTTTATAATTCAGCCTCCCCGCCTAGAATTACAATTGTCGTCTATCAGTTTTACTTTTCCATAATCAAGCTTGGGAGATGCATTCTGGAGATACCGGGGACAGTCTGCAGACACATCCATGTCACGAGGAACTAGCTCTCTTACTCCGGGGCCGTCACCCTTGCAGCCTTTCAGCGTTTTGCCTGTTCCCGAGCTCTCTCATTGGCTCGCAGGGGAGAAGGAGTTTGAATTCCTGATGTGCAGTAACGACAATTCTTTCAATGTCTCAGATCAGTTCATGTGCCGAGAACATCAGAGTCAACCTCCCGGCCTCTTCAACAAGGGGACGGTGTCTGGACTGTCTCTGCCCAATCCACCGGTCATCTTTCATTCTCCTCTAAATCCGCTTCCCAAAGTGTTTCTAAAGGTTCACAAAGCTGGAGACTGGGATTTCTGTTTTGCTTCATGAACATTTGAACATTTTTCCATTGCCTAACTGACAATATTTTGCCAAAATTTCTTCCCAATTGTACGCCTTGCCTCATGTCCAGGGATGAGGAATTTCCATTTTGGGGAGACATTGCCAAGGTTGAGAATGTTCGCTTTGGAGCAAAGAAGGATAACTGGAGATTTCCTGGGGCTGTTGGTCATGATGGGAGAAGAAGCGGTGGGAATGGGCAGATTAATGATCAGAAGAACCAATTGCCACTGACCAGAGTCAGTTACCAGAGGACAGGGATTGAAGTTCTTGAATGAAAAGCAGCACTTGTGCCTAATAAACACAGAGAATACTGCAGAAAGCCAACGGGTCGAGCTGCATCTGTGGAAAGATAAACAGAGCTGACGTCGTGAGTCTGGTACGTTGTTTGTTCAGAACCCGAGTTTCCTGCATGGCAATCAATTCCCAGACATGAGAAAACGGGACTTTATTGAGACGGCTTTTGTGAAGTTTGAGCGATAATGCAACCAACAGGAAGTCATTTAAAATCGCCAGCGAAGAAAGCATAGCCAGCAGGTTACCACCCTGGGCGGGGGAGTCCCAAAGGATCTCTAAGCCAACACCTTAAGTGTTCGGCCACAACTACACGCCAAGGTTATGGTCTAAACTTTCTCATGGAATTGTTCTAACAGGAAAGGTGAGTATTGGACTTGTCCTGTCCGTGTCATAGCCCCAACGTTTCCTGTTCCCCTGGATTTGATCAGGACAGAGGAGGCTGATGGGAGATCGAATTGAACGACACACATTGATGAGAGATACAGCGGGTGGGAAGGATCCATTCCCATGCGTAGAGAGATTAATAATTAGGGCCGAAAATAAGGAGCCACTTCAAGAAATTTGGGGTTCATTCAGCAAAGCTAATGTAGAACTGTTCACAGAAAATTGTGATGAAAGTCTCTCGAGTTATTTTGATGAGAAGTGTTGATGATGTTAATACAATCGATAGGATGAACGGAGATTGGTCAATGTATTTGGTGACAGTTCTGTTCTAGCCCTGTGAGCGAAACCTGGATCTGAAGGAGTAGAAGGGACATTAACAACATCGATCTGAAATTGGACACGTGAGAAGAAGCGGTAGGATTGGGCAGATTAATGATCAGAAGGACCAAACCGTCTGACCTCTAGTCAACATTCGACATTGGGCCAGTATATCATTGTGATGATATTTAGTTCACATCTTCAAAGATTTGAACACACCACCTATTCTTAGCCCTTAACAATTTCCTTTAACACCTATTCACCCTCCCAGACAGATCGCTGTCAACTCCTTTGTCTGTCCAACCATTCTTGTCTCACTTAGGGCTCTATCCCTATCTATCATTTACTCCGCCGCCTTCCTCCCACCCTCCCATCTGCATAGTAACCGACATTTTCCTAATCATCACCAGCTCTGTGGAAGGGTCACCGGATTCTTCTTCACAGAAGCTGCCAGACCTGCTGAGCTTTTCCAGGAACTACTGTTTTTGTTTCTGAAATACAGCATCCGCAGTTTTTATTCAGAAAGAGTTGCAAATTTGTTGGAGAGACAGAGTTAGAGAGTGAGTGAGACAGAACAGCCATGAACCGTTGGCCTCCGTTCTCAATCATAACATAAAATCATTGCAGTACGATCACGTCCCTCAACCCCGCGTCGTGTGGGCTTATGACGCCACGGGAGCGCGTCTACCTGCTGCTTACAAGATTGCGCGTTCAAATCCCATCAGGCTCAGTGGGGCGCAATATCTGCTGCTTCAAATCAAGTTAAATTTCAAGCTGCTGGTGTTGAGGCTGTGTTAGCATAACCTTTGGATAAATTGCCACCTTCTGTTGGTCCAACTGTCAGTTCACTCAGAATCACAGAATGTGTCTCAGCCCACCTTTGCTCTGCTGCTGCTCCAAAATGAGCAATGTACCTTTATTCGTATCGTAATCTTGCCTTCTCCCTGTAAATCTCTGCATTGTTACTTTGACCATGACCACCCCGAAATCCCTTCTGTGTCCATTGAATCTGCCTCTCTGTCACTGTCAGGCAGCCTTTCCTGATCCCAACCACTCCCTCTGCGAAAACGTTCTACTTCATATCCGTTCTCCCCGTGTCTGCGTGGGTTTCCTCCGGGCGCTCCGGTTTCCTCCCACAGTCCAAAGATGTGCAGGTCAGGTGAATTGGTCATGCTAAATTTCCTGTCGTGTTAGGTAAGTGGTAAATGTAGGGGTATGGGTTGGTTGCGCTTCGGCGGGTCGGTGTGGACTTGTTGGGCCGAAGGGCCTGTTTCCACGCTGTAATCTAATCTTAACATCACTTTTCCTACTCTTCCCAATGACTTTTAGTCTCTTCCTATTCGCTTTCGATCCTTTCAGGCGTGAGAGCATTTTCACCAAAGCGGGAGTCATACGCCTAGACCACCATACCATACACGATGGGCCCTCTCACCTCCCGAAGCAGCTGGGACTTGCTCACTGTGGAATACATTCTACATTCCTCGAGGAATTATATGCAGCGAGAGTTTCCAGAACATCTGCTTCTCATTCCGTCTCCCAGGACCCGGGCTATCTCCATTGGTGGATAATTACACCATTCTGTTTCTGAATTGTTCTCTCACACCCGAGCGGACAGGTACAAGCATTATCCTCTACAACAATGGGAACAGAGAACAGGAGAGCACCGCATGTGCATCACCTCAACTTCCTATGTTGGGCCAGTATATCAGTGTGAGACATTTAGTTCGCATCTTCAAAGGCAAGATACAGAACATTGCACCAGTGTAGGGGAAAGCTGCTAAAGGAAACATCGAGAGGAGAGTCGAGGATGGCTTCGACCCATCGACTTCAAGATTAGTTGTGAATTTCACTGTTTGTTAATATTCCCAGATGCACTCCGATGTCCAGCGATACACGAATTCAAACAGCAAAGGCGGTAACTGTGCAGATTCTCTCTCCCTCTCTCTGTCTCCTGCACTGTCCTCACCATGTGCTTCCTTTGTCTGCTCTTCTCCCTTTTAAAACAGCTGTTGTTTTGTCTTTTTTTTTCCAAAGTTCCAAAACAATGCAACAGCATATAAAATAGGAATTGCTGCTTCTGGAATTCGAGGAAATCACCTCCAACACCTAAAATACCTCAAAAACAAAAGAGCAGCTCTCACAGCCAGATATTTTTCCCATTCTCCATCTTGGATTACCCAGAATCCGGTTCCCCATGGGAGACTGATTAGCAAGGTTAGATCTCATGGAATACAGGGAGAACTAGCCATTTGGATACAGAACTGTTTCAAAGGTAGAAGACAGAGGGTGGTGGTGGAAGCTTATTTTTCAGACTGGAGGCCTGTGACCAGTGGAGTGCCACAAGGATCGGTGCTGGGCCCTCTACTTTTTGTCATTTAAATAAATGATTTGGATGCGAGCATAAGAGGTAGAGTTCGTAAGTTTGCAGATGACACCAAAATTAGAGGTGTAGTGGACAGCGAAGGGGGTAACCTCAGATTACAACAGGATCTGGACCAGATGCGTCAATGGGCTGAGGAGTGGCAGGTGGAGTTTAATTCAGATAAATGCGAGGTGCTGCATTTTGGGAAAGCAAATCTTAGCAGGACTTATACACTTAATGGTAAGGTCCTAGGGAGTGTTGCTGAACAAAGATACCTTGGAGTGCAGGTTCATAGCTCCTTGAAAGTGGAGTCACAGGTAGATAGGATAGTGAAGAAGGCGTTTGATATGCTTTCCTTTATTGGTCAGAGTACTGAGTACAGCAGTTGGGAGGTCATGTTGCGGCTCTACAGGGCATTGGTTAAGCCACTGTTGGAATATTTTATGCAATTCTAGTCTCCTTCCTATCGGAAAGATGTTGTGAAACTTGAAAGGGTTCAAAAAGATTTACAAGGATGTTGCCAGGGTTGGAGAATCTAAGCTATAGGGAGAAGATGAACAGGCTGGGGCTGTTTTCCCTGGAGCGTCGGAGGCTGAGGGGTGACCTTATAGAGGTTTACAAAATTATGAGGGGCATAGATAGGATAAATAGACAGTCTTTTCCCTGGGGTCAGGGAGTCCAGAACTAGAGGGCAAAGGTTGAGGGTGAGAGGGGAAGGACATAAAAGAGACCTAAGGGGCAACTTTTTCACACAGGGGGTGGTACGTGTATGGAATGAGCTGCCACAGGATGTGGTGGAGGCTGGTACAATTGCAACATTTAAGAGGCATTTGGATTGGTATGTGAATAGGAAGGGTTTGGAGGGATTTGGACCGGGTGCTGGCAGGTGGGACTAGATTGAGTTGGGATATCTGGTCGGCATGGACGGTTTGGACCAAAAGGTCTGTTTCCATGCTGTACATCACTATGACTCTATGACTTCTGCGTTATGGGCCCAGCACGCTCCCGCTATGCCACTCTGTTATGCTACATGGCAGTTTTTCAAGAGAAGTATTCAGCTTTTCATCTGGACTGTAGCATGCACGTTCGAGATTGATGTCAAAAGATCTTCGCTGTTGTCGTGTAATATGTTGTTGCGCAGACATATCGACGTTGTGAAAATTTAACTTTGTTTAAATTCCCACATTCTGCTTTTCGAACCGTGATTTCGCTCAGAATCACACAATTTCAAAAATCACCATGTTCAATCGTAAACACAGTGCCCACAGAAAGAATTAGCCAACATCCGGAAGAAATTCTTCCAAACGTACCAGGGGAATTTCGGTTTGATGAGTTTCGAAAGTTAAGTAGAAGGACGGGAAGTTTGCCTCGAGGTTGTTTAATGTGGAGATGTGTTCCCCCATGTAAACTGATAGGGGTTGGCCATCGCATGTTTCCCGATGCAGGGCTGCCTGACCCACAGGGAGGTTTCTTTGATAAACTGTCCCTAAGACTTCCAGCCGCTTCATGACTTCATGGCACACGAGATTGGGAAGGCAGAATTGCGGGAGAAGGATCGGACCCGGTTGAAACAAAGTGCAGACTGGGTGACTGCTTCACGGAGCATCCATATTGTGTTCGCCAGAAAGATGGATTGTAATTCCCAATCGGTGATAACAAGTAGACAACAATTACATCAGGCAGCACTTGCTTTGCAATATCGTGCTCATAGACCTCACTTCCAGTTGAGCAAAGATCACTCAACTCCGGATCTCTTTATGTTCCTGGTACAAACATGGGGCAAACAGCTGAATTCCCAAGCTCTGAGCGATTATCCTCTGCATTTACGTCCTATTTGACAGACTATTTTCTCAAGGAATCATAAACCTCAAGTCAATGGGCATCATAAAATATTTTTATCTCTGCCATGGTGGGTATTTACAAATATCAAGCCTTCTGACCTGAGTAGATCATAACAAGGTGACTTTATTTAAGCTTGTACCAAATATGTGTGGAAGAATTCCGTCAGTCTAGCTTGGAGACGCTCTGCCATTTTCAGTGCAGACTGCATATTAGTGCACATTCTGTCTCAATAGTTACATGCAATATTGGTGTAAAATAAAGTTTTCGTTCAAAGTTTGTGAGAAGATTTGTAGCTCGGGTACTCGTTGTTGTGGTTCTGTTCGCCGACCTGGGAACTTGTGTTGCAGACGTTTCGTCCCCTGTCTAGGTGACATCCTCAGCGCTTGGGAGCCTCCTGGGAAGCGCTTCTGTGATGTTTCCTCCGGCATTTATAGTGGTTTGTCTCTGCCACTTCCGGTTGTCAGTTCCAGCTGTCCGCTACAGTGGCCAATGTATAGGGTCCAGGTCGATGTGTTTGTTGACTGTATCTGTGGATGAATGCCATGCCTCTAGGCATTCCCTGACTGTTCTCTGTTTGGCTTGTCCTATAATAGTAGTGTTGTCCCAGTCGAACAATGTTGCTTTTCATCTGCGTGTGTGGCGACTAAGGATAGCTGGTCGTGTCGTTTCGTGACTAGTTGGCGTTCATGGATACGGATCGTTAGTTGTCTTCCTGTTTGTTCTATGTAGTGATTTGTGCAGTCCTTCCATGGGAATTTGTACACTACGTTGGTTTTGCTCATGCAGGATATCGGGTCCTTTGTCCTGGTGAGATGTTGTCTGAGAATGGCTGTTGGTTTGTGTGCTGTTATGAGTCCGAGTGTTCGCAGTAGTCTGGCTGTCAGTTCAGAAATGTTCTTGATGTATGGTAGTGTGGCTAGTCCTTTGGGTTGTGGCATGTCCCTCATTCCATTATCTTTCCCTTAGGCACCTGTTGATGAACTTGTGGGGGTATCCGTTTTTGGCGAATACATTGTAGAGGTGTTCTCCTTCCTCTTTTTGCAGTTCTGGGGTCCTGCAGTGTGTTGTGGCCCCTTTGAACAGGGTCTTGATGCAACTTCTTTGTGTGCGTTGGGGTGGTTGCTTTCGTAGTTCAGGACTTGGTCTGTGTGTATGGTTTTCCTGTATGCCTTTGTGGTGAATTCTCCGTTCGGTGTTCTCTGTACCATCACGTCTAGGAATGGGAAATGGTTGGATGACATCTTTGTAATAATTAAAAACACAGAAATAGAAAACACACACCGGATCATCAACGCCACACTCACAGGAATCAGATTCACTGGAGAGGAAGAAAAGGACAACATACTTTTATGCATTTCAAGACCTCCTCCTCTGTAATGTGGACCTTTTCCAACATGTCACCATCTATTTCCCCACATTCTATCTCTTCCATGCCCTTCTCCACGGTAAAAAACTGATGCATCTCCTCCATTTACTGCAGCTCCACACAAAAGCCGCCTTGCTGATCTTTGAGGGGCCCTATTTTCTCCCTTTTTACCTTTTGTCCTTAATGTATTGATAAAAAACTTTTGGATTCTCCTTAACACTATTTGCCAAAGCTATCTCATGTCAGCTTTTTTCCCTCATGATTTCTCTCTTAAGTATGCTCGTACTGCCTTCATACTCTAAGGATTCATTCGATCTCTGTCTATACCTGACATATGCTTCATTGTTTTTCTTAACCAAAATCTCATTTTCTCCAGTCATCCAGCATTCCCTACACCTTCTAGCCTTTCCTTTTACCCTAACTGGAATATACTGTGTCTGGACTCTTGTTATCTCATATTTGAAGGTTTCCCATTTTCCAGCAACCTGCGAACATCTGTCCCCAATCAGCTTTTGAAAGATCTTGCCGAATACCTGATTCTCCCACCAATTTAGAACAACTTTTAGATCTGATATATTATTTTCAATCACTATTTTAATGTTAATAGAATTGGGGTTGTTGGCCCTTAGGTTTTGCACCCTCTCCAGTAGGTGCATCCACATTGTGCATTAGAAAATTTCCTTATACACACTTAACAAATTCCTCTATTTGGCAGATAGGTAAATGGACAGGAGTTATGTCTTGGGTCCACTCTTCCTTCATTCCCATCAACCCTAACCCCATTGCCACCCCAATAGTCCAACGGCACTTTCCCCTGCAACTACCGAATGTGTGACTCCAGACCATTTACTTAATCCCTCCTCACTATCTAAGGGACCAAACATACCTTCCAGTTGAAGCAGCACTTTACCTGCACGACCAACAACCCGGTCTACTGCATTTGCTGCTCACAATGTGGGCTCATCAACAATGGGGAACACGAAGCATAAACTGGGTGACTGCTGCACAGAACATCTACGTTCTGCCCGCAAGAAAGACCCTGAGCTTCCAGTTGCCTGCCAATTCCACACCCCACCCTATTCCCTGGCCAACATGTCTGTCTCAGGCTTGCTGTAGTGTTCCAGCAAAGCTAAGCTCCAGATGGAAGACCAACGCCTCATTTTCCACTTGGAGATCCTATAGCTCTCCGTCTTCAACATCGAGTTCAATATTGGTTTGGACCCGAACTCCCCCATGCCCTTGACACCAACCTCACCCACACGAGGCCTTGTTATCACATAGTCTGCTGTTACACACGACTTATTGTTAGCCAGGAACAGTCTCTATTAACAGTTATTCACCCTCCGACACAGATCGTTATTCACTCCTTTGTCCCTCCAATGTTCTCCCTCTGAACTTGCAGCAAACAGAGCAATGTAGACTGATATCCCTGAGCCAGCGGTTTGTCCCATCTCCAGGAACAGGGCTCTCTCTACTGGCGGATAATTAAACTATTTTGCTGTTGCGCTGACGTGGGGAGACTGTGTAAATATAAACTTTTTCTCAATACCCACCTTCCGTTGGTTGAACTGTGAGTTCACTCTGTATCACAACACGTGTCACAGCGCATTTGGAGGCCCACCTTAGCTCTGCTGGTTCTACACAGCAAGTAAATGAGAGTCTCTATTCGTATCATTCCCTTGCCTTCTCCCTGTAAATCTACGCATTGTTACTTTGATCATGTCCACCGAATTCCCTTTTGTGTTCTTGAATCTGCCTCCTTCTCACGGTCAGACAGAGATTTACGGATCCGAACCACTCCCTGTGCGAAAATGTTCTTCCTCATGTCACTTATTTTCCAAATGCCTTGAAATCTCTGCCAATTTTTTGGGAAATTGAAAGGATTCTCATTCCTGCACATGAGGATGAATTGATTAACTTTCTAACGCAAAGGACTGCGGATGCTGAGAATCTGAGACAGAAAGAGGAACTGCTGGAGAAACTCGGCAGGTTTGGCAGTGCCTGTGGGAGAAAACAGATTTCTGAAATATTGTCTCTGATTCTCTTTCCACCGATGGTGCTTCACCTGCTGAGTTGCTCCTGCAATTTCTGTTTTTGCTTTTAACTGAAAGTTCATTTCATCTTTCGGGATGAAACAACCAGACTCGGCATGTGCAGATATTTAACCCTTTCGAAACCTGTGACGTGATTGGATTCAAACAAACCCAGCAATATTTCACTCTTTCTCAGCTCCACAGGCAGAGGGACCTGGGAAATGAAGCTGTCAGTGTGGCTCTTTATTCGTGGGCCGAGTGGTTAATACGATGGATTTGAGATCGATTGCGGTTTCCCCACGCAGGTGTGAACCTTTCCGACTCGAGTTGAGAAATGTCGTCAAAAACAAAGGAAGACTGTTCCCCGCTTTCGTATTTAAGATTCAAATCAGTGGAGGGGTCGGAAATCTGCAACCCATTGCCTGTCAGGGTGGAACAAGCAGATACGCACAGAGCTGCTTTTGAGGCTATGAGCCAAGTATTTGGAAATGAGATTAGAACAGTGAGGGGCGTGAAGTCGTGATCGAAGTTAAGCAGGCACCTGAGGATTAATGTGTTTTATTTGCCAGTGAAAGATACTGCTTCACAAAGTTGGAACTATGGAAGGGAAGCAGTGACGGTGATTATCTTTGGCTGTTCTTCTTGTGAATGTTCACATTGCTGCGCATGTCCGTGATAACGTCAGAACTCTGACCCATGGCGGCGTCAGGTACGCACAGTGCCAGGGGCGCAATGGATGACGCATCTGACTCCACCTCCCTGTTTGAAATGCAGCGCACAGCTTATTCACGCACCCCAATTAATCTTTCTCATTGTCCTGAACCCGGCATACGATTTGAATTCCTGATCTGCGGGAATGAGAATCCTTTCACTGTCTCGCGTCAGTAAGTGTCTCTGAGAACATCAGAGTCCCGTCACAGTGCTGTCAGAGGAGGGGAAGCTGAAATAGCCCCACACGCTGCTCATGGGCACATTTCACTTTCCCCAACTCACCGCCCCAACCACTACGGCTCCTGGGAGCGGAAAGGGAACAAACTCCAAAACCCAGTCTCAGCTTTGTAAATCTACAGGAAATAAGAAAACTGTACATCCCTTCGGGTCTTCCATCCTGGGCAGACAGCGTTAATTTTAAATGGCTGTCCAGTCAGTGCCGATTCGTTTTGCCTGAAAAAATCTTGCTTATCTCATCCCAGCATTTCTTGCCACAGAGAACTGTGCGGCAGAGTTCATGTATATATTTCCTTGTAAGGTATTTTGTAAATAACATTCGTTTGCTGGTTGTTTGTGTGGGGTATTTCAGGTTCATTCGCCGCTGTTTAAGTGTGTTGGTAGGTTTGTGGGGGACCATGATGCTGAGAGGGTTGAGTTGTCGGACATCATTTCCCAGATGCCTTTAATGTAAAGTAATGTGGCTAGGGTTTCTACAGACGTTGTGTCTGCTTGTGTCAGTTTGTGGATGTGTAATCGGCACACTGGGTTTATTGGGTAGGCAAAAGTGTGGACAACAGATGCTGGAAAGCAGAGGTTAGATCAGAGTGGTGCTGGAAAAGGACCTGCATTTACTCTGCAGAGTGGGAGGGGGGGTTGAAATTTTGTGCCATAGGTCGATGGAGTTGATTGGTGCGGGTGTCCTGGAGATGTTCCCTCAAACGCTGTGACTTGACTTTGCGAGGAGTCTCAAGTCTCCCAATGTAGAGGAGACCGCATCGGGAGCAATGGATACAAGAAATGACAATGTTGGATGCCTGCTAACTGCCGCGGCCCAGGTTCGATTTCCGTTCAGGAAAGTAATTTTCAGTAGAGCTGACGGACTTGGCCCGCATCTCTCTGGTGGTCTAGTGGTTAGGATTCGGTGCTTTCACCGCCGCGGCCCGGGTTCGATTCCCGGTCAGGGAAGGCATTTCCTCGGAGTTTATCCACTACCCGTTCTTCTTAAATGTGCTGTTCAGTTTTTGATTGATCTTCGTCGTTCCTGGGTGCTGCCTCGTTGAAATAGCATCCTGTTGCAGATTTGTTTGTGTGTGAGTCGGGATGATTGCTTCTGTAGTTCAGTTCTTGGTTCGCGTGCGTTGTTTTCCTGTAGACGCTGTTTTGAATTGACCATTGACTGTTCGCTCTACTGTGACATCGAGAAATGGCATTTTGTTGTTCTTCTCCTCTTTTGTGAATTTTATGCCAGAAAGGATATTGTTGATGGTGTTGTAGGTTTCCTCTAATTTGTTTCATTTTTTGATGTCAAAAGTGTCATCGTTGTAGCGGACCCAAAGTTTGGGTTCGATCGTTGGAAGGGCTGTTTGTTCGAGTCTCTGCATTATTGCTTCTGCGAGGAATCCTGACACTGATGGATTCGTGGGTGTTCTGTTGATTTGTTTGTCGGGCTTGTTACTGAATATGAAGTGGGTGGTAAGGCACAGTTCCACGAGGTTGACAGTGTTATCTTTGCTGATGAAGTTGGTGCTGTGTTTTTGTCTTGGTTCTTCGAGTAGTGTCTTCAGTTTTCTTTGGCCACGTTGATGTTAATGGATGTGAACAATGGTGCTATGTCAAAGGACAGCATTATTCCATCCCCTTCTGTCTTAGTGTCTTTGGTGTTCAGGAATTCTTGGATGGAGTAAATGGGGTGGCGTGAATCTTCGATTTGGTGTTTTAGTCTTCAGTGGAGGCCTTTGACTCGTCTGTGTATTGGTGTTCCAAGTAGTGAGACTATGGCCTGGGGGGCGGGGGGGGGGCACCTGGTTTGAAGAAGAGGAGAACAACAACAAAATGCCATTCCTAGATGTCACAGTACAGCGAACAGTCAATGGGGAATTTCAGACTAGCGTCGACAGAAAAACAAAACACACAACACAAATATTTAACCACAGAAGCAATCATTCCAACACCCACAAACGAAGCTGCATCAGGACATTATTTCAACGAGCCACGACACACTGCAGCACAGAGAAACTACGAAGAGCAGAAGAGAAATACGTATATAGTGTTTTTTAATGAGAATGGGTGCCCAATAAACCCCCTCCGCCGATTTCTCATTGATGCTTCCAAGCTGACTCACAAAAACTCGGTTTTTCCCTCCATTATTTTCTGGTTTTTTTTGTGGGTTTTGAAAGATTTCCCAATCCTCTGACTGAGTATTGGAGTTGGGAAGTTATGTTGTGGCTGTACAGCACATTGGTTTAACCACTTTTGGAATATTGTGTGCAATTCTGGTCTCCATCCTATCAGAAGGATATTGTGAAATTTGAAAGGGTTCTGAAGCACCAATGGGTCCACAGAGGGGAAGAGGCCCTTCTGCTGTCCTGAGTGCAGCAAGGGCTTTGCTCTTTCCTCCGATCTGCTGGCCCATTGGTGTGTCCACATGTGGGAGAGGTCTTTCAGTTGCCCTAAGTGTAGGAAGGCCTTCAACAGTAACCCAGCCCTGCTGAGGCACGAGTCCATTCACACCAGGGAGAAGCCGTTCTCCTGCCACGAGTGCGGGAAGGCCTTCAGCAATTCCTCCGCCCTGCTGAATCACCAGTGTGTCCACACTGGGGAGAGGCCCTTCAGCTGGCCCGAGTGTGGGAAGTGGTTCATGTTTTCTTGCAACTTGAGGAAGCACTAGCGCGGGCACTGCTACTCATTCAGCCAGGGACTGCACATTGCCAATAAAATGATCCAAAAAAACCCAAGACCGCAAGACCATCGGAGCAGAAGTTAGGCCATTCGGCCCTTCGAGTCTACTCTGCCATTCGTTAGTGACAAATGTAGTGCAGATGAGATTAGCTACAGTGTGGAAACAGGCCATTTGTCCCAACAAGTCCACACCAACCCTCCGAAGAGTAACCTACCCAGTCCCATTTCCCTCTGACTAATGTACCTAAATCTATGGGCAGTTAGGCATGGCCAATCCACATGACTTGCACATATTTGGATTATTGCAGAAAACAAGATCACCCAGAGAAAACCCACGCAGACACTGGGAGAATGTGTAAACTCCTCACAGACAGTCAGCCAAGGCTGGAATCATACCTGGGTGCCCGGCACTGTGAGGCTGCAGTGGTAAACACTGAGACACTACATGTTACAACCCGAAGTTGGCAAGCAGGAGGTTGGGAGAATGCAGCAAGCCAGGCAGCACCAGGATGTGGAGTAGTCAGCGTTTTGGGTATTAACCCTTCTTCAGGACTGAAACGTTGACTTCTCCATGAGAAATAATTTATGGGAATGTTGCTGGGGGTTGTAGGGCTTGAGCTCCAGGGAGAGGCTGAATAGGCTGGAGCTGTTTTCACTGGAGCATCGGAGACAGAGGAGTGATGTAATAGAGGTTACAAAATCATGAGGGGCATGGACAAGGTAACAGACAAGGTCTTTTCCGTGGATTGGTAGAGTCCAGAACTAGCGGGCATAGGTTTAGGATGAGAGGCGAAATATATTAAAGGGACAACATCTTCATGCAGAGGGTGGTATATATATGAAATGAGCTGCCAGAGTATATGGGTCAGGTGCTGTCAAATGGGACTAGATTAATTTAGGATATCAGGTCAGCATGGACAAGTTGGACCAAAGGGTCTGTTTCCATGCTGTATGTATCTCTGACTACTGGTCCTGATGTAATTTTAAAATAAAGTCCAAGTAACTTTGAATAGTTCAATCTTGTTGAGCTCACCTCCTGAAAAGTTTCAGATGAATCCCTCTGAGAGATACTGTTTAAACATGCTGAGTTGGACAAAGTATCCCATCAAGTTCAACACAAACCCAGAGTTGGAGAAGTCAGAAGTCAGAACACCAAGGGGACCAAAACTGACCACAATATTCCAGGTGCAACCTCATAAACGTCCTGTATAACTACAACATAACATGCCAACATCTGTACTCAATTCCCGAACTGATAAAAGCCTGAGTGCTGAAACCTTGCTTCACTGCCTTTTGTACCGATGTTGTCAGAGATATAAGACCTACTTTAAACTGATCCACAATCCAGCTGCTGGGAGCCCAAAAGCAGAGTAGTGCTGCCTGAGTGAGTTGGGTAGGTAAGCATAGGTCGATGGGTCAAAACCATGTGACGCTATTGCTCAATGTCTCCTCATTTCTTCTCCCCCACCTTGTCGCAGATCCAACCTTCCAATTCGACACCAACCTCTTGACCTGTCATACCTGTCCACCTTGCTTCTCACCTATTTACTTCACCCTCATCTCTGACCTATCACCATCAATCCCTACCTCCATCTACCTATTGCACTCCCAGCTGCCTTCCCTCCAGCCCCACTTCCTTCCCATTTATCTCTCAGCCCCCTTGGGCCACACTTTATTCCTGATGAAGAGCTTATGCTCTAAGCCAAGACTGTGATGAAGCAACATCCTCAACAAATAGGAAATAGCTCCCAAGTCAGATTTCATCCCTTCTTCTGTTTCCCAGTTCTTTCAGAAATAAGGAATGTCTTTTCCTTCCACTACAAAGTGGTCTTCCACTTTGCGCTGTCTGAAGTGTTATCCCTCACCACTCCTTCAGACACCTTTTAAGAATCCTTTCAACCTGTTTTTCTAACAATTGTGGAGGTGACCAAAAGCAAACATTTCACTTCTCCTCAATGTCCCATTTCTCCTCCTATGAGCCATTTTGTCATGTTGTCTCTGTTACAAGCAGCCGAGTGCACGTGGTTTCTGAATTGAAATTTGGCCATTGAAGTGAACAGGATTAATATTTATCGATGGCTAGCTGTGTTTGCACTAACTGTAGTTATCCACCAATACGATGTCTTTTGTTCCACCAAAACTGGAAACAATGATCTGTGTTTGTATTGCAGTCGGATGTAGAAAATCATCCCAGCGATCTTCACGTTATTCTAGCTTACTGAGGCCATAACAGCATTGCGTGGCAGTTTGATGTGACTAAAACTTGGATGGAAAGAATATAGATTGATGAGAAGTCACAATGACAGAGTGTGTGGCCACAATCGATCTGTCTGGCTTGATTATATGAGTGGCGGCTCTTCAAGAGCAACTTCCACTCCATCACTTCAACCAGCAAGAGGAGATAAGTGTGAACACAACATTTCAAATGTGACATTTACGCATTGCTTCGATGTTATTGATCAAGATCCTGGAACTCGCTCCTGAGCCTTTATTATAGACCACATCATATTTGTGAAGTAATTTAAGAGGCAGCTCACCACCACTTTTTCAAGGACAGTTTGGAAAGACTTGCTGGCAGAGCCAATGATATTCACATGATATTGGAGACGCTCAGATCATATGAATAGATGATTGGCTAACCAATGATATAGTAGGGGTAAGGGTTATGTTCTGGATCGCAAATTGTAACTAGCAATGTACCACAGGGATCAGTGCTGGGGCCAAAATTATTTACAATATGGATATGAATTACTTGGATAAGTGAAGTGAATGTACTATTGCCAAGACTGCAGTAGAGACAGTTGATTGGAATGCAGGTGGTGAGGATGACATGGAGAGGGATATCGACAGGTTAAGGAAATGAGCAAAACCTTGGCCGATGGAATAGAATGTGGGAAAATGAGGTTGTGCACTTTGCCAGGAGGAAAAGTGCTGAATGTTAAATGGAGAAAGCTGCTGAATAGGAGGATTTGCAAGCTCGCATCCATGAACACTTCATCCAAGTTCAGTGAGTAATAGGGAAGGCAAATGGGATGTTGGTTTTTAAATGGAGTATCAAAGTGGGGAGGTTATTATGAACCGAAATCAGACACCAATTAGGCCACAACTGAACACTGGGAACAATTTTGGGCCTTTTAGCTAAGGAAAGATATACTGGCATTGGAGGCAGTCCAGAGAAGGTTGACCAGGATGGTATCAGGGATGGAAATAATGTCTAATGAGGAGAAATGAGTCGGTTGGGCCTGTGTTTAATAGCAGTTAGAAGATTTCGAGGAAATATTATTGTCACAAACAAGATTCTGAGGAGACGTGACAGGCAAGATGTGGGACAGTTTCCCCTTGTGTGTGAGTTTAGAACCAGAGGGAATAACCTGCAAATAAGGGATTGTATGTTTCGGACAGCTGTTGAGCCTGGATTGTTAAGTGCATTCAAAACCAAGATATATATTTTTTTAAATGAGAAAGGGAACTGAGGATTATGGGGAAACAGCGGGAAAGTGAAGTTGATGTTTACCAGAACAATAATGGGATACAAAGTGCGACATCCCATGAATGAATAAAGGAAAATATTCAGGAAAAAATTGTCATTGAAGGGAAGATTGGGATCTAGTGATAATGGTTGAGCAACCCACAGATCTTCTGAGAACACAAATTCAAATCTCATCATGGCTGCTCGTGTTCAACTCATAAAAAGACCTGAAAGTGAAAGTTCCTCTCGGTCCTGGCAACTAGGAAACAGTTATTCACAAAATAATGAATTGCAGATGTTGGAGATCAGCAGCAAAAGGCAAAATTGCTGGGGAAACGCAGCAGGTCTGGCAGCATCTGTGGAGAGAAACCAATTAATCTTTTGAATCCAGCCAAGTTTTGAAGGACCACTGGACTCAAAGCAGTAACACTGTTGTCTCTTTATAGATGCTCCCAGAATTATTGTGTTTCTCAACAAACTGTCCTTTTTAGGGCAGGAAATCTACCATTCATGAAACCTGCATGATTGTATGCACGTCCTGCGTGCCCCCCCACTCCCCCCCCCCCCACACACACGCACACACACACACACACCCCTTGTGTCTTCAGACCTACTATAATGTGGTTGACTCTCAACTGCCTTCTAGCATGTAGTCACAATTCCTCTGTTCAAGGGCCATGAGGGACAATGAGCAAATGTTGGATGTGCTCGCAATCATCACATCCCACAAAATATTTTCTCATTACTGAAAAAAAAATAGATTAATGAAGGACAGCCAAAACAAACTGCTATGGGAAAGTCATACCCAAGTAACCTGATTTGCCTGTTGTTATCTTTTTTAAAGTCATCTTCAGAGAGGACATTGATTACACCCCTGTTGGAATACTGCAGGCAATTCTGGGCTCTCTGCTACAGGAAGGAGGTTATGAAACTTGAAAGGGTTCAGAAAACATTTACAAGGATGCTGCCAGGGTTGGAGGGTTTAAGCTACAGGAAGACGCTGAATCGACTGGATTGTTAAGTGCATTTAAAAACTAATTTTTTTTTTTATCCGAAAGGGAATTGATGATTATGGGGAAACAGCGGGAAAGTTAAGTTGATGTTTACCAGAACAATAGTGGGAGACAAAATGCGACATCCCGTGAATGAATAAAGGAAAATAGTTAGGAGAAAATTGTCATTGAAGGGAAGATTTGTTGAGCAACCTAGAGAACTAGGTCTTCTGAGAACGCAAATTCAAATCCCATCATGGCTGCTGGTGGAATTTATGTTCAACTAATAAAGAGATCTGGAGGTGAAAGTTTCTCTCTGTCCTGGCAACCAGGAAACAGTTATTTACTAAAATAATGAATTGCAGCTGTTGGAGATCAGCATCAAAAGGCAAAATTGCTGGGGAAACGCAGCAGGTCTGGCAGCATCTGTGGGGAGAAACCAGTTAATGTTTTGAATCCAGCCAAGTTTTGAAGGTTCACGGGACTCAAAGCAATAACACTTGTTTCTTCATAGATGCTACCAGAACTGTTGTGTTTCTACAGAAACTGTCCTTTTTAGGGCAGAAAATCTACCATTCACGAACCGTGCATGCATGTATGCACGTGCGTGCGCATCCAGACACGCACACACACCCACACACACCCACCCACCCACACACACCCACACACACACACACACACACACACACACACACACACACACACCTTGTGAAGGGCTCGGGAACCATAAGAAATAGGAATTGGAAAATGCCATTCAACACCTTGAGCCTGCTTTTCCATTGAGTAGAATTGTAGCTGATCTGACATTCCCCACATTCACTTTCCTGCCTTTTTCCTGTAACTGTTCATCCCCCGACTCTTCACGAATCTATTGATCCTCGTTTTAAATGTGACATGAAGGCTGTCAACAGAGTTACTGAGATGGGGGAGGGGGTGCTCAGGTCGAACTTGGGGACTAAAACAATGGCTTCACACTTCACAATATTTAACTAAGGGAATGTTTATAGTTTATAGATAAAAATTCCTGAAGAAGGGCTCATGCCCGAAACGTTGATTCTCCTGCTGCTTGGATGCTGCCTGACCTGCTGCGCTTATCCAGCAACACATTTTCAGCTCGGATCTCCAGCATCTTCAGTCCTCACTTTCTCCTCGAGAGGCCCATGGAGTCTCACAGAGTGACACAGATGTACAGCACGGAAGCAGACCCTTCGGTCCAACTCGTCCATGCAGCCCAGATATCCTAACCTAATCTAGTCCCATTTGCCAGCACTTGACCCAAATCCCCATAAAACCTTCCTATTCATATGCACATCCAGATCCATTTTAAATGCTGTAATTATACAGCCTCCATCACTTACTCCAGCAGCTCATGCCGTACATGCATCACCCTCTGCGTGAAAAGTTTGCCCCTTAAGTTCCTTCTACATCTTTCCCCTCCCTTCCCTAAAACTATGCCCTGTAGTTCTGGACTCCCCCATCCCAGGGAAACTAACTTGTCTATTTGCTCTATCCATATCCCTCATGATTTTATAAACCTCTATAAGGTCACCCCTTAGCCTCCGACACTCCAGAGAAAACAGTCTATTTAGCCTCGCCCTATAGTTCAACCCTCCAACACTGGCAAAATCCTTGTAAATCTTTTCTGCACCTTTTCTAGTTTCACAACATCTTTCCTATAGGAAGCAGATCAAAATTACATGCAATATTCCAAACGTGGCCTGACCAATGTTCTGTACAGTGGCAACATGAGCTCCCAACATCCATCCTCGATGCTCTGACCAACAAAGGAAAGCATACCAAACGCCTTCTTTTCTATCCAATCCGCCTGCGTCTCTACTTATAAGGAACTATCAACCTGAACTCCAAGGTCTCTTTGCTCAGCAACACTTCCAAGGAACTTACCATTAATTGTAAAAGTCCTGCTCTGATTTGTTTTTTCCAAAATGCAGCACCTCATATTTATCTACATTAACCTCCATCTGCCACTCCTCAACCCTTTGGCCCATCTGATCAAGGTCCCTTTGTAATCTGAGGTAACCTTCTTTGCTGTCCACTACACCTCCAATTTTGGTGTCATCTACAAACGTACGAACTATACCTCCTCCGTTTACATGCAAATCATTTAAATAAATTACAAAAAGTAGCGGACCCAGCATCGATCCGTGTGGTACACCATTGGTCAAAGGCCTTACAGTCTGAAAAGCAACCCTCCATCACCACCCTCTGTCTTCTTTCTTCTAGCCAGTTCTGTATCCAAATGGCTAGTTGTCCCTGCATGCCATGAGATTAAACCTTGCTCACCAGTCTCCCATGAGGAACCTTGATGAATGCCTTCCTGAAGTCCATATAGATCACGTCCATCGCTCTGCCCTCATCAATCCACTTTGTACTTCTTCAAAAAACTCAATCAAATTCGTGAGACATGATTTCCCAAGCATGAAGCCATGCTGACAATCCCTAATCAATTCTTGCCTTTCCAAATACATGCAAATCCCATCTCTCAGGATTCTCTCCAAAAACGTGCCCATCACCAATGTCAGGCTCACAGGTCTCGAGTTCCCTGACTTTTCCTTACCACCTTTCTTGAATAGTGGCAGCACATTAGCCACCCTCGAGCTTTCTGGCACCTCACCTGTGACTATTGATGATAGAAATATCTCAGTGAAAGGCCCACCAATCACTTGCCCAGTTTCCCTTAGAGTTCTAGGGTACACCTGATCAAGTCCTCAGGATTTGTCCACTTTTATGCATTTCAAAATATCCAGCAATTTCTTATCTGTAATATGGACATTTTTTCAACATGTCACCATCTACTTTCTCACATTCTATGTCTTCCATGCCCTTCTCCACAGTAAACACTGATGCACAATATCCGTTCAGAATCACACACCCCACCCCCCGCCCCCCATCTACTGCAGCTCCACACAAAGGCCGCCTTGCTGATCTTTGAGGGTCCCTATTCTCTCCCTTGTTATACTTTTGTCCTTAATGTATTTATAAAAACCCTTTGGGTTATCCTTAACTCTGTTTGCCAAAGCTATCTCATGTCCCCTTTCTGACCTCATGATCTCCCTCTTAAGTATGCTCGTACTGCCTTTATACTCTAAGGATTCATTCGATCTCTCTGTCGACACCTGATATATGCATCCTTCTTTATCTTAACCAAAATCTCAAATTCTCTAGCCATCCAGCATTCCCTTCACCTACCAGCCTTTCCTTTCACCCTATCTGGAATATACTGTGTCTGGACTCTGGTTATCTCATATTTGAAGGCTTCCCATTTTCCAGCAGTCCTTTAACCTGCAAACATCTGCCCCCAATCAGCTTTTGAAAGATCTTGCCTAATACCTGAGTCTTGCTCAATTTTAGAACTTCAACTTTTAGATCTGATATATTATTTCCAATCTCTATTCTAATGTTAATTGAATTATGGTTGCTGGCCCTTAGGTTTTGCACCCTCGCCAGTATGTACATCCTCATTGTGAATTAGAAAATTTCCTTGTGCACTCTTTACAAATTCCTCTATTTGGCGGATAGGTAAATGGGCAGGAGTATACCTTGGTTCCACTCTTCCTTCATTTCCATCAACCCTACCCCTATTCCCACCACAACATTCCAACGACACTTTCTCCTGCAACTGCCGAATGTGTGACACCAGCCCATTTACCTGCTCCCTCCTCACTACACAAGGACCCAAACGTACCTTCCAGGTGAAGGGGCACTTTACCTGCACTTCCCACAACCAAGTCTACTGCATTTGCTGCTCACAATGTGGTCTAATCCACATTGGGGAAAACGAAGTGTAAACTGAGTGACTGCTGCACAGAACATCTACGTTCTGCCCGCAAAAAAGACCCTGAGTTTCCAGTTGCCTGCCAATTCCACAGCCCATCCTGTTCCCTGGCCAATATCTCTGTCTCAGGTTTGCTATGGTGTTCCATCGAAGCTCAGCACCAGCAGAACGAAGAGCACCGAATTTTACACTTGGGGACCATACATCCTCCGGTCCCAATATCGAATTCAATAACTCTAGGGTCTGCAATCCATAGTATCCTCGTCCCTTCCACACACACCAAGCCTTGTTATCACATAGTCTTTCATTATACACTACGTATTCTTAGCCATGAACAGTCTCCATTTACCATCCCACGCGGATCGTTATCAACTCCCTCTTCTGTCCAACAATTCTTCCCTCGCTTTGGGCTCTGTCCTGATCTGTCATTTACTGCATCCGCCTTCCTCCCACGGTATTTCCTGCATATAAACCAACGTTTTCCCAATCACCATCAGTTCTGTAGAAGGGTCACCGGCAACTACTGTGTTTTTTGTTTCTGATATACAGCATCCGCAGTTCTTTCACCTTTTTATTGAGGTAGAGTTAGAAATTGTTTCGATAGAAAGAAGGAGAGGGGGGAGAGACAGAACAGACATGAACTGTTGATCTCGGTTGTTCGTCATGACGTAAAATCATTGTTGTACGATCATTTCCCTTAAGCATGAATAGTGGGCGTATGCCATCCGTGAGCTTGTAGCGCCACCGAAGCGCGTCTGACTCCTGATCCGAAAGTTGCGTGTTCAAATCACGTCCAGCGCACTAATATCCGCTTCTTACATTGCAAATTAAGAAAGGAGTATTTGTTGAACTAAGCCTTCCTTCCAAGAACTTTCAATCACACGTGAAGCTTTGCTGTCAGTTTGATTTGTGAACACAGTGTCTGGGAGGTGGTATGCCCATTGTTTGGGTAAATGCTCAGCTCCCCCAGTTCATCACGGGATTCAAACACAGCCGCCTCCCTCTGGGCAGACGTTTCATTCAGTTGGTGACAGCACGGTGTGAATAACATAATACCGATTTTTTTACAACATAATCCAGAGACTCCCAGCTTTATGTTTCAATCTATCAGGAGAGTGAATGCGAGTTCAGATAGAAATGTTTCCCACCAACAGCATATCCTTTCCTCTCACTGGACTCAGTTAAAATTATCTTTATTCAACAGAAGGAGTGGAAACTACAGTCTGACGGCCTCTCTCCACATTAACGGTGAGCCTGAATTTTATAAACGGTGTCAGTAAAATCCAATGGCGGACATTGATTTGGTTCAGTCGATATTTTTGCCAAGCGTAATTCACCGAGAGGATGCTGCTGTGTGAAACTGTGGGAATTACTGCAGGCCCTCCTGCGCATGGAACACACCACAACTGAGGTGTTTCACCTTCAACAGTTTATTCCTATCTCGGAGAAGAGGGGTTTGATGATTCCGATCACAGCAGCCAGACAGAGAACAGGAGAAGAACACTCAGCACTTCACAAGCTTGTCACCACAGCTGGGTCATCGTGGCCCGTGTATCAGTATGGGATAGTAATCTGCATCTTCTGACTGGAAGCACAGCAAATTGGAGTGCTGGTTGGACTATCACACAGGAGAAAACGGCTTCGACCTATCAATTGGAGTGGCTCCCAATGCGCAACTCCGCTCACCTCAACTGAATAACTGGAAACAAATTACTCAGTGATTCAAAGGAATACTCGGTTTTGAATCTGCTTTGTGTCATGTCCCTTCGAGAATTATGTCAAAACACCTTCATTGCTGTGATGGAGTATCCTGTTGGGCAGAATATATCCGTTGTCAAATTTCCTACGTTTTATTGGTCCAACTCCGATTTCACTCAGAATCACAAAATGTGTGACAGCGCAGACTGAGGCCATGCAGCCCACCTTCGCTCTGCTGGTTCAACACAATATGTAAATAAGTGTCTCATTCTGTTGCCTTCTCCCTGTAAATCTGCACATTGTTACATTGAACATGCCCACCGAATTCCCTTTTGTGTCCATTGAATCTGCCTCTTTGTCACTGTCAGACAGCGACTTACTGACCCCACTCCCTGTGCGAAAACGGTCTTCCTAATGTCACTTTTACTTATTTTCCTGATGACTTTCAATCCCTGCCAAATTGTTCTCGATCCTTTCAGGCCTGGGAGCATTTTCACTGCATTATTTCCTCTGTTTTAAACCCTAAATGACGTGGAAAACTTCAATCAGACTCGCTTTCAGCCTTCTGTTCTCCAAAGAGAGCTGCCCCAAACTATCCAATCTACCTTCATGACTGACAATCCTCATACACGGTAACATTCACTTCAACCTGTTCAGAGCTGTCTGCAATGACTTCCCTCCCCGCTTCCTGAAGTATCACCCTCAGAATTGAGCGTAATACAGGTGGAGGATTCATTCAGACTCGGATTGCGCGGGCGAAAAGTCTGCAATACTTGTTTTCACTTTGAGCAAGTGTTTCCCTTCGCCGTGTTCACTGCAATGATACCTCTGTCCCATTCCTAATTCAGGCAGTCCGATCTGATTTAACGAAGCGGCTTTTTGAGAAAACTGACCCGGCATTTTTGCTCAGGTCAATTTAAGAAATGAGGGTTTGCCTGGAATTGGAGCCCGGCACCTCCCACCCGTCTGTATAAGCTAGAAAACCCAAAGCTAGCATCACACCCAGAGACCAACGAGCCAAAAGTCATGCACGCGCCCAGCTCCTGAAGCAACTGGGAGTTGCTCAGTACGAAATACATTGTACATTGCTCCCAGAATTACAAGTAGTAATGAGTTTCACGAACATCTGCTTCTCTTTCTGTCTCGCTGCTCCCAGGACACTGCTGTTTGCCCCGTCCCGAGGGACCGGGCTCTCTCCACTGGTGGATAATTGAACCATTTCGTTTCTACTTGCCAGCTGTGCTGGTGGAAGGCAGAGCCCATTCGCTCTTCTGCTCTCTCTCACTATGACGTGAGGTAGGAGAAGTCAGTTACAGTCATGCGTAGGAAATGGGCAACTTTGAACTTATTCCAAAGATGCTGTGATGCCGGCACAGAGAGAAATGGACACCGGAGACTCTTCCCTCAGGCAAATTGATATGAGTGTATTTTGGTGCAGCCTGTTTGGTGTTCAGAATTTGTCTTGACACAGCAATCCTGCAGAAAGTCTTTTATTACACGGACGTTGGTTTCTTTACAAGAATGGACCAAACCAGCAAGTCATGTGTTACAACTTCACCGGTTCATTGCCATCAGAGGGAAGAGGTTTAAAACTTGAGTTCAGAACACACCGACAGAAAACTGGACAAGACAACTCAGAGCTCCGAAAGTGTGCAAGCGCAACTGTATAAATTTGACTTGTGTATCAATGTGACATATTTAAATCAGATACCCGACGTTTTGGGAAGCAGATGACAAGGCAAGGAACAGAACAGAGCGCCGTTATACGGGAAAGCTGTTATAGACGACATTAAGTGAAAAGGAGAAAATGGTTTCGCTTCTGGGTTATGATCCCAGCATGCACCCGCTGTGCAATTCTCCTGCTTTTCCAGAGAAGTATTCAGCTTTTCATCTGGCGTGTGACTTGCATGTTCGAGAATGACGTCAAAAGATCTTCACTGCTGTAGTGTCACGTGCTGTTGTGTAGACATGTCGCCGATGTGCAAATATAAACTCAGAGAGCAATGTTCACTGGAGACTCTGAGCCAGCTGAACTTGCTCAGTGTGAAATACATTCTACTTTGCTGCAAGAATTGCAAGCAGCAGTTTCCAGAACATCTGCTTGTCATTCTGTCCCCGGGGAGCTGATGTTTGTCTCATCCCCAGGAACTGGACTCTCTCCACTGGCGGATAATGAAACCAATTTGTTCCTACTTGCAAGCTGTTCTGGGAGCGGGATGCGGGGGGTGGGGTGGGGGGGGGGGGTTGGTGGGTGTTGGAGGGAAGAGTCCATTCGCTCTTCTGCTCTCTCTCTCAATCCCTTGCCGTGAGAGGTATCAGTTACACTAATGCGTGGGAAGTGAGCTTTGATTGTGAACTTTCTCCAAAGGTCTGATATCAGAGAGACAGAAAGATGCTGTGCTGGCAGGACAGAGAGAAATGAACACCGAGGACTCTTCACCCAGGTAAATTCACATTGATGTGCAGCCTGCTTGGTGTTCAGAAATCGTCTTCACGCAGCAATCTTACGGAAAGTCTATTGCAAAGTGGGCATCGCTTTCTTTGCTGCGACCGTGCAGCAGTTAACATCTGAGCCCCAAGTGTCCCAGGTGAAAAGAATCCGAGTGAAACCTTCACTCACTGACAGCTATCCCCACGACCCTGAGCTGCAGGCAGTCCCCACGGGACTGCAGGCGGTCCAACACGGAAGGGACGGTTAAAAATGAACGTTATTGCACCCTCAGTCTGTCCCAGAGACAGGCAGTGGGACGGCATAAACGCGTAGCAGCATTCTCCCGCCGACAGAGGCGTTCAGCCCATTGAGTCACGGCGACTGTCTGTCACTTGTCTCTCTCTGAGGTTACTCACAATAAGTGATATCTGTCCTAATAGTAAGGAACTGTAGCTGAGTGGTGATACAGTTTATGAAATGCTGATCGTCTTGTCATTCTCGTCCGACCCAGCGTGGTGAATTACTGCAGGAAATGGATGAAGCTGCAAGGCATGTGTTTCAACTTTATCAGCTCATTGGCATCGCAGAGAAGTGGTTTTGCGAATCAGTGCATAGGAAACCGACTACGAACAGGAATAGACCACTCAGACCTCCAAAAAGCATGTTACTGGAACCGTGTGAGTTACGCGAGTGTATCGGTATGATAGAGGGCATTCAGACACTCAGGAAGTAGGTGCAAAGGCAAGATACAGAACAGAGCACAGCACCATTACAAAAGGAAGTTGCTCAAGGAAGCATCGAGCAACAGCAGAGGATGGTTTCAATCCATCGACCGCTGGGTTACTCCCAGCACGAAACCGTTTTCCACAGGTCTCTTCAGCTTTTCGTCTGGCATGTGGCATGCACGTTCGAGACTGATGTCAAAGATCTCCACTGCTGTCGTGTAATATGCTGTTTCACAGACGTATGGAGACTGTGTAAATATAAACTTGTTTTCTAAACTCCCACATTCTGTTGTTCGAACTGTGATTTCATTTTGAATCACATCATGTGTCACAGCGCAGACGGACGCCATGCGGCCCACCTTCGCTCTGCTGATTCGACACAGTAAGTAAACGTGTGTCTCTATTCGTATCATTCTCTTGCCTTCTCCGTGTAATTCTGCATATTGTTACTTTAAGCATGAACACCGAATTCCCCTATGCAGCTATTGAATCTGCCTGTTTGTCAATGTTAGATAGGGATTTGCTGACCCTAACCACACCCTTCCGAATGTCACTTTTAGTTCTTTTCCTCATTACTTTAAAACTCTGCCGAATCATTACTGATCCTTTCAGACGTGGGAGCATTTAAACTGCGTTACTTTCTCTGTCTGGATCCCGCATGACTTGGAAAGCTTCAATCAGGCCAGATTTCAAACTTCTGTTCTCCGAGGAGAGCTGTCCTAATTTTCCAATCTACCCTCTTCGCTGACATTCCATAAACACGGCACTACTGACGTCAACGCAATATTCCATCATTTCACTCCCTTGCTTTATGCTCAGTTTGTACTCCAAGCAGCCCAACCGAGTTTAGCGAAGGTGCTTTTTGAGAAAATTAACCGGGCACTCTTACACAAACCAGAAATTGCGGGCTCGTCCGAGATTTGAACCCTGGATTACTTGCAAGCCTCCGCAGTAAAAGACCAACATCAAGAATCATACCCAGATACCAAGCAGCAACACCAACACCACCCACAGACACCTACTCTACCTCTTCAACCAGCTGAGTCTTGCTCAGTGTGAAATGCATTTGACATTGCTCTGAGAATTGCAAGCGGCAGAGTTTCCAGAACAGCTGCTTCTCATTTTGTCTCCCTGCTGCTGTTTCTCCCGGCCCCAGGAACCGGGTTCTCTCTACTGGCAGAAAGTTAAACCGTTTTGATTCTAAACTTTTCTCTAACACCGGAGTGACCAGTGACAAGCATTGCTCTCCTCAGCATAGGATACAGAGAACAACAGAAGACCACTCAGACCTCCACGAGGGTGTCATCTCAACTGTGCACATTGGGCCAGTCTATCAATGTGAAATATTTATGTCGAAGTGTTTTGGGAAAGAGATGAGAAGGCGAGGTGCAGAACAGAGCGCCGTTATACGGGAAAGCTGCTAAAGACGACATTGACTGAACAGGAGAGATGGTTTTCCTTCTGGGTGATGCTCCCATCACGCACCCGCAGACATATCGCCGTCGTGCAAGTATAAACTCTGTCTAAATTCCCACATTCTGTTTTTCGAACTGTGATTTCGCTCAAAAGCACAAAATTTCAACATTCGCAACGTTCAAACTTTAACGAAGTGCTCATAGATATATTTAGCGAACACCTGGAAGAAATTCTTCCAAACTTACCTGGGGAATTTCGGTTTGAGTGCTCTTGAACTTTAAGTAAAAGGACGGGAAATTTGCCTCGAGGCTGTGTAATGTGCAGATGTGTTCCCCATGTAAACTGATAGTGGTTGACCATCCCAGTGCTTCCCGATGCAGGGCTGCCCTGACCCACAGGGAGGTTTCTTTGATAATCTGTCCCGGGAGCTTTCAGCCGCACCGTGACGTCATAGGGCGAGCCCCCGCTGATGACCTACAGCTGCTGTGACACAATAATGATGCTGCCCCCGGAACATGAATACAAATTAGTTCGTGAGTCACGTGGTACTGAATCATTCTATGGAATGTTCTTTCAACTTCACGGATTTATATATGAGAGGAGGTAAATGGGCAGGGCTTACACCTCGGGTCCACTCTTCCTTCACTCTCAACACCCCACACCCACCTCCCATTGTCCCAAGGCACTTTCTGCTGGAACCGCTGAATGTGTAACACCTGCCCATTCACCTGCTCCCTCCTGAATATCCAAGGGCTCGAACATACCTTCCAAATAAAGCAGCACTTTACCTGCACATTTGCCACAATGTAGTCTGCTGCATTCGTTGCTCACAGTGTCGTTTCCCCAAAGTAGCATGAAGCATAAACAGGGTGACTGCTTCGCAGAACATCTCGGTTCTGCCCTCAAAAATAGGCCTTGAGCTTCTGGTGCCTGTCACTTTAACACGCCACCCTGTTCCGTGGCCAACGTCTCTGTCTCAGGCATGCAGTAGTGTTCCAGCAAAGCTAAGCTCCTCATGGAAGACCAACGCCTCATTTTCCACTTGGAGATCCTATAGTCCTTCAGTCTTCAACATCGAGTTCAATATTGTTTGGACCCGAGCTCCCCCATGCCCTTGACCCCGACCTCACCCACACGAGGCCTTGTTATCACACAGTCTGCTGTTACACACGACTTATTGTTAGCCAGGAACAGTCTCTATTAACAGTTAGTCACTCTCCTACACAGATCGTTATTCACTCCTTTGTCCCTCCAATGTTCTCCCTCTGAACTGGCGGCAAAGAGAGCAATGTGCACTGATATCCCTGAGCCAGCTGTTTGTCCCATCTCCAGGAACCGGGTTCTCTACACTGGCGGATAATTAAACCATTTTGCTGTTGCGTTGACGTGAGGAGATTGTGTAAACATAAACTTTTTCTAAATTCCCACCTTCCGTTGGTCGAACTGTGAGTTCACTCTGAACCACAACACGTGTCACAGCGCATTTGGAGGCCCACCTTAGCTCTGCTGGTTCTACACAGCAAGTAAATGAGAGTCTCTATTCGTATCATTCTCTTACCTTCTCCCTGTAAATCTCCACATTGTTACTTTGAACATGACCACCGAATTCCGTTTGGTGTTCGTGAATCTATCTCTTTGTCACGGTCAGACAGGGATTTACGGATCCGAACCACTCCCTGTGCGAAAATGTTCTTCCTAATGTCACTTTTACATTTTTTCCAAATGCTTTGAAATCTCTGCCAATTTTTTGGGAAATTGAAAGGATTCTCATTCCTGCACAAGAGGCTGAATTGATTTAATTTCTAACGTAGAGGACAACGGATGCTGAGAATCTGAGACAGAAAGAGGAACTGCTGGAGAAACTCAGCAGGTTTGGCAGTACCTGTGGGAGAAAACAGAGTTCTGAAATATTTTCTCTGATTCTCATTCCACCGATGGTGCCTGACCTCCTCAGTTGCTTCTGCAATTTCTGTTTTTACTTTTAACTGAAAGTTCATTTCATCTTTCGGGATGAAACAACCAGACTCTCCATGTGCAGATATTTAACCCTTTCGAAACCTGTGAAGTGATTGGATTCAAACAAACCCAGCAATAATTTACTCCTTCTCAGCTCCACAGGCAGAGAGACCTGAGAAATGAAGCTGTCAGTGTGGTTCTTTATTCGTGGGCCGAGTGGTTAATACGACGGACTTTAAATCTATTGCAGTTTTCCCACGCAGGTGTGAACCCTGCCGACTACAAAATGAGAAATGTCGTCAAAACGAAAGGGAGACTGTTCCCCAGGTTCTTCTTTAAGATTCAAATCAGTGGAGGGTGAAAGATGTTTCACTCACATTGGGAGTGGTCGGGAATCTGCAACCCACTGCCTGTCAGGGTGGTACAAGCAGATATCCACAGAGCTGCTTTTGAGGCGATGAGTCAAGTATTTGGAAATGAGACGAGAGCAGTGAGAGGCGTGAAGTCGTGATCGAAATGAAGCAGGCACCTGAGGATTAATATGTTTTATTTGCCAGAAAAAGATACTGCTTCACAAAGTTGGGACAATGGAAGGGAAGCAGTGACGGTGATTGTCTTTGGCTGTTCACATTGTGAATGTTCCCATTGCTGCGCATGTCCGCGTTAATGTCAGATTTCTACAGCATGGCGGCGTCAGGTACGCACAGTGCCAGGGATGCAATGGATGACGCATCTGACTCCACATACCTGTTTGAAATGCAGCTCACAGCTTCTTCACACACCCCAATTAATCTTTCTCATTGTCCTGAAGCCGGCATACAGTTTGAATTCCTGATCTGCGGGAATGAGACTCTTTTCACTGTCTCGCGTTAGTAAATGTCCCTGAGAACATCAGAGACAAGTCACAGCGCTGTCAGAGGAGAGGAAGCTGAAAGAAATCCACACGCTGCTCACGGGCACATTTCACTTTCTCCAACTCACCGCCCCAACCACTGCGGATGTTGGGAGTAAAAAGGAACAAGCACCAAAACCCAGTCTCATATTTGTGACTCTTCCAAAAATAAGGAAACTGTTCATCCCTTAGGATCTTCCATCCTGGGCTGATAGGGGTGATTGTACATGGCTGTTCAGTCAGTGTCGATTCTTTTTGGCTGAAAATATCTTCCTTATCTCATCCCAGCGTTTCTTGCCACAGAGAAATGTGCGGCAGAGTTCATGTATATATTTCCTTGTATGGTATTTTGTGAAATAACATTCGTTTGCTGGTTGTTTGTATCGGGTATTTCAGGTTCATTAGCCGCTGTTCAAGTGTGTTGGTAGGATTGTGGGCGACCATGATGCTGAGGGGTTTGCGTTGTCTGGACATCATTTAACAGATGTATTTATTGTCAGGTAATGTGGCTAGGGTTTCTGCAGACGTTGTGTCTGCTTGTGTCAATTTGTTGATGTGAAATCGTCACACTGGGTGTATTGGGTAGGCAAAAGTGAGGACTGGAGATGCTGGAAGCCAGAGTTTAGATCGGAATGGTGCTGGAAAATCACAGCAGGTCAAGCATGTCGCGAGGAACAGGTAAATCGACGTTTCGGGCAAAAGCCTTTCATCAGGAATAGAGGCAGGACGCCTTCAGGGTAGAGAGATAAATTGGGGGTGGGTGTGTGCTGGGGCGAAGGTAGCAATGAGTAAAATATGTGAATGGTGGTGCGGATGGAGGTGACAAGTCAGAGAGGAGTGTTTAGCGGATAGGTGGGAAGGGAGATTGGCAAGTAAGACAGGTCATGAGATCAGTGCTGAACTGGAAGGTTGGAACTGAGGTAAGGTGGGGGAAGGGGAATGAGGAAACTGGTGAAGTCCACATTGATGCCCTGGGGTTGAAGTGTTCCGAGGCGGAAGATGAGGTGTTCTTCCTCCAGGCGTCGGGTGGGGAAGCAGCAGCGACGAAGGAAGCCCAGGACCTGCATGTCCTCGGCCGAGTGGGAGGGGGAGTTGAAATGTTGGGGCACAGGGCGATGGGGTTGATAGTTGCGGGTGTCCCGGAGATGTGAACTTGACTCTCCAGTCTCCCCAATGTTGGAGTGATCGCATCGGGAGCAATGGAGACATAAAATTACATTGGTGGCTGTACCGGTGAAAGTCTTCTTCCGACCCTGGCCTGGGTTTGATTCCTGGGCAGCGAAACAATTTTCAGCAGAGATACCGACCTGTGCACATGTCTCCCTGGTGGTCTAGTGGTTAGGATTCGGCGCTCTCACCGCCGCGGCCCGGGTTCGATTCCCGGTCAGGGAAGCCATTTTTCGTGTTCGGGTCACTACTGTCGTGTGTGGGTGTGTGAGACTCTGAGTTTCCAGTCACATTGACGTTTAAAACCTAACTCAGCAGACCGACCACCTCCTCCTTGTTGTCAAAGCCAACAATATCCAAGTCCTGGTGAGTCAAGCGACTGTGAGACTTCGATGTGATGTTTGGTCTGAGATTTCTGCCTCCAAATTCTTCTCTTGTAATATTCCTGTGGAAAGAGATTGCAAAGGTCACCGCTTTCAGTCCACAATAGAAAATCAAAACACACAATTGTAATTTCTGTGGATCATTCTGACCTCTCTTAATAACCAAGATCTTTGTGCTGATCTATTTGTAAATATATTCAGCAGGGAAATGTGGTGGATTGCATACTCCATGAAGAGTTCACATGGACTCAAGTTGTTGAATGGACATCTATCATGCTGTATTGACGTTCTTACTGAAGATATACAATATTCTGCGGTTAAATATTACGAGCCCAGAACCAACTGCAAAACAGGCTTTTAGAGCCACAAACATTCCATCAAATACGTACCATATACCCCAGACTTATCTGTCTTATATTAATGCACGGTTGTCTTAGATTCCCAGAAGACTCGGATTTAAGTATCAAGTGTGAATTTTTATAAAAGAAGCCATGTTGTTGGACTCCTTCCATGTCATACTAACTCTATTACTGGAAATACATCCATACTACACCGGGATTCGTGGATCAATGACGTGAGGCTTATCTTTACCCGCTTGTAATTTTCTGTTGCATAAATGTTTCGACAAATGCCAATATTTTTCACCAGCCATTGAGTCGGAGACGTAAAGCACAGAAACAGACCCTCAATCTAAATTGTCCATGCCGATCGGATATGCAAAATTCATCTTGTCCCATTTGCCAGAACTTGGTCCATATCCCACTAAATCCTTCCTATTCATATACCCATCCAGATGCCGCCACCAGCCTCCAACACTTCCTCTGGCAGCTCATTCCATGCATGCACTTCTATATAAGTGGGCGGCACGGTGGCACAGTGGTTAGCACTGTTGCCTCACAGCGCCAGAGACCCGGGTTTATTTCCCACCTCAGGCGACTGACTGTGTGGAGTTTGCACGTTCTCCCGTGTCTGCGTGGGTTTCCTCCGGGTGCTCCGGTTTCCTTCCACAGTCCAAAGATGTGCAGGTTAGGAGAATTGGCCATGCTAAATTGCCCGTAGTGTTAGGTAAGGAGTAGATGTAGGGGTATGGGTGGGTTGCGCTTCGGCTGGGCGGTGTGGACTTGTTGGGCCGAAGGGCCTGTTTCCACACTGTAAGTAATCTAATGCACAATCCTCTGCATAAAAAGGTTGACTGCAAGGTCCCTTTTAAATGTTTCCTCTCTCGCCCTCAACCTATGCCCTCTAGTTCTGCACTCCCCCATCCCAGGGAAAAGACATTGTCTATTCACCCCATCCACGACCTTCAAGTTTTTATAAACCTCTTTGAAAAAAATCACTCATCCTGCGATGCTCCTGGGAAAATAGCCCCATCCTATTCAGCCTCTCCCTGTGGTTTAAAACTCTTACCCTGGCAAAATCCTTGTGAATCTTTTCTCAATCCTTTCAAGTTTCACAACATTGAAAGTCCCCTTCTTTTCTCGAACCTGTTCCCTATTTTAGTTGACCTTTTCACCCTGGAGGGAAAAAAGCCTCTGACGATCATAGAATCCCTCCAGGGTGGAAACAGACGATTCAGCCCAACAAGTCAACACTGACTCTCCAAAGACTAACCCACAGGGACTCATTCTCCTACCCCTATTACTCTATATTTATCCCTAACTAATACACCTACGTACACATCCCTCAACACTGGGGCAATTTACACGCAGACAATCCAACTTAACCTGCTTATCCCTGGACACGATGGGTAATTTAGCATGGCTAATCCACCCAAACCTACACATTTTTGGAATGTAGGAGGAAGCCCTTGCAGACACGAGACGTGGCGTGCAGGAAGAATGTGCAAACTCCACACAGACAGTCACCCGAGACTGAAATTGAAACCTGGTCTCTGGCACTGTGTGGCATCAGTGCAAACCACTGAGTTACCCTGCCACCCCAGTCCAGCTATTCTGTGTCTCATCATTTTTTCGAGGTCTCCCCTCAGCCTCTGACTTCCAAGAGAAAAAAAATCAGGTTTATGCCACTTCTCCTCATATCTAGAGCCCTTCAGACCAGGCAATGTCCTGGTGAACCTTGTCTGTACCCTCTGCCAGAGCACCCACATCCTTCCGGTAGTGTGGCGACCAGAACTGAACGTAGTATTCCGAATGTGGCCTGCATAAATAGCTGTAACATAACTCGCCAACTCTTAAACTCAAGGAAGCGTGCTGTGTTTCTTCTTGACCACTGTACCGACCTGCTTTACCACTTCCACGGATCAATACGCCCAAATCCTTCTGTATGCCAGTGCTGCTATGAGTTCTGCGATTTATCATACAATTCTGACATTTCCCACGTCTCTAGCTTTGGACTTCCTCTACCGTGGGGAATAGACATATAAAGTTGAGCAGCAAGACAAATTTCAACAGGAATAAAATGTCAAGCCACAGGGAAAAATAAAATTATGGCTCCAGCTTTTTTCTCCTATTGACATTTGGATGATTAAAACCTGTCAGTTACACCAGCCTCTCCCAGTGCGTATTGCACATGCTTCGTGGTGTCAGCTAGCACTGCGCATGTGCTGCGGTGTCAGCAAAAGCACTGAGCCTGCTCGTCACTGTCCGCGGAAACCACACCTGACTTTCTTGTGGAGGACCAATGGTGAGACCTGGAGGACCGGCAGAAGCCTGGTCCTCCTGCCAATCAGAGAGACCCCTTTGTCTGAATGCAGAATGTGGGCCATGAGCTTCTGAACCTGCTGTTGCTCCTCTCTCTCTAAAGAAGTTTGAACTTAGTCCCAGACTGCAACATCTTTCCTCTGTCCAACATCTGTGGGTACGGCACACTCTTTTCTCACCCACTTTTCCATTTATTTTTCATTCTGGGTTTCAGTTGCTGTCTTGCATGAACTGAAGGGAAAGGGAATGAATCCACGGAGAATACAGAATCTGGAAAAGTTGTTCCAGGGCTATGTTTCAATTGGCAAACGCATGGCAAATGCAGTACCACAATGTAAAGTTATAGACTTTGCTTTGGGAAAAAATAAGCATGAAGGAGGTGCATAGTTTAAATGTTCATATACTGGGATGTGGAGGAAGTGAGGACTGCAGATTCTGGAGATCAGCGTCAAGTGTGTCTCTGGAAAACACAACAGGTCAGGGAGCATCCCTTTGAACATTAAAGAAGTGGATGGTTATGGGGGAAAGCAAAAAAATGGTTTTGAGACTGGGATAGAACAGTTACAGAGTCATACAGTGCAGAAATAAACACTTCAGCCCAACAAGCCCAATGCTATGTTCTCATACTTAACCAATCACACTTGCCAGTGTTTGGCTCATATCCCTCTGTCACAAAGCTGGTCCGTTTTACTAAAAGCTGGACCTTCTTCGCAAGGATACTATGTCCTTGGCTTCATTTGGAGGGGTTGTAAAACAGTCCCGGGCTCCAAAATGACTGGTTTAGTACAGAGATTAAAAGTTTATCGGGAGGCCTTTTTGTTTTTATGTAAACAGATAAGACTTAATATCAAAGCCTTTATGTTTTTGAATTGACGTGCATAATAAAAGGGGAGGGGTCAGTTGTGAGAGCTGAAATCTTGTTTGAGTGAGTTCAGCAGTGGACTGTGTGGAGAAAAGCTGTTAAACCCTCTTTCCTTCCATCTTCCTAACTCTGACCTGTAAGCTTCTGTTTCAGTTTTACTCTCTGTTTAAGAGGTTTGTTTATTGGGACTGTTGTGTACATTTGGGACAGCATATTTAAGTCCAGTTTCGATAGACTGAGTTCTGTGGGTATTCTCTATTCTGTTCTTTGTGTTTCCTTCCACAATCTTGTGAATACATTTCTGTTTTAAAACCTGGCAGTCAACTACCTAACTTACTCTGGGTAATTTTCACTGTGAACGTACCGAAACAAATAGCAAACTTACGGTCTGGGCTACCTGCTTAAGAATGTTTTGAGTGGTCTAGCCTAGGCCATAACACCTCAGAATCTTTCCCATTCATGTCCTTATCCAAATTTAAACATTGTTACTGTGCCAGCATCCCATGCTTCCTCTGGATATTCATTCCACACACAAACCACTATTTGTGGAGAAAAAAAATCGTGTGCCTCATGACTTTTTAAAATCTTTCTCCATTCACCTTCAAAGTTTGCTTCCTAATCTTGAAAACCCCGCTCTAAGGAAAGGACACCCGTCATTCACTTCATCTGTCGCCCCCATGATTTTTTCAATTTCAGGTCACCTCTCAACCTCCTATGCTCCGGTGACAAAGATTTCAGTCTATCCATCTAGATGTAGATATATTCATATCCAGTTATGATCTGTTCAATGTTGGTGCAGGCTCGAAAGACCGAATAGCCTATTCCTATACCCAATTCTCTCACATTGTGTCCAGGACAGCAAGACACCATAAGAGATAGAAGTAGAAATCAGGCCATTCAGCCCATTGGTCTGCTCATACAATTTAATCAAGACTGATAAGTTTCTCAGCTGGAATATGTGTTGCTGGAAAAGCGCAGTAGGTCAGGTAGCATCCCAGGAGCAGGAAAATCGACGTTTCGGGCATATGCCCTTCTTCAGTAATGAGGAAATTTTGTCCAGCAGGCTAAGATAAAAGGTAGGCAGGAGAGACTTGGGGGAGGGGCGTTGGAAATGCGATAGCTGCAAGTAGGTCAAGGTGAGCGTGATAGACCAGAGTGGGGGTGGAAGCGGAGAATTCAGGAAGAAGATTGCAGGTTAGGAAGGCCGTTCTGAGTTCAAGGGATTTGACTGAGACAAGGTGGGGGGAGGGGAAATGAGGAAACTGGAGAAATCTGAGTTCATCCCTTGTGGTTGGAGGGTTCCTCGGCGGAAGGTGAGGCGTCCTTCCTCCAACCGTCGTTTTGCTATGGTCTGGCGATGGAGGAGTCCAAGAATCTGCATATCCTTGGTAGAGTGGGAGGGGGAGTTGAAGTGTTGAGCCACTGGGTCGTTGGGTTGATTGGTCCTGGTATCCCAGAGGTTTTCTCTCAAACGTTCCGCAAGTAGGCGGCCTGTCTCTCCAATATAGAGGAGGCCACATCGGGTGCAGCGGATGCAATAAATGATGTGTGTGGAGGTGCTGGTGAATTTGTGGCGGATATGGAAGGATCCCTTGGGACCTTGGAGGGAAGTAAGGGAAGGAGGTGTGGGCACAAGTTTTGCATTTCTTGCGGTTGCAGGGGAAGATGCCGGGAGTGGAGGTTGGGTTGGTGGGAGGTGTGGATCTGACGAGGGAGTAACGAAGGGAGTGGTCTTTTCGGAATGCTGATAGGGGAGGGGAGTGAAATATATCCCTGGTGGTGGGGTCCGTTTGGAGGGGCGGAAAAGACGGCAGATGATACGCTGTATATGGTGGTTGGTGGGGTGGTAGATGAGGACCAGTAGGGTTCTGGCCTGGTGGCGGTTTGAGGGGCGGGGCTCAAGGGCAGAGGAGCGGGAAGTGGAGGAGATGCGGTGGAGGGCATCGTCGATCACGTCTGGGGGGAAATTGCGTTCTTTGAGGAAGGAGGACATCTGGGTTGTACGGTATTGGAACTGGTCCTCCTGTTTTGGAATTGGGAATATGGGATGGCGTTTTTACGGGGGCAGGGTGGGAGGAGGTGTAATCTAGGTAGCTGTGGGAGTTGGTCAGTTTATAGTAAATGTCCGTGTTGATTCGGTCGCCCGATACTCATCACCGAACACTGATTACTTTCCATTTCAGTTTCATTATCCAACTCTCTTTTGAATGCCATAATTGAATCTGACTGCAACACTCTCTCTTGCAGACCATTCCAAAGGTCGAAGATTTTCAATCATTTACGAAATAAGTTCTGGATCTCTCCCAAAACACAATTCATATAGATCTTGCTTCGAATCATTTGCAGGAAGTTCTTCACATGGACTAATTTGCAGCTTAGAGCATTTGTTCAAATTTAATATCATATTGGGGTGGTACAGTGCTTGGCATTGCTACCTCACTGCATGAGGGACCTAGGTTCAATTCCAACCAGAGGTCTGTGTGAAGTTTGCATGTTCTCCCTGTCTGCATGTGTTTCCTCCAACAGTCCAAAGATGTACAGGTTCGGTGGATAGAAATGGAAAGGTCTAGGAAGGGAAGGGAGGAGTCTGAGACGGTCCAGGTGATTTTGAGGTCGTGGTGGAGGGCTGCACGTTCCGAGATTGAGAGGTTGGAGTGGGTGAGGGGGGTGGAGAGTTTTAGGCGGTTAATGTCGCGGCAGCAGTTGGCTATGAAGTGATCGAGGGCAGGTAAGAGGCCAGCACGGGGTGTCCAGGTGGATGGGGTGCGTTGGAGGCGTTGGAGGCGGGAGAAAGGGTCGTCAGAGGGTGGGTGGGAATCCTGGCTGAAGAAGAAGGCGCGGAGGTGAAGGCGGCGGGAGAATTGTTTGATGTTACGCCACGTGTTGAAGAGTAGTACTGGGTATTGTCGTGATTGTAATTATGTCAGTCAGCTGAGTTCCCTTATTGGGGTGTTCCCCTACTTTTGTTAACATTTCACATCGATAACGTTTAGATTCCCAATATCTGCAGGGTTCTTTCTCTACTTGAGTGATTCAGTGACTTTTTTTTATGAATTGCTCCTGTGATATCTGATGAGAGGGTTTATGATATTAACAGTGCCATATCAATTGTTCTGGGTCACAATGTGCCCAAGTGAGAAAGAACTGACCATCCTTAAATATTTGTTTTTAAACAATGGACATAAAATTAATGATTGGAAAACACACAACTTGCATGTATTAAGATCAGAAGTAGGAATGGGAGGAGGCAGTTGACTGTTGAGATACTCTGTCTTTCTTCACCAACCATGGCTGAATTCTCTCGCCATACTTTCCCACGACTTCATTTGATGAATGGTCTACGCTCCAAGAGCTTGTGAATTTAAAATAAACCTGTTGAACTATAATTTGGCGTTGTGTGACTTATGACAAAAAAAAATTTGATTGAGGATGTTATTACACATACTGGAGCAGTGGGATTTGAACCTGGGCCTCAGAGGCAGGGGCACGACCACTGAACCATTAAAAAAGCCTGTCTGCTGAATGAATGGAAACACCTTCCTCCTCAACATAGGACACGACCATTGTTCCCTCCGAGCCCATTATAGTAAATTGAGCCATTGTCTTGTTGAATGAATGATTGAGAACACCTTCCTCCTGAACATGGGACGTTACTTCTGTGCTCCTCGATCCCTTTGTAGTAAAGGGGCGGGGACAGTGAAGGGCCTGCGAACCTCTCCACCAATCCCCAAGCCTGAGGTCCGTGCGGACGAATCGGAGAGCGACATTCCAATATTGTCCGCATACCCGGTCGCCATTGGTCAGGTGGAATAACGTGCGCTCTGATTGGAGGGAGCGCGGATGACGCGAGTCACTGAAGGAGGAGACGGGAAGAAGAAGAAAAACAAAGATGGCGGCGCGAGGCTGCGGTTTTCTCATCGACTCAGCGGGCGGTTTCTGACGGAGGGAGGGGGGCAGACAGGCATCGTTTACCTCAGAAAATACCTTTAAAATACATTTCAAATTAAAGCCGGAACTTTTCAAGCAAAAGTTGTGAAGAAAAGGAGACAGTCCCCGGTGGGGTTTATTGTTTATTTTTGTATAATTTCCGGGGCCCGGGAAGGGGGAGGTGACGGTTACCGGGTGAACGAGAAAACAAATTAAAAATGTCGGCGGTGGAGGAGAGAGAGCGGCGGCCGGAGCCCAGGAGCTCAACAACCCCCTGGAGCTGGAGGAAGGTTCGAGAAGCCGGTTATGGTATTGGATCCGGGCGGGATAAAGGTCGAAACCAAAGTAAAAGTAAGAGATGTCCAACTGCATTCAACAAGATATTGTATTGGTGTGTGAGAGAGGCCGCTCACGGGAGTCTGCTCCCTGAAGCTTTGCGACCTTGCCTGTAACCCTTTATTTTGTAAATATATTTATTAATATCAGTATAATAAAAAGATAAAAACACAAATCACAATACAACTACTGTCCATTAACTACTAACCTACCCTATAATACAAAACAAACCCGAACACTGTGCAAAGCAACACCAATAAATATATATATATAAATAATAGAGCAAAAAAACACAAGAATACAGAACAGCTGTGCTCGGCGCAATGCTCCCAAATAAATGAACGGGAGCATTGTATATATAGCCGTATTAACTCAGGAGACCACCTCCAGGGCCCAGGGTGACAAACCTAAACATCTTGGTTCAACAAATACCCGACTTAAGATAACTGACAAATCTATATCCAAATAACTCAAGTCGGGCAGTCATGTCTTATAACAGTGGTCCTCGGATTCTGGATTAGTGGTGGTGGAAGAGCACAGCAGTTCAGGCAGCATCCAAGGAGCAGCGAAATCGACGTTTCGGGCAAAAGCCCTTCATCAGGAATAAAGGCAGTGAGCCTGAAGCGTGGAGAGATAAGCTAGAGGAGGGTGGGGGTGGGGAGAAAGTCACATCGAGTACAATGAGTGAGTGGGGGAGGAGATGAAGGTGATAGGTCAGGGAGGAGAGGGTGGAGTGGATAGGTGGAAAAGGAGATAGGCAGGTCGGACAAGTCCAGACAAGTCATGGGGACAGTGCTGAGCTGTAAGTTCAGAACTAGGGTAAGGTGGGCTAAGGGGAAATGAGGAAACTGGTGAAGTCTACATTGGTGCCCTGGGGTTGAAGTGTTCCGAGGCGGAAGATGAGGCATTCTTCCTCCAGGCGTCTGGTGGTGAGGGAGCGGCGGTGAAGGAGGCCCAGGACCACCATGTCCTCGGCAGAGTGGGTGGAGGAGTTGAAATGTTGATCCACGGGGCAGTGTGGTTGATTGGTGCAGGTGTCCCGGAGATGTTCCCTAAAACACTCTCCTAGGAGGCGCCCAGTTTCCCCAATATAGAGGAGAGCGCATCGGGAGCAACGGATACAATAAATGATATTAGTGGATGTGCAGGAAAACTTTGATGGATGTGGAAGGCTCCTTTAGGGCCTTGGATAGAGGTGAGGGAGGAGGTGTGGGCGCAGATTTTACAGTTCCTGCAGTGGCAGGGGAAAGTGCCAGGATTGGAGGGTGGGTTGTAGGGGGACGTTGACCTGACCAGGTAGTCACGGAGGGAATGGTCTTTGCGGAAGGTGGAAAGGGATGGGGAGGGAAATATATCCCTGGTGGTGGGTTCTGTTTGGAGGTGGCGGAAATGTCGGCGGATGATTTGGTTTATGCGAAGGTTGGTAGGGTGGAAGGTGAGCACCAGGGCGTTCTGTCCTTGTTACCGTTGGAGGGGTGGGGTCTGAGGGCGGAGGTGCGGGATGTGCACGAGATGCGTTGGAGGGCATCTTTAACCACGTGGGAAGGGAAATTGCTGTCTCTAAAGATGGAGGCCACCTGGTGTGTTCTGTGGTGGAACTGGTCCTCCTGGGAGCAGATCCGGCGGAGGCGGAGGAATTGGAAATACGGGATGGCATTTTTGCAAGAGGTAGGGTGGGAAGAGGTGTAATCCAGGTCCCTGTGGGAGATGATGGGTTTGTAAAAAATGGCTGTGTCAAGTCGGTCGTCATCAATGGAGATGGAGAGGTCCAGGAAGTGGAGGGAGGTGTCAGAGATTGTCCAGATAAATTTAACGTCGGGGTGGAATGTGTTCGTGAAGTTGATGAATTGCTCAACCTCCTCACGGGCGCAGGAGGTGGTGCCAATGCAGTCATCAATGTAGCGGAGGAAGAGGTGGGGAGTGGTGCCTGTGTAATTACGGAAGATCAACTGCTCTCCGTAGCCAACAAAGAGACAGGCATAGCTTGGGCCCATCCGTGTGCCCAGGGCTACCCCAGCACACGACTGCTGCACCACTCTGAGCCCACGCGCCGAGTGCTATCCACAGGTCCCTTCGAGATTGATGTCGAAGATATCCACCGCTATCGTATCATCTGGTGTTGCGCAGACGTATGGAGGCTGTGTAAATATAAACATGTTTTCTAAACTCCCACATTCTGTTGGTTGAACTGTGATTTCATTCTAAATCACAGCATGTGTCACAGCGCAGACTGAGGCCATGCGGCCCACCTTCGCTCTGCTGATTCGACACAGTAAGTAAACATGTGTCTCTTGCCTTCTCCGTGTAATTCTGCACATTGTTACTTTAAACATGACCACCGATTTCCCTTTGGCGTCTATTGAATCTGCCTCTTTGTCAGTGTCAGTTAGGGATTTACTGACCCCAACCACTCCCTGTACGAAAGCATTCTTCCTAATGTCACTTTTCGTTCTTTTCCTCATGACTTTAAAAGTCTGCCGATCCTTTCAGGCGTCGGAGCATTTTGACGACATTACTTTCCCTGTCTAGAGTTCGCATGACTTGGAAAACTTCAATCAGGCCAGATTTCAAACTTCTGTTCTCCGAGGAGAGCTGTCCTAATTTTCCAATCTTGTTTCATTGCTGACATTCCTTCAACACGGCACCACTCACGTCAACGCAATATTCCATCATTTCACTTCCTTGCTTTCTGCCCAATTTGTACTCCAAGCAGGTAAAATCAATGACTGCAGATGCTGGAAACCAGATTCTGGATTGGTGGTGCTGGAAAACACAGCAGTTCAGGCAGCTTCCGAGGTGTAGTAAAATCGACGTTTCGGGCAAAAGCCCCGACTTTAGAGAAGGTGTTTTTTGAGAAAGTTAACCGGGCACTCTTGCACAAGTCAGAAAACGCGGGCTCGTCCGGGATTTCGCGCATGTCTACGTAGTAGAAGACCCAACGCGAGAATCACACCCCAAGACCAACGAGCCACACTGAGAGCACTCAAGCAGCCCCGCATCATCTCTTTAACCAGCTGAGTCTTGCTCACTGTGAAATACATTTGACATTGCTCTGACAATTGCAAGCGGCAAAGAGCTTCCAGAATAATTGCTTCTCATTTTGTCTCCCTGCTCCCGTTTGTCCCGGACCCAGGAACCGGGCTCTCTCCACTGGCAGAAAATTAAACCGTTTTGTTTCTAAACTTTTCTCTGACACCGGAGTGACCCGTGACAAGCATTGACCTCCTCAACATAGGGTACAGAGAACAACAGAAGATCACTCAGACCTCCACAAGGATGTCATCTTAATTGTGCACATTGGGCCAGTATATCAATGTGAAATATTTATGTCGAAGTTTTTTGAGAAAGAGATGAGAAGGCGAGGTGCAGAACAGTGCGCCGTTATACGGGAAAGCTGCTAAAGACGACATTGACAGAATAGGAGAGATGGTTTCCCTTCTGGTTGATGCTCCCATCATGCACCCGCAGACATATCGCCTTCGTGCAAATATAAACTCTGTCTGGATTCCCACATTCTGTTTTTTCAAACTGTGATTTCGCTCAAAAGCACAAAATTTCAACACTCGCAACGTTCAAACTTTTCTAAATTCTCATAGATATATTTAGCGAACACCTGGAAAAAATTCTTTCAAACTTACCTGGGGAATGTCGGATTGAGGGCTCTTGAACTTTAAGTAAAAGGACGGGAAGTTTGCCTCGAGGCTGTGTAATGTGGAGATGTGTTCCCCATGTAAACTGGTAGTGCTTGACCATCTCAGTGCTTCCCGATGCAGGATTGCTCTGACCCACAGGGAGGTTTCAATGATAAACTGTCCCGGGGCTTCCTGCCATACCGTGACGTCATAGGGCACCCAGTGATGGCCTGTAGCTGCTGTGACACAATAACAATGTGGCCCTGGAACATGAATACGAATTAGTTCATGAGTCACGTGGTACTGATTCATTCCATGGAATGTTCTTTTAACGTCACGGATGTATATATGAGAGGAGGTAAATGGGCAGGGCTTACACCTCGGGTCAACTCTTCCATCACTCGCAACACCCCACACCCATCATCTCCCATTGTCCCAAGGCACCTTCCGCTGCACTCACCGAATGTGTAACACCTGCCCATTTACCTGCTCCCTCCTGAATATCCAAGGGCTCGAACACATCTTCCAGGTAAAGCAGCACTTTACCTGCACATTTGCCACAACCTAGTCTACGACACAGTGTGGTTTTCCCAAAGTAGCATGAAGCATAAACTGGGTGACTGCTTCGCAGAACATCTCGATTCTGCCCGCAAAAACAGGCCTTGAGCCTCTGGTTGCCTGTCACTTTAACATGCCACCCTCCTCCCTGGCCAACATCTCTGTCTCAGGCATGCAACAGTGTTCCATGAAAGCTAAGCTCCAGATGGAAGACCAACGCCTCATTTTCCACTTGGAGATACTATAGCCCTCCAGTCTTCAACATCGAGTTCAATATTGTTTCGACCCGAACCCCATGCCCTTGACCCCTACCAAACCCACACGAGGCCTTGTTATCACATCGTCTGCTGTTACACACGACTTATTGTTAGCTAGGAACAGTCTCCATTACAGTCTCCATTAACAGTTAGTCACCCTCCGATACAGATCGTTATTCACTATTTTGTCCCTCCAATATTCTCTCTCTGAACTGGCGGCAAAGAGAGCAATGTGGACTGATATCCCTGAGCCAGCTGTTTGTCCCATCTCCAGGAACAGGGCTCCCTCCACTGGTGGATAATTAAACTATTTTGCTGTTGCGCTGACGTGAGGAGATTGTGCAAGTATAAACTTTTTCTGAATTCCCACCTTCCGTTGGTCGAACTGTGAGTTCACTCTGAATCACAACACGTGTCACAGCGCAGTTGGAGGCACCTTAGCTCTGCTGGTTCTACACAGCAAGTAAATGAGAGTCACTATTCGTATCATTCTTTTGCCTTCTCCCTGTAAATCTCCACATTGTTACTTTGAACATGTCCACCGAATTCCCCTTTGTGTTCTTGAATCTGTTTCTTTGTCACGGTAAGACAGGGGTTCGCGGATCCGAACAGCTCCCTGCGCGAAAATGTTCTTCCTTATGAGAATCCGAGATAGAAAGAGGAACTTCTGGGGAAACTCAGCAGGTGTGGCAGTACCTGTGGGAGAAAAGAGATTTCTGAAATATTGTCTCTGATTCTCTTTCCACCGATGGTGCCTGACCTGCTGAGTTGCTCCTGCAATTTCTGTTTTTGCTTTTAACTGAAAGTTCATTTCATCTTTCGGATGGAACAACCAGAATCGCCATTTGCATATATTTAACCCTTTCGAAACCTGTGAAGTGATTGGATTCAAACAAACCCAGCAATAATTCACTCTTTCTCAGCTCCACAGGCAGAGAGACCTGGGAAATGAAGCTGTCAGTGTGGTTCTGTATTGCTGGGCCGAGTGGTTAATGCGATGGACTTGAGATCCATTGCGGTTTCCCAACGCAGTTGTGAACCCTGCCGACTAAAGTTGAGAAATGTCGTCAAAAAGAAAGGCAGATTGCTCCACAGTTTCTTATTTAAGATTCAAATCAGTGGAGGGGGGTTGAAATATTTCACTCACATTGGGACTGGTAGGAATCTGCAACTCACTGCCTGTCAGGGTCGAACAAACAAACACCCACAGAGCTGCTTTTGAAGCGATGAGCCAAGAGGTTGGAAATGAGACTAGAACAGTGAGGGGCTTGCATTGTGATCGAAATGAAGCAGGCACCTGAGGATTAATATGTTTTATTTGTCAGTGAAAGATAATGATTCACAAAGTTGGGACGATGAAAGGGAAGCAGTGGTGGTGATTATCTTTGGCTGTTTCTCTTGTGAATGTTCCCATTGCTGCGCATGTCCGCGTTAACGTCAAAAATCTGCAGCATGGCGGCGTCAGGTACGCACAGTGCCAGGGGCGCAATGGATGACGCATCTGACTCCACCTACCTGTTTGAAATGCAGCTCACAGCTTCTTCACACCCCCCAAATAATCTTTCTCATTGTCCTGAAGCCGGCATACGGTTTGAATTCCTGATCTGCCGGAACGAGAATCTTTTCACTGTCTCGCGTCAGTAAGTGTCCCTGAGAACATCAGAATCAAGTCACAGCGCTGTCAGAGGAGGGGAAGCTGAAAGAGCTGAAACAGGCTGCTCATGCGCACATTTCACTTTCCCCAACTCACCGTCCCAACCACTGCGGCTCCTGGGAATGGAAAGGAAACTAACACCAAAACCCAGTCTCACCTTTGTAAATCTTCAGGAAATAAGAAAACTGTTCATCCCTTCGGGTCTTCCATCCTGGGCAGACAGCGTTGATTTTAAATGGCTGTCCAGTCAGTGCCGATTCGTTTTGGCTGAAAAAATCTTCCTTAACTCATCCCAGCATTTCTTGCCACAGAGAACTGTGAGGCAGAGTTCATGTATATATTTCATTGTATGATATTTTGTAAATAACATTCGTTTGCTGGTTGTTTGTATCGGGTACTTCAGGTTCATGAGCTGCTGTTCAAGTGTGTTGGTAAATCTGTGGGCTACCATGATGCTGAGAGGGTTGAGTTGTCTGGACATCATTTCCCAGATGTCTTTAATGTAAAGTAATGTGGCTAGGGTTTCTGCAGACGTTGTGTCTGCTTGTGTCAGTTTGTTGATGTGAAATCGGCACACTGGGTTTATTGGGTAGGCAAAAGTGAGGATTGCAGATGCTGGAAACCAGAGTTTAGATCAGAGTGGTTCTGGAAAAGTACAGCAGGTCAAACAGCTTCCGAGGATCAGGAAAATCGACGTTTCGGGCAAAAGCCCTTCATCAGGAATAGAGGCAGGACGCTTCCAGGGGTGGAGAGATAAATTGGAGGGTGCTTGGCCGAAGGTAGCAAAGAGTACAATAGGTGAATGGGGGTGGGGATGGAGGTGACAGGTCAGAGAGGAGGGTGGAGCGGACAGGTGGGATGGGAGATTTGGCAGGTAGGACAGGTCATGGGGACAGCGCTCAGCTGGAAGGTTGGAACTGAGGTAAGGTGGGGGGGAGGGGAAATGAGGAAACTCGTGCAGTACAGATTGATGTCCTGGGGTTGAATGTATCCGAGGCCGAAGTTGGGGCGTTCTTCCTCCAGGCATCGAGTGGGGAGGGAGCGGCGATGGAGGAGGCCCAGGACCTGCATGTCCTCGGCAGAGTGGGAGGGGGGTTTGAAATGTTGGGTCATAGGGTGATGGGGTTGATTGGTGCGGGTGTCCTGGAGATGTTCCCTCAAGCGCTGTAACTTTATTCTGCGAGGAGTCTCCAGTCTCCCCAATTTGGAGGAGGCCGAATCGCGAGCAATGGATACAAGAAATGACATTGGTGGACGCACAGGTGAAAGCCTTCCACTTACGACGGCCCGGGTTCGATTTCTGGACAGAAATGTAATTTTCTGTAGAGCTGAGCGCGCGCGTCCATGTCTTCCTGATAGTCTAGTTTTTAGGATTCGGCGCACTCACCGCCGCAGCCGGGGTTCGATCCCTGGTAAGGGAAGCAATGTTCAAGGGGACTATTCGCTGCCCGTCCTTTCTCAATGCGTTCTACTGTTGCTTATTGGTCTTCTTAGTTTCTGGCTGCTGCAGTGTGCAGTGGCTCGTTGAAATAGTGTCCTGATGAAGATTTGTTTGGATGTGCAGCGATGATTGCATCTGTAGTGAAGTCCTTTGTTCATGTGTGTTGCTTTCCTGTATACACTGTTTTGAATTTACCATTGACTGTTCGCTCTACTGTGACATCGAGAAATGGCACTTTGTTGTTGTTCTCCTCTTTTGTGAATTTTATGCCAGTAAGGAGATTGTTGATGGTGTTGTAGGTTTCCTCTAATTTGTTTCATTTTGTGATGACAAAAGTGTCATCACTGTAGCAGACCCAAAGTTTGGGTTGGATCGTTGGAAGGGCTGTTTGTTCAAGTCTCTGTATTATTGCTTCTGCTAGGAATCCTGATACTGGTGGTTTCATGGGTGTTTCGTTAATTTGTTTGTAGGGCTTGTTACTGGATATGAAGTGGGTGGTAAGGCACAGTTCCACGAGGTAGACAGTGATATCTTTGCTGAAGAAGTTGATGCTGTGTTTGTGTCTTTGGTTCTTCGAGTAGTGTCTTCAGTTTTCTTCGGCCACGTTGATGTTAATGGATGTGAACAAGGCTGTTATGTCAAAGGACAGCATTATTCTATCCTTTTCTATCTTAGTGTCTTTGGTGTTCAGGAAATCTTGGATGGAGTAAATGGAGTGGCGTGAATCTTCGACTTGGTGTTTTAGTCTTCAGTGGAGGCCTTTGACTAGTCTGTATATTGGTGTTCCAAGTAGTGAGACTATGGCCTGAGGGGGGCTCCTGGTTTGAAGGTGAGGAGAACAACAACAAAGTGCCATTCCTAGATGTCACAGTAGAGCGAACAGTCAATGGGGAACTTCAAACTAGCATCTATAGGAAAACAACATACACAAACCAAATACTTAACCATAGAAGCAATCATCCCAACACCCACAAACGAAGCTGCATCAGGACATTATTTCAACGAGCCACTACACACTGCAGCACAGAGAAACTACGAAGAGCACAAGAGAAATACATATATAGTGTATTTAAGGAGAACGGGTACCCAATTAACCCATTCTGCCGATTTCTCATTGATACTGCCAAGCTGACTCTCAAAACCTAGGTTTGTCCCTCCATTCTTTCCTGTTTGCTTTTTGTGGGTTTTGAAAGCTTTCCCAATCCTCTGACTGAGTATTGGAGTTGGAAAGCGATGTTGTGTCTGCACAGGACATTGGTGAGACCACTTTTCGAATATTGTGTGCAATTCTGGTCTCCCTCCTATCAGAAGGATATTGTGAAATGTGAAAGTGTTCTGAGGCACCAATGGGCCCACAGAGGGGCAGAGGCCCTTCTGCTGCCCTGAGTGTGGGAAGGCCTTCAGTGATTCCTCTGCCCTGCTGACACACCAGTTAGTCCACACCGGGGAAGGCTGTTCTCCGGCCCCAAGTGCGAGATGGCCTTCAGCAGTTCTTCCCACCTGCTGAGACACCAGTGGGTCCACACAGAGGTGAGGCCGTTCTTCTGCCCCGATTGCAGGAAGGGCTTTGCACTTTCCTCCGACCTGCTGGCCCATTGTTGGGTCCACATGGGGGAAGATGTCGTTCAGTTGCCCTAAGTGCTGTAAGGCCTTCAGCAATTCCTCAGCCCTGCTGAGGTACCAGTCCGTTCACACCAGGGGGAAGCCGTTGTCCTGCCCGAGTGTGGGAAGTGCTTTACCCTGTCCTCCACACTGCTGAAGCACCAGCTGGTCCACACGGGTGGGGTAGGGGGAGGCCATTCTGCTGCCCTAGGTGTAGTCGTTCAGTTGCCCTAAATGCAGGAAGGCCTTCAGCAATTCCTCCGCCCTGCTGAAGTAACAGTGTGTCCACACCGGGAGAGGCCTTTCGCTTGCCCGAGTGTGGGAAGAGGTTCATGTTTTCCTGCCACTTGCGGAAGCACCAGCGGGGGCACCAGCGCTCCCAGCAATCACATCCCACCAGTGACGCTGCCTTCGGTCACCTCCCAGGACTGAACATCCTGCCAGTTCTGACAGTGGGTGCAGTGGGAGAGTAGGTGGGCTGTTTTTGTTTTCTGCTGGACTGCAATTGCCTCCCGTGCACCCCACAACCACAACCCCATGGTAGCTCAAGATTAGCACTGCTGCCTCATGGCACCAGGAACGCAGGAATAATTCCACTCTTGGTGTCTGTATGCAATTTATGGAGAGTAGGAAAATGGATCTGAGTGGGTTAGTCTTCGGAAGATCAGTGCAGATATGTTGGGCTGACGGACCTGTTTCCACATTGGAGGAGTTCTACGATCCTATGAGCTTTGCTTTCGGTGGACACTGCTACTCATTGAGCCAGGGATAGCACATTGCCAATGAAATGAACCAGAGAAACCTAAGACCGCCAGACCATCAGAGCAGAAGTCAGGCCAATGGGCCTTCGAGTCTACTCTGACATTCGTTAGATACAAAAGGAGTGCAGATGAGATTAGCTACCGTGTGGAAACAGGCCATTCGTCCCAACAAGTCCACACCGACCCTCCGAAGAGTAACCCATCCAGAACAATTTCCCTCTGACTAATGTACCGAACTCTATGGACAATCAAGCATGGCCCATCCACATGACCTGCACATCTTTGGTTTATGGAAGAAAACAGGACCACCAGACAAAACTCACTCAGACATTGGGAGAATGTGCAAACTCCTCACAGACAGTCACCCAAGGCTGGAATCAAACCTGGGTCCCTGGCGCTGTGAGGCTGCAGTGGTAACAACTGAGGCACTACATATTGCAACCTCAAGTAGGTAAGCAGGAGGTTGGGAGAATTCAGCAAGCTAGGCAGCATCAGGATGTGGAGTAGTCAACGTTTTGGGTATTAACCCTTCTTCAGGACTGAAACGTTGACTTTTCCATGAGAAACGATTTACGGGAATGTTGTAGCGGGTTGGAGGATTTGAGCTACAGGGAGAGGCTGAATAGGCTGGGGCTGTTTTCACTGGAGCATCGGAGGAAGAGGAGTGACCTAATAGAGGTTACAAAATCATGAGGGGCATAGACAGGGTAATAGACAAGGTATTTTCCCTGGGCTGGGGGAGTCCAGAACTAGAGGGCATAGGTTTAGGGTGAGAGGCGAAATATATTAAAGGGACAACTTCATCATGCAGATGGTGGTACATATATGAAATGAGGTGCCAGAGTATATGGGTCAGGTGCTGTCAAATGGGAGTAGATTAATTTAGGATATCAGGTCAGCATGGACAAGTTGAACAGAAGGGTCTTTTTCCATGCTGTTAGTGTCTCTGACTACTGGTCCTGATGTAAGTTTAAAATACAGTCCAAGTAACTTTGAATACTTCAGCTGACCTCCTCAAAGGTTTCAAATGAATCCCTCTGAGAGAAACTGTTTAAACATGCTGAGTTGGACAAAGTATCCCATCAAGTTCAACACAAACCCAGAGTTGAAGAAGTCAGAAGTCAGAACACCAAGGGGACCAAAACTGATCACAATATTCCATGTGCAGCCTCATCAACGTCCTGTATAACTACAACATAACTTGCCAACATCTATACTGAATTCCCTAACTGATGAAAGCCAGTGTGCTGAAACCTTTCTTCATTGCCTTGTGTACCGATGTAATCAGAGGTATAGGAACAACATTAAACTGATGCACAATCCAGCTGCTGAGAGCCCAAAGGCTGAGTAATGCTGCGTGAGTGTGCTGGGCTTGAGATATTGACACCACCTCCCCACACTTCTGGAGACCTCAGGTCTGTAGCTTACCTTCTTATCCTTGAGGGTTTTCCACCTGTTTGAAACAGCCTGTCCTGCAATTAACCCCTTTACGCCAAGGCCTTCCTTCTCCAGGCAGAATTAATTGTCCTTCTGTCACACAGTTATTAAACACCATTATGTCATCTGTCCAAAGAAACAGCTCATTGTTTTGCCTCATCCTTCCCAGCAATAGTTAATGTATGTTATTTGTGAACTCCCTTGTAGCAGTTTCTCATTGGCCCTTTTGTTTCTTGGCCCAGAAGGAGTTATTGCTGACTCATGAAGTTATCAATGTTCTGGAGTTTACAGGACCACACCACATTCCTCTCTGCCTCCTCCAGGAATAACGATTGGTCCTGAGATACTCGCAGTTCCTGACATGCCTTGGTATCCCCAAATACAATTCATATGTCAGGAAATTACTGGTGCTGCCCTGACATACACAGTCACTGTTGGAACAGAAGGATTATTGGGAGAAAATGCAGAAATCCGAAGTGCAAAGAGACTTGAGAGTTCAAGTCCAGGATTTTCTCAAAGTAAACTTGCAGGTTGAGTTGCACTTTCCCCTGCAACTGCCGAAAGTTTGACACCAGCCCATTTACCTATTCCCTCCTCGCTATCCAAGGGGTCAAAATTACCTTCCAGGTGAAGTGGCACTTTACCTGCACTACCCACAACCCAGTCTACTGCATTTGCTGCTCATAATATGGGCTCATCTACATTGGAGAAACCGAAGCATAAACCGGGTGACTGCTGCACAGAACATCTACGTTCTGCCCGAAAAAAAGACCCTGAGCTTCCAGTTGCCTGCCAATTCCACACCCCATCCTGTTCCCTGGCCAACATCTCTGTCTCAGGTTTGCTGTAGTGTTCCAGCAAAGCTCAGCACCAGCAGAACGAAGAGCACCGAATATTACACTTGGGGACCATACATCCCTCCGGTCCCAATATCGAATTCAATAATTCTAGGGCTGAACTCTATAGTATCCTCGTCCCTCCCACACACACCAAGCCTTGTTATCACATAGTCTGTCATTCCACACTATGTAGCCACGAACAGTCTCCATTAACCATCCCACGCAGACCGTTATGAACTCCTTTTTCTGTCCAACAGTTCTGCCTTCTCTTTGGGCTCTGTTCTGATCTCCACCTTCCTCCCACAATATCTCCTAAATATAAACCGACATTTTCCCAACCACCATCAGTTCTGTGGAAGGGGCACCGACAACTCCTGTTTTTTGTTTCTGATATACAGCATCCGCAATTCTTTCAGATTTTTATTGAGAGAGAGTTGGAAAGTGTTTCGAGAAACAGAAAGAGAAGGGGGATAAACAGAACAGACATGAACGTCATATCATTGTAGTGCGATCACTTCCCTTAAGCATGAATAGAGCTGCCGCGCCATTAGTGAGCTTGTGGCGCAACGGTAGCGCGTCTGACTCCAGATCAGAAGGTTGCGTGTTCAAATCGCGTCAGGCTCACTACCATCAACATCTAACATTTCGAATTAAGAAAGGAGTACGTTCACTCCGTATGTCGGTTGTGTCAAAAGTTCTTTGTGGAAACTTTCGATCACACGTGAATCTTTGCTATCAGTTTGATTTGTGAACACTGTGTCAGGGAGGTGGTGTGCCCATTGTTTGGGTCAATGCTCAGGTCCCCGCAATGTGAGAAGTCGAACACAAACTGTTCATCACGGGATTTAAACACACAGCCGCTTTGTTCAGTTGGTGAGAGCGCAGTGTGAATAACATCATACCGATGTTTTTACAACATAATCTAGAGATTTCCATCCAGGTTTCAGTGACATCAAACTGCCACGTAATGATGTTATGGTCTCAGTAAACTATAATAACGTGAAGATCGCTGGGATGATTTTCTACATCCGACTGCAATATAAACACAGATCATTGTTTCCAGTTTTGTGGAACAAAAGACATCATATTGGTGGAAAATTACAGTTAGTGCAAACACAGCTAGCCATCGATAAATATTAATCCTGTTCACTTCAATGGCCAAATTTCAATTCAGAAACCAAGTGCACTCGGCTGCTTGTAACATAGACAACATGACAAAATGGCTCACAGGAGGAGAAATGGGACATTGAGGAGAAGTGAAATGTTTGCTTTTGGTCACCTCCACAATTGTTAGAAAAACAGGTTGAAAGGATTCTTAAAAGGTGTCTGAAGGAGTGGTGAGGCAGAACACTTCAGACAGCGCAAAGTGGAAGACCACTTTCTAGTGGAAGAAAATGACATTCCTTATTTCTGAAAGAACTGGGAAACAGAAGAGGGAATTAAATCTGACTTGGGAGCTATTTCCTATTTGTTGAGGATGTTGCTTCATCACAGTCTAGGTTTAGAGCATAAGTTCTTCATCAGGAATAAAGGGTGGCCCAAGGGGGCTGAGAGATACATGGCAAGGACGTGGGGCTAGAGGGAAGGTAGCTGGGAGTGCAATAGGTAGATGGAGGTAGGGATTGATGGTGATAGGTCAGAGATGATGGTGAAGTAAATAGGTGAGAAGCAAGGTGGACAGGTATGACAGGTCAAGAGGTTGGTGTCGAATTGGAAGGTTGGATCTGGGACAAGGTGGGGGAGAGGAAATAAGGAAACTGATGAAATCTGCATTGATACCATGAGGTTGGAGGGTCCTAAAGCAGAAGTTGAGGTGTTTTTCCTACAAGTGTCGGGTAGCAAGAGTTTGGCAGTGGAGGAGGCCCAGGACTTGCATGTCCTTGGTGGAATGGGAGGGGGAGTTAAAGTGTTCGGCCAAAGGGCGGTCTGTCGGTTAGAATTAGAGTCCCAGAGTTGTTCCCTGAAATATTCGGTTAGTTGGGATCCAGTTTCCCCAATGTGGATGAAACCATATTGCGAGCAATGGACATAATCTTATAAATAGACTGCATAAATCTTAGCCTGCCAGAATTATTTTCTTTTATATTAAAGAAAATTTTTATTCAATTGGATGACTGCATGAAACGGTTTGTTGGTCAGATTTGAATCATCACACCCAAATGAGACAATGCCATGAATATCAGTGAACTGCTCTTTTTGTTAAAAACCACAAGTTCTTGATTTATTTTCACAACTTATTGGTATTCACACCTGCACATTCAATATCAAACTCTGACATCAGAAATTAAATTACAGCATTAATTTTGACTTGAAATATTCGAACAAACAAATTAATAGCACACAGTGAATCGCAAGTCTGATTAATCTGAAATTAAATTTGACCAAAAAAAATAAAATCAAGATGCAAGGTAAGAAATGGGGGAAGGGCAGAAGGCAAGAAATGCAGCTTCATAGAAAGTGCTCCTCCAGAGAGTGCATTTTACCAACTACCACTGCTAAATATAAACACTCTGATATGATCCTCCGGTTTTAATGTAAACCATAACCCCATACAGTAGGTACCATTTAAATGAGTTAAAATACAAGCATTGAGCAAATCCAGCTTCCAGCCTTACCCCCCGCTTCTTGGAGCTTGGACCTTCCTCCAGCTCCGGGGGGTTGTTGAACTCCTGGGCTCCAGCGGCCACGCCTCCACTGAGGAAGCTTTGGGAAGCAGATGCAAAGGCAAGATGCAGAACAGAGAACCTTTGTATATGAAAGTAGCTTACAGAGACATTGAGCAATAGAATCACATGGTTTTTACACATCGACCCCTGGGTTATCTACCCAGCACATTCACGCAGCAAATCTCTCCTTCTGTGCTCCCAGCAGCTGGATCGTGGATCAATTTAAAGTAGGTCCTATATCTCTGATTACATCGGTACACAAGGCAGTGAAGAAAGGTTTCAGCACACTGGCATTCATCAGTTAGGGAATTGAGTACAGATGTTGGCAAGTTATGTTGTAGTTATACAGGACGTTGATGAGGTTGCACCTGGAATATTGTGATCAGTTTTGGTCCCCTTGGTGTTCTGACTTCTGACTTCTTCAACTCTGGGTTTGTGTTGAACTTGATGGGATACTTTGTCCAACTCAGCATGTTTAAACAGTATCTCTCAGAGGGATTCATCTGAAAAATTTCAGGAGGTGAGCTCAACAAGATTGAACTATTCAAAGTTACTTGGACTCTATTTTAAACTTACATCAGGACCAATAGTCAGAGACACGTACAGCAAGGAAACAGACCCTTCGGTCCAACTTGTCCATGCTGACCTGATATCCTAAATTAATCTACTCCCATTTGACAGCACCTGACCCATATACTCTGGCAGCTCATTTCATATATGGACCACCCTCTGCATGAAGAAGTTGTCCCTTTAATATGTTTCACCTCTTACCCTAAACTTATGCCCTCTAGTTCTAGACTCCCCCAGCCCAGGGAAAAGACCTTGTCTATTACCCTGTCCATGCCCCTCATGATTTTGTAACCTCTATTAGGTCACTCCTCTGCCTCCGATGCTCCAGTGAAAACAGTCCCAGCCTATTCAGCCTCTCCCTGTAGCTCAAACCCTCCAACCCCCAGCAACATTCCTGTAAATCGTTTCTCACAGAGAAGTCAACGTTTCAGTCCTGAAGAAGGGTTAATACCTAAAACGCTGACTACTCCACATCCTGGTGTTGCCTGGCTTGCTGTATTCTCCCAACCTCCAACTTGCCAACTTCGGGTTGCAATATGTCGTGACTCAGTGGTTACCACTGCAGCCTCACAGCGCCAGGGACCCAGGTTTGATTCCAGCCTTGGGTGACTATCTGTGAGGAATTTGTACTTTCTCCCAATGTCTGCGTGGGTTTTCTCTGGGTGGTCCTGTTTTCTTCCATAAACCAAAGATGTGCTGGTCATGTGGACGGGCCATGCTTAATTGCCCATAGAGTGAGGTACATTAGTCAGAGGGAAATGGGTCTGGATGGTTTACACTTCGGAGGGTCGGTGTGGACTTGTTCGGACGAATGGCTTGTTTCCACAGTGTAGCTAATCTCATGCAACACTTTTGTTACTAACGAATGGCAGAGTAGGCCGAACTTCTTCTCCGATGGTCTTGCGGTCTTAGGTTTCTCTGGATCATTTCATTGGCAATGTGCAGTCCCGGGCTCAATGAGCAACAGTGTCCACTGAAGGCAAAGCTCATAGGATTGTAGAACTCCCAAAATGTGGAAACAAGTCCTTCAGCCGAACACATCTGCACTGATCTTCCGAAGACTAACCCACTCAGATCCATTTTCCTACCCTCCATAATTGCACACAGACCCCCAAGGGTGGAATTATTCCTGGGTTCCTGGTGCCATGAGGCAGCAATGCTAATCCTGAGCCACCATGGGGTTGTGATTGTGGGGTGTCGGGAAGGCAATTGTAGTCCAGCAGAAGACTAAAACAGCCCACCTACTCTCCCACTGCACCCACTGTCAGAACTGGCAGGAGGTTCAGTCCTGGGAGGTGACCGAAGGCAGCAGCAATAGTAGGATCTGATTGCTGGGAGCGCTGGTGCCCCCGCTGGTTCTTCCGCAAGTTGTAGGAAAACATGAACCTCTTCCCACATTCGGTCCAGCTGGTGTGGACACATTGGATCTTCAGTAGGGCGGAGGAATTGCTGAAGGCCTTCCCGCAATTTGGGCAGCAGAATGGCCTCCCCCCTCCGCCACTGTCCCTCCACCCCCCCAACACCCCCGTGCCGTCCAGCTGGTGATTCAGCAGTGTGGAGGAGCAGGTAAAGACCTTCCCACATTCGGGGCAGGAGAACGGCTTCTCCCCCGTGTGGATAGACTGATGCCTCATCAGGGCAGAGGAATTGCTAAAGGCCTTCCTGCACACAGGGCAACTGAACGACCTCTCTACCATTTGGACACACCAATGGGCCAGTAGGTCGGAGGAAAGAGCAATGCCCCTCCTGCACTCGGGGCACAAGAACGGCCTCTCAGTGTGGACCCACTGGTGACTCAGCAGGTGGGAAGACCTGCTGAAGGCCATCTCACACTTGGGGCCAGAGAACAGCCTTCCCCAGTGTGGACCAACTGGTCGTCAGCAGGGCAGAGGAATCACTGAAGGCCTTCTCACACTCAGTTGCAGCAGAAGGGCCTCTTCCCCTCTGTGGACCCATTGGTGCTTCAGAACCCTTTCAAATTTCACAATATCCTTCTGATTGGAGGGAGACCATAATTGCACACAATATTCTAAAAGTGGCCTCACCAATGTCCTGTACAGCCACAACATAACTTCCCAACTCCAATACTCAGTCAGAGGATTGGGAAAGCTTTCAATACCCACAAAAAACAAACAGGAAAGAATGGAGAGAAAAACCGAATTTTTGAGAGTGAGCTTGGAAGCATCACTGAGAAATCGGCGGAATGGGTTTATTGGGGACCCGTTCTCCTTAAATACACTATATACGTATTTCTCTTGTGGTCTTCGTAGTTTCGCTGTGCTGCAGTGTGTAGTGGCTCGTTGAAATAATGTCCTGATGCAGCTTCGTTGGTGAGTGTTGCGATGATTGCTTCTGTGGTTAAGTATTTGGTTTGTGTGTGTTGTTTTTCTGTAGATGCTAGTTTGAAGTTCCCCATCGACTGTTCGCTCTAATGTGACATCTAAGAATGGCAGTTTATTGTTGTTCTCCTCTTTTTCAATCCAGGAGCCCCCCTCAGGCCATAGTCTCACTATTGGAACACCAATACACAGACTTGTCAAAGGCCTCCACTGAGGACTAAAACACCAAGTCGAAGATTCATGCCACTCCATTTACTCCATCCAAGAATTCCTGAACACCAAAGACACGAAGATAGAAGAGGATGGAATAATGTTGTTCTTTGACATAACAGCCCTGTTCACATCCACTAACATCAACGTGACCATAGAAAACTGTAGATACTACTGGAAGAACTAATGACAAAAACACAGCACCAACTTCATCAGCAAAGATAGCACTGTCAACCTCGTGCAACTGTGCCTTAGCACACACTTTATATTCAGTAACAAGCGCTACAAACAAATCAACGAAATGCCCATGAAACACTTCTGTCATCAAAAAATGAAACAATTTAGAGGAAACCTACAACACCATCAACAATCTCCTTACTGGCATAAAATTCACAAAAGAGGAGAACAACAACAAAGTACCATTTCTAGATGTCACAGTAGACCAAACAATCAATGATAAATTCAAAACAACCTCTACAGGAAAACAGCACACGCACACCAAGTACTTAGCGACAGAAGTAATCATCCCCACACCTACAAACAAATCTGAACGAGGGCACTATTTCAACGAACCACTACACACTGCAGCACCCAGTGACGACGAAAACCAAAAAGGAACTGTACAGCGCATTTAAGGAGAATGGGCTGCCAAACAAACATAATGAAAATTGCTCCCCTGACCGGGAATCAAACCCAGGCCACAGCGGTGAAAGCGCCGAATCCTAACCACTAGACCACCAAGGATATATTGGCGAAGTTTGACAGCTCTACTGAAAATTGCTTCCCTGCCCGGAAATCGAACCCGGGTCACGGGAGTAAGAAGGCTTCCACCAAAGTTGTTTCATGTATCCATTGCTCCCGATGCGGTCTCCTCTACATTGGGGAGACTGGAGCCCCGTCGCAGAGTCAAGTCACAGCGTTTGAGAGAATATCTCCAGGACACCCGCAACAATCAACCCCATCGCCCTGTGGCCCAACATTTCAACCTCCCCTCCCACTCTGCCAGGGACATGTAGGACCTGGGCCTCCTCCATCGCCGCTCCCTCCCCACCCGATGTCTCGGGGAAGAACGCCCCAACTTCTGCCTCGGATACATTCAACCCCAGGACATCAATGTGGACTGCAACAGTTTCCTCATTTCCCCTCCCCACACCTTACCTCAGTTCCAACCTTCCAGGTGAGCGCTGTCCTCAGGACCTGTCCTACCTGCCAATCTCCCTTCCCACCTAGCCGCTCCACCCTCCTCTCTGACCTGTCACCTACGTCCCCAACCCCATTCACCCATTGTACTCTTTGCTACCTTTGGCCCAGCACCCCCCAAAATTACCATTGTCTTCTATCAGTTTTACTTTTCCATAATAAAGCCTTGGACATTCATTGTGGAGACATGGGGACAGCCTGATCCCACCATATGCAGGCACATCCATGTCACGAGGAACGAGCTCTCCTACACCGGGGCCATCGCCCTCCAAGCCTTTCAGTGTTTTGCCTCTTCCCGAATTTTCTCATTGGCCCCGAACCGAGAATGGGTTTGAATTCCTGATGTGCAGAGAATTCTTTCAATGTCTCGGGTCAGTTCATGTCCCGAGAATATCAGAGTCAATCAGCCTCTTAAACAAGGGGATGGTGTCTGGACTGTCTCTGCTCAGTCGGACCGTTCATCCTTCATTCTCCTCTAATTCCACTTCCCAAAGAGTTTCGAAAGATTCACAAAGCTGGAGACTGGGATTTCTGTTTTACTTCCTGAACATTTTTCCACCTGCTAACTGACGATATTTTGCCAAAACCTCTTCCCCATTGTAACATTTGCATCATGCCCAGGGATGAGCAATTTCCATTTTGTGGAGACATTCCCAAGTTTGGGAATGTTCTCTTTGGAGCAAAGAAGGTTAACTGGAGATTTCCAGGGGCTGTTGGCAATGATGGGAGAAGACGTGGTGTGAATGGGCAGGTTAATGATCAGAAGAACCTATTGCCACTGACTAGGGTCAGTTACCAGAGGACAGGGATTGAAGTTCTTTAATGGAAAGCAGCATTTGTGTCGAACAAACACAGAGAATACTGCAGAAAGCCAACGGGTCGAGCAGCATCTGTGGAAAGGTAAGCAGAGCCGACGTTTTGAGTGTGCTACGGTTTTTGTTCAGAACTCAGTCTTTTGCCTCTTCCCGAAGTTGTCCAGGTCTGTGTCTCAATTGGCAAACACCTGGCAAGTGCAGTGCCGCAATGTGAAGTTATAAACTTTGCTATTTAAAAAAAAAGCAGTGCATTGTTTAAATGCTGTTATATTGGAATGTGGAGAAAGTGAGGACTAGAGGTGAATGTCGAAAAATGTGGCACTGGAAAAGCACAACAAGTCAGGCAGCATCTGAGGAGCAGGACAGTGAACGTTTTGGGCACAAGGCCTTCATTAGGAATGATGTATGGATGTACAAAGGGGTCTCAGAGTCCCTCCACACCAGTCAATGCCAGTTGTCGGGCAGATGCAGCAGGCAATGAGCAAGGCAAGTGGTATATTACGAAGAGGAGTTGAGTTCAGAAGTGGGGTCATTGAACATATTCAAGGCGAAGTTCATCGGAGTTTTGAACAACAAAGAAGTGGATGCTTATGGGGGGAGGTAAGAAAATGGTTTTAAGACCAGTACAGGTCAGTCACAGAGTCAGACAGCATTGAACAGACCCTTCATCCAACTCGTCCATGCTGAGGCCTTCAGCTATTCCTCCGTCCTACAGACCCACCTCCGGGTCCACATATGAGAGAAGCCCTTCAGCTGCTCCAAGTACGGGAAGGCCTTCAACGATACCTCTGCCCTGCTGAGTCAACAGCGGGTCCACACCGGGGAGAGCCCGTTCTCCTGTCTCAAGTGTGAGAAGGGCTTTACCCAGACATCCCACCTTCGGGTCCATACGGGGGAGAGGCCCTTCCCCTGCACAGAGTGCGGGAAGGCCTTCAGCAATTCCTCCCACCTGCTCAGGCACAGGTGGGGCCATACCGGGGAATGGCCGTTCACCTGCCCCGAGTGGAAGCGGAGGTTCTCATCATTGTGCACCACACCAGTGCTCCCAACAATCTGATTCTGCTGGTGAAGCTGCTCTGGGTCACTGAGAGGACTGAACCCCTGCACATTCTGACAGTGCTTATTATGGGAGAGTCGGTCTTTTTTTTTATGCCGTCGTGCTCCCCCACCCCTGCAACTTTGCTTCCATTGGGCACTGTTCCCCGTTGAGACCAGGAGCTGTTCTCTCTAGATTCTACTGTCCAGTTAAAGAACTGTTGGTTCTTTCTGGGAATGAGTCCCAGCCTGTAAGAAATGGCTGAATACTGGTGTGTGTATTCACATTCATCAGTGACTTTGAAATTAGATTTACAGTTACGTGTCTGTGAAATAGTCATAGTCCAAAGATTGCAAAAGGCTTGGCAATCCATTGTTGGAAACTGTTTGCTTGAATTGGTAAGTTTAAAAAAAAATTATTTCTTAATTTGCCGCTTAAGTCTCTGTCTCCGAGATGGTGGGGGACTTGATCAAAGGGTTGAAATCATTGCTATTAATGAGATTATCTTGTTTAACTTTGGCCTAGAAAATGTGCCATATTTATAATTGTTGGTTTTTGTTTAAATTATAATGTTGATGTGTAAAATCTGTTCTTCGTCAAGTCTGTTTCGGGACAGTTGAGAAGTTGAGGGACATTGCATGATTTAATTTCACTGTGTTGTGAATCTGGTGACAGTGACATTCATTTGTATTGGGTTGCTTACCCTTAGTTGTCGTGTCTTCCACCCCAACTATTCACTATGGTAGTGAGCTCCGCAGTTTCACCACACTCTGAGGCTTTTCATGAAATCCTTAGTAGAGAATTGTAAGGGAAAATGTTGACGAAGGCAGAATGTAGGGTCTGAACTGCAAATGCCAGGAAGACATTCGACAAAGTAAAAACATGACAATGTCGAGACGAATAAAGAACTTTGACAGCAATGAGGAGGTCACACGTCAGAGTTCAAGATAATGGTCTTGACAAAAAGAAAAATTACTCTGCAGATATTGGATATTGTAATTAAGCAAGTTTCAAGATGCTGTAGTTGGTTGAATACGATAATAAGAGATGAAATAAGCAAAACCACTCATTTAATTTGATGTCGGTAACCATAAAGCAAGTGCATACTATTGATTGATATGGGGAAATTGCGTGCAAGTAGGCCATTCAGCCCATCGAGTCAACATTGACTGACCCAGACCCAGTTCGTTACCCTATCCCTGTAACCCTGCATCTACCATGGTCAAACTACCCTCAACTGCACGTCCTTTGGACTGTGGGAGGAGGCCAGAGCACCACAGGAAGCCAACGCAGATACAAGGGGAGAATGTGCAAACTCCACACAGACAGTCGGTCCGAGGGTGGGATCAAATCCAGGTCACTGATGCCGTGAGGCACCAGTGCTAACCACCGTGCCACCATCACATGCTGCTCTCCAAAGAAGCGAATTTCAAAGACTCGAGAACACTTGTGAGAAAAACAAAACTCTCCTGTCTTAAATGAGAGACTAGTCTCTGGCTAGAATTGAGTTGACATTACATTTACATTAAGTCCTCTCCAAATGTTATACAGCTCCATCGGATCATCTGTTTCTTCTAAACTCAAACTGATACAAACCCAGCCTGACATCCCCTTGTCCCCGATTATAAGTTGAGTAAATGAGCGACCCTCGACCTCACTGGCATGACAAAGGATACCCTCAATCCAAGTTGACCTTAACTGTGTAACCTCTTGACCCCCACGCCACAACGTGGTCAACCGCAACTCTGCCCTGAACGAGAGCAGAGGAACTGAATAGACAGCAGTGAGGTGGACATTGCATTCCCAGAGAATATTGTTCAAGTGTGAAATTTATTCAGCTCACATTCGGATCACTGCAGGAACTATGTCTCCTGTCATTTAAATGTCTTTGATCCCAATAACAGTCTAGTTTTGTTGTACATTGTGTGTGTTTTATCTGTGTGTCACGACATGATTTTCTGTTGCTGTCATTCCATGAGGATGTGTGAATTCAGTACCATATAATAGTCTCAGTTCTGAATTTTCCTTGAGGATTGGTATAGAACGGACTAAGTGTCAGTCAGAATGGAAGAAGCTCTCCTGTTTATTTAACCCTTTGCTGTCCTTCTCCTGGGACTGTATGAATGGGGGAGTGTAGAGGAAGTTTTACTCTGTATCTAACCCAATGCAGTCTCTGTCTTGACAGTGTTTGTTGGGGACAGTGTTAAGGTAGCTTCACTTGCAATTGAGGAGTAGAGGAAGCTTTATTCTGATTGTCATCCCATGCTATCGTTGTCCTGGGAGGTTTAGATGGCATCTATAATTGAAGTGAATGCAGACTTGGCTGTGGGAGTGGAGGGTACTTCTACCTGAGCACACCCACCTTTGAGATTGCTGTGCTGATCAAGACAATCTCAGACACATTCATGCACTTTTTCAACCAACCACAGGGTGGTTAAGGATGGGTATAAATGCTGGCATTGCCAGCGATGCCCACACCCCATGCATGAATAAATACTTTCTGTTTAAACGTTTACATTCATGTTCCAAACCCTCTAATGTATGATGACTTACATGGAAGATTCTTGTCTGTTTGTAATTTCATTTTAAAATATAGGAATGTGTCAACCATGTAGAAATATAACAAGAAAAACAAATGGAGAATTTAACAGGTAATGAGCAGGAGAGAATGCTGAGTCAGCCTGACTTCCATGGCTGAGAGAGTTCTCCCAGATGTTGAAGTTACACCAGTACCTTTTACTCTTGCAGCTTCCCCAAAAGTTTGTCCCTGATGTAAGATCATTCAATGACCCGAAGGACGAACTGTTTTTATCTCCATAACTGGTGCCAGACTTGCTGAGTAATTCCAGCCCTTCTGATCTACCCTTTTATGGGATTTGAGCTGCCCTAAGTCAGTGTAATGAAGAACTGCAGATGATGGAGATCTGAAACACAAAAACGCATCAAATGCTGGAGAAACTCAATAGGACTGGCAGCACATGTGGACAGAGAAGCAGAGTTAGCATTTCAAGTGCTGTGACCCTTCTTCACAACTGTTCTGGACTCAAGCCAGGATATTGTCTTTGTTTCTTTCTCTCTCTCTCCACCAATGTTGCCAGACTGGCTGAGTTTCTCCAGAAATTTCTGTTATGACACTTTCACAAGGTTGATGTTTGTTATCCATCCCTAAGTGCAAAGTGTCTTGTGCCAATTCAGAGGGCAGTTTAAGAGTCAACCACATTGCTGTGGGTCTGGAGTCACATGTAAGTCAGACCATGCAAGGATGGCAGTTTCCATGAAAGGACATTGGTGAACATGGGTTTTTAGGACAGTTGACGTCAGTGCCATCGATACCATACTGAGACTTACTTTGTGTTCCCCATTTATGATTTGAATTATTCACATCTTACCTCTTGCTGTGGTGGGATTTGAACTCATGTTCCCTGGATTACTCATCCTGTGACATTATGACTACACTGTTGTTTCCCATTCTTTGCTATTTTGTGTTTGTTGTTCACGTCTTTGTCCTCTGATGTTTGGGAAATTGAACCTGTTTAAAAGATTGCCCTAAACTTGTCCCTTTGACCAAGTCTTTGGTCACCTGTCCTAATCTGTGCTCCGGTCTTGTGATTTTTAAAGGAATTCTCATTTGTTCATGTGAAGCACTTTGACATAGTTCACTGTACCACAGGTATTATTTGAATGCAGCTTGTGTCCCTATCTTAATATCTGAAAGTACAGGGTCATATTTTAAATGTAGAAGACAAAAATGAGGATGATTTCTTTTCTTTCTGAGGGTTGTGTGTCTTCTTAAAAAGGCAGTGGATTCAAAATCTTTAAGGCAGCGGTAGATAGGTTCTTGATAACCAAGTGGATGAAAGATTGTCGGGGATGTGTTGGAATGTAGAGTTGAGGTTGAATTCAGATCAGCCATGATATTATTGAATGTTGCAGCAGGCTCGAAGTGCCGAGTGGCCTACTCCCGCCTATGATATGTTTGTATCAAGCAGTCTGTGTCTCCCCTCTTATAGCTATGAACTGGGTAATTCCTTTCCAATATTGCCCCTTGTCGACAGTTAATTGAACACCAGTTGGCCCCCTATTGGGAGCAGGCACATTGTAGCAATTGCAGTATTTCTTGTGTTAATTTTGTTGCTTCTTACTAAGTGTTGCTGAAAATCTTCGAAATAAAAACCAAAACACTTCTATTATTATCGCACCAATGGAAGTGTTGGTTTGGATGTATCATTGTTGAATTAGCCATTCCCATCTTTGCCAGAGTTCTGTGTTTAAAGCCCTCGAGTCTGGTTTCGACCCCTGAAACAATTCTGATCAAGGTCATGTTTGACATCCTTTGTAACGGTGACAGGGCTAAGCATTCCCTCGTCGACCTACAGACAGCCTTGATCAGAGTTAATGACAGTACTGACCCTCTCCAGCATCACTCTATCCTCTGGGAGGGTCTGCTTTTCGCGTCTTCCATTCTGATTTGTTTAACGGTAGCTGCTGGTTTTGGCATCTATACTAATGATATCCAACTGTGCCTGAACACCACTTCTCTCCCGACTCCTCGATCATTCATAATTTACCAATAATTTCATCTGAATGCCTGCCCAATTTCCAGCATTGGATAACCATAAACATTCCCTAAGTTAAATATTGTGAAGTGTGAAGCCATTGTTTTAGTCCCCAAGTTCGACCTGAGCCCCCGTCCCTCCCCCCCGCCAACCCCACCCCAGTAACTCTGTTGACAGCCTTCATGTCACTTTAAAACGAGGATTGACAGATTCGTGAAGAGTCAGGGGATGAACAGTTGCAGGAAATGGGCAGGAAAGTGAACGTGGGGAATGCCAGATCACCCAGAATCCTACTGAATGGAGAAGCAGGCTCAAGGGGCTGAATAGCATATTCCTGTTCCTAATTCTTCTGGTTCCCGAGCCCTTACCTCTGAAACAGGGCCCTGACTTCAGTGTGTGCCATTACTGAGAGTGCTGATGTTCCCTTCTGTAATACCAACAACTTAGCAGCTGCTGAAACCTCTTGCTCCTTTATTACCTCTAAACACAATGAGCCAATGTGTTCAGGGGAGGTGATGGCCGACTTTATTGTCACCAGACTATTCACCCAGGTAATGTTCTAGGGACTTGGGTTCAAAATCTGCCACGGCAGATGGTGGAATCTGAATTCAATATAAATCTGGAATTAAGAGTCTAATGATGAAATCGTTGTGGTTTGTTGTAAAAACTTATCTGGTTTCCTGCTGTCCGAACCTGGTCTGATCTACATGTGATTCAGATCCACTGTCAGCTGGTTGAATCTTCACTGCCCTTTCAATCAAAACCTCCACTATAACCTCCCTACTTTTATTCTCCATTTAAAGGCCAATCTCCCTTTTGCCTTCCCTATTAGTCACTGTGCTCCCAGAAGCAGGATTGTAGATCAGTTTAAAGTAGGTCCTATATCTCTGATTACATCGGTACACAAGGCAGTGAAGAAAGGTTTAGGCACACTGGCCTTCATCATTTCAGGAATTGAGTATAGATGTTGGCAAGTTATGTTGTAGTTATACAGGACGTTGATGAGGCTGCACCTGGAATATTGTGATCAGTTTTGGTCCCCTTGGTGTTCTGACTTCTGACTTCTTCAACTCTGGGTTTGTGTTGAACTTGATGGGATACTTTGTCCAACTCAGCATGTTTAAATAGTATCCCTCAGAGGGATTCATCTGAAACTTTTCAGGAGGTGAGCTCAACAAGATTGAACTATTCAAAGTTACTTGGACTCTATTTTAAACTTACATCAGGACCAGTAGTCAGAGACACATACAGCATGGAAACAGACCCTTCGGTCCAACTTGTCCATGCTGATCTGATATCATAAATTAATCTAGTCCCATTTGACAACACCTGACCCATATCCTGTGGCAGCTTATTTCATAGAAGTACCATCCTCTACATGAAGAAGTTGTCCCTTTAAGATATTTCGCCTCTCACCCTAAACCTATGCCCTCGAGTTCTGGACTCCCCCATCCCAGGGAAAAGACCTTGTCTATTACCCTGTCCATGCCTCTCATGATTTTGTAACCTCTATTAGGTCACTCCTCTGCCTCTGATGGTCCAGTGAAAACAGTCCCAGCCTATTCAGCCTCTCCCTGTAGCTCAAACCCTCCAACCCCCAGCAACATTCCCGTAAATCGTTTCTCACAGAGAAGTCAACGTTTCAGTCCTGAAGAAGGGTTAATACCCAAAACGCTGACTACTCCACATCCTGGTGCTGCCTGGCTTGCTGTATTCTCCCAGCTTCCTGCTTGCCTACTTCGGGTTGCAACATGTAGTGGCTCAGTGTTTACCACTGCAGCCTCACAGCGCCAGGGGCCCAGGTTTGATTCCAGCCTTGGGTGGCTGTCTGTGAGGAGTTTGCACATTCTCCCAGTGTCTGCGTGGGCTTTCACTGGGTGGTCCTGTTTTCTTCCATAGTCCAAAGATGTTCAGGTCATGTGGATTGGTCATGCTTAATTGCCCATAGAGTTAGGTTCATTAGTCAGAGGGAAATGGGTCTGGATGTGTTACCCTTCGGAGGGTCGGTGTGGACTTGTTGGGACAAATGGCCTGTTTCCACAATGTAGCTAATCTCATCTGCACTACTTTTGTCACTAACGAATGGCTGAGTAGACTCGATGGGACGAATGGCCTAACTTCTGCTCCAATGCTCTTGCGGTCTTACGTTTCTCTGGATCATTTCATTTGGCAATGTGCAGTCCCTGGCTCAATGAGCAGCAGCTTCCAATGAAAACAAAGCTCATATGATGGTTGAACTCCTTCAGAGTGGAAACAGGTCCTTCAGCCCAACACATCTGCACTGATTCTCCGAAGGGTAACCTACTCAGATCCATTTTCCTACCCTGCATAAATTGCACCCAGACCCCCAAGTGTAGAAGTATTCCTGGGTTCCTGGTGCCATGAGGCAGCAGTGCTAACCGTGAGCCACCATGAGATTGTGGTTGTGGGGGGTGGGGGAGGCAATTGCAGTCCAGCAGAAAACAAAAACAGCCCACCTACTCTTCCACTGCACCCACTGTCAGAACTGGCAGAAGGTTCAGTCCTGGGGGATGACTAAAGGCAGCGTCACTGGTGGGATCTGATTTCTGGGAGCGCTGGTGCCCCCGCTGGTGCTTCCGCAAGTTGCAGGAAAACATGAACCTCTTCCCACACTCGGGCCAGCTGAAGGGCCTCTCCTCGGTGTGGACACACTGGTGCTTCAGCAGGGAGGAGGAATTGCTGAAGGACTTCCCGCACTCAGGGCAGCATAAATGCCTCCACCCCCTCCGCCCCCCATCTCCCCACGTGGACCAGCTGGTGCTTCAGCAGTGTGGAGGAGCGGGTAAAGCCCTTCCCACACTCGGGCAGGAGAACAGCTTCTCCCCGGTGTGGACGGACTGGTGCATCAGCAGAGCTGAGGAATTGATGAAGGCCTTCCTGCACTTAGGCAACTGAACGATCTCTCCCCCATGTGGACCCACCAATGGGCCAGCAGGTCGGAAGAAAGAGCTAAGCACTTCCTGCACTCGGGGCGAAGAATGGCTTCTCCTCAATATGGACCCACTGGTGTCTCAGCAGGTGGGAAGAACTGCTGAAGGCCATCTCGCACTTGGGGCTGGAGAACAGCCTTCCCCAGTGTGGACCAACTGGTGCGTCAGCAGGGCAGAGGAATCACTGAAGGCCTTCCCACACTCAGGGCAGCAGAAGGGCCTCTTCATCTCTGTGGACCCATTGGTGCTTCACACCCCTTTCAAAATTCAAAATATCCTTCTGACAGGAGGGAGACCAGAATTGTACACAATATTCCAAAAGTGGTCTAAAGAATGTCCTGTACAACCACAACACAACCTTCCAACTCCAATACTCAGTCGGAGGATTGGGAAAGCTTTCAAAACCCACACAAAATAAACAGGAAAGAATGGAAGGTCAAACCGAATTTTTGAGAGTCACCTTGAAAGCATCAATGAGAAATCGGCGGAGGGGGTTTATTGGGGACCCGTTCTCCTTAAATACACTATATACGTATTTCTCTTGTGCTCTTCGTAGTTTCTCTGCGCTGCAGTGTGTAGTGACTCGTTGAAATAATGTCCTGATGCAGCTTCGTTTGTGGGTGTTGGGATGATTGCTTCTGCAGTTAAGTATTTGGTTTGTGTGTGTTGTTTTTCTGTAGATGCTAGTTTGAAGTTCCCCATTGACTGTTCGCTCTACTGTGACATCAAGGAATGCCACGTTGTTGTTTTTCTCCTCCCCTTCAAACCAGGAGCCCCCCTTAGACCATAGTCTCACTACTTGGAACACCAGTATACAGACTATTCAAAGGCCTCCAGTGAAGGCTAAAACACCTAGTCGAAGATTCACTCCACTCCATTGACTCCATCCAAGAATTCCTGAACACCAAAGACACGAAGATAGAAGAGGATGGAATAATGCTGTCCTTTGACATAACAGCCCTGTTCACATCCAATAACATCAACGTGACCAAAGAAAACTGAAGGCACTACTCGAACAACCAAAGACACAAACACAGCGTCAACTTCATCACCAAAGACAGCACTGTCAAGCTCGTGGAACTGTGCCTTACCACCCACTTCATATTCAGTAACAAGCCCTACAAACAAATCAACGAAATACGCATGAAACCACCAGCATCAGGATTCCTAGCAGAAGCAATAATGCAGAGACTCGAGCAAACAGCCCTTCCAACGATCCAACCCAAACATTGAGTCCGCCACAGAGATGACACTTTTGTCATCAATAAATGAAACAAATTAGAGGAAACCGATAACACCATCAACAATATCCTTACTGGCATAAAATTCACAAAAGAGGAGAACAACAACAAAGTGCCATTTCTAGATGTCACAGTAGAGCGAACAGTCAATGGTAAATTCAAAACAGCGTCTACAGGAAAACAATGCACGCGAACCAAGAACTTAACTACAGAAGCAATCACCACTCCACATACAAACAAATCCGAATCAGGACACGATTTCAACGAGCCACGACACACCGCAGCACCCAGGAACTACGAAGATCAATAAGCAACTGTACAGAGCATTTAAGAAGAACGGGTAGCCGAGAAACACCCTGAAAACGGTTTCCCTGACCGGGAATCGAACCCGGGCCGCGGCGGTGAAAGCGCCGAATCCTAACCACGAGACCACCAGGGAGATGCAAGTACATCCTGACAGCTCTACTGAAAATTTCTTCCCTGACGCGAATTCGCATCCGGGCCGTGGTCAATCGAAGGCTTTCACCTGTGTATCCAACAATTCCATTTCTTGTATCCATTGCTCCTGATGCAGTCTCCTCTACATTGGGGAGAGTGGAGACTCCTCGCAGAGTCAAGTCACAGCGCGTGAGGGATCATCTACAGGACACCCGCACCAATCAACCCCATCGCCCTATGGCCCAACATTTCAAACCCCCTCCCACTCTGCTGAGGACATGCAGGTCCTGGGCCTCCTCCATCGCCGCTCCCTCCCCACTCGATGCCTGGAGGATGAACGCCTCATCTTCCGCTTGGGGTCAATTCATCCCCAGGCCATCAATGTGGACTTCATCAGATTCCTCATTTCCCCTCCCCCCACCTTACCTCAATTCCAACCTTCCAGCTCAGCGCTATCCTCATGACCTCGCCTACCTGCCAATCTCCCTCCCCACCTATCCGCTCCATCCTTCTCTCTGACCTGTCACCTTCATGCCCAAATCCCATTCACCTATTGTACTTTTTGCTACCTTCGGCCCAGCACACCCCACCCCCAATTTATCTCTCCATCCTGGAGGGGTCCTGCCTCTATTCCTGATTAAGGGCTTTTGCCCAAAACGTCGATTTCCCTGCTCCTCGGAAGCTGTCTGACCTGCTGTGGTTTTCCAGCACCACTCTGATCTATACTCTGGTTTCCAACATCTGCAGCATCACTTTTGCCTCCCAATAAACCCAGTGTGCCAATTTTTCATCAACAAACTGACACAAGCAGACACAACGTCTGCAGAAACCCTAGCCACATTACCTTACATTAAAGACATCTGGGAAATGATGTCCGGACAACTCAACCCTCTCAGCATCATGGTCGCCCACACATTTACCAACACACTTAAACAGCGGCTAATGAACCTGAAATACCCGATACAAACAACGAGAAAACGAATGTAATTTACAAAATACCATACAAGGAAATATATACATGAACTCTGCCTCACAGTTCTCTGTGGAAAGAAATGCTGGGATGAGATAAGGAAGATTTCTTTTCAGCCAAAACGAATCGACACTGACTGCACAGCCATTTAAAATCAACGCTGTCTGCCCAGGATGGAAGGTCCGAAGGGATGGACAGTTTTCTTATTTCTTGAAGATTTACAAAGCTGAGACTGGGTTTTGGTGTTTGTTCCCTTTCCACTCCCAAGAGCCGCAGTGGTTGGGGCGGTGTGTTGGGGAAAGTGAAATGTGCCGGTGAGCAGCGTGTGGGGCTATTTCAGCTTCGCTTCCTCTGACAGCGCTGTGACGGGACTCTGATGTTCTCAGGGACATTTACTGACACGAGACAGTGAAAAGATTCTCATTCCTGCAGATTAGGAATTGTACCCATACGCAGGTTTCATGACAATGTGAAAGATTAATTGGGATGTGTGAAGAAGCTGTGAGCTGCAGTTGAAACACGTAGGTGGAGTCAGATACGTCATCCATTGCCCCCATGGTCCTGAAGAAATGTTTGCTTTTGTCTGCTTGAGAGACTTTGGACACTGGTGTGGCAGGGAGAATACTGAGATACCGAGTGAGGGAGATTCAGTGCGCTGACTTTGAAAAGTGCTTCAAACCATTTACTCAGATTGGGGAATTAAAATCACACCCCTCGCAGTGGGAAAGACTATGTCCCCGCTCTGTTTGTAATTTCAAACCCAGAGCAACACAAGGAAAGCTCCACCCAATGTGGAAACCGTGGAAATGTGGGGACTGTGGGAAAGGATTCCCTTCCCCATCCGTGCTGGCAACCCACAGACGCATTCACAGCGGGGTGAGGCCGTTCACCTGCTCAGTGTACAGGAAGGGGTTCAGTCAGAGAGAAGCCATTCACGTGCCTCATGTGCAGGGGAGAGTTCACTCAGTCAGCTGAACTGCTGACCCACCAGTGGGTCCACTCTGGAGAGAGGCCATTTACCTCCTGTAAGTTCCAAAAGGGCTTCACCTGCTCCTCCCACCTGAGGAGGCACCACCGAGTTCACGTGCCAGCACAAGGGGATTGAAGAAGCGATGGCCAAGTGCTCCGATCAACCCAGCACTGGGGCGTCCCAGGTTCGAATCCCACTGCGGTAGATTGCAGAATTGGAGTTCGGTCAGTAATCGGGACTTCATAATCTAAGGATGAAGCCACTTTTAGGGGGAAAAAACATCATCTGATTCACTCATGTCCTTTTTAGTGAAGGAAACTGCCGTTGCGGGAAAGGGTTCACTCAGTCATCCCAACTGCATGTTTTACCCGGCTGTACCAGGGACCCAGTTACAAACGGACAACTCAACTGACCAACAAAGAATGTGGGGAGGGGAGAGTGGGTGCATTTTGACCTGGAGGTGTTTTCTTTAAAAACTACTTTTTGTATGCCTTTTTCCTGGGGAAATCTGAAGCTGTAACAAAATAGGGTCGTAGTAAAGGTTACCTGAACTTACCGCCCGGCTTAGACTCTGTGAGGTCCAACAGGTTTTTGTTTTAAAGCTGCTCATTTCTTTCAGCCTCCAGCACTAATGTCATGTCTCAGAAGGACCAGTGAATGAGTAGCTAATATTGTTAGACATTGCATATTTTTTCAGGACTTCAGGTTCATTGTTTCATTGGAATTGCAAAGTTTAATGGCAACAGTGGGAGCTGTGGGCTGTATTCACTGGAAACAAAGTTTTAAAATCTCACAAACACCAGGGTATATTCTAACAGGTTTATTTGGAAGCACGAGGTTTCGAAGTGCTGCTCCTTCTTCAGGTAGCTATGGAGTACCATCATAAGACACAGAATATATCGCAAAAAGATTATAGTGTCATGCAACATAAGTGATGTATTGAAGAAACCTAGATTGCTGTTAAATCTTTCATCTTTTAAAATGGGCTGCAGATTTCGGTTCATTAATATGTACATTCCAGAACATCTTTTAAGTCACGTTTTCCAGGAAACTTGATGTTAAATAAAAGGAGGTAATAAAGGAGGTAACACCTCACATCAAACAACGCATGAAAGCTGTGAGGTGAGAGTCTGTCTGTATACCAATCTTGAGTCAGACTGTTTCTATTTCCAAATATATAATCCTGCAAATGCAAATTCACACCAAATGTGTGAGTGCATGCATGAGAGAGAGAGTGTGTATGTGCGTGTGCATGCTGTTTAAAGTGTGTGTGTGATGGAGTGTAATCATGTGCGAAGATGTATGCGTGGGTGTGAGTGGGGGGCGTATTAGTGTGTGTCTGAGAGAGAGCATGTCTATTGGAAAGGCTCTGGACGAGCGTGTGAGTATGTAAGAGTGTGTGTGAGAGTGAGAGAGTGAGAGATAGAGAGCGTAACAGTGAAGTGGGGTTACCTGTCATGTGACATGAACCCAAGTTCGCGGTTGAGGCCATCCTCCTGATTTCCGAACTTGGCTATTAGCCTGTGCTGGGCCTCTAAAAGTGATTAAGCAGTTACACAACACACATTGGAGAGGGCAGGGTGGGACTTGTCTTTCGATTTGCAGAAGGTGGGACGTTCTGATTGCTGGAAACGAAGGAATACACATACTGGAGGACACAGAGAGATGGAGCTGGAAGCCAGGCTGCAGACACGTTGGGGGATTCACTGTGGAAACAGGCCGTTTGGCCCACCAAGTCCACACTGACCCTCCGAAGAACATACCCGCACCCCCCCCGACCCACCCAATAACCCCACAGCGAATCCCTGAATTTAGAACGCCCAATCCACTCTAGCCTGCACATCTTTGGAACATGTGAGAAAACCCGAGCACCCAGAGGAAACCGACGCGGACAGGGGGTGGGGGAGGGGTAGGAAAGTGCAAAATCCACACAGTCACTGTGATGGTGGGATTGAACCCAGGTCCCTGGCGCTGTGAGGAATCCCCTCTCCAGCTCTCGGCAATCGATTGGCTTCTCCCCAATCCTGGTGACACTCCAATCAGTTTGAGGAATTCAATTTGCTTCCATAGAGTTTCCATGGGGCAGGGTTCGTTGTTACTCGGCAGATTCAACGATCCAATGAAGGGCTCGTCTATAGCGAGAACACTGGTCCACATTTCGCTGAAAAATTAAAGTTCTCTCCGCAATTTGAACCCTTGAGTACTCCCACGCAGGCTGCGTGTATTCACGGGGATTCTCAATGCATGTTGATATTTGAAATCATTTCCTGCAGACAAACATTTCCCCTCCTGGATTCAAACACTGCTGATATTCAGGCCCTGACTAAATTTCTTGTCCATGCCTGAAAACCAAATCCTCCTCTGCGAATAACTTGAGAAAACAGATCACTGCTGTCAGTGCAGGGCAGAAAATAGGATGAGAGAATTTTGGTTTGCACAGAACAGCCTTCTCTTTCTTCTACCCGAAATCTCTGTCCCTCAATTCCTAAACCTTTCAATGTATTCCAACCCAAATTCATCCTTCCATCCTCCTGCCTTTGCCCAGCTCCCCTCTCCTGAAAGTGCTGACCCTCTGTTCAGTTTCTCAGCCACATCTCGCCATCCTTAGTATATAGCCCACATCTTTATTTAGTTTTTAAAACAGAAAGGCAGTGGTTTGCTGATGCCAGGATGTGAGGGTGACTGCACTCACACAGTGTTCCAGACTCGTCTCTCGTGTCATTCAGAAAAGTCTGCATGTGCAGAGAAGGGGATGCTGGGAGTGGGTGAGATGCATTCTCACCTCCCCATCCAATCATCCCCATAGCGTCCCATGTCCATTCCCTCACCGCCACCCATAGCATCCCCTGTCCATTCTCTCTCTCTACCCTAACCTACCAGTCCCTTCTCTCTCTCTCTTACACATGCCACTCTCCCCACCCCGTCCATTCTATCTCTGCACCCTCTGCCCTCTGTCCAGTCCCTCATCCACCCTCTGTCCCCATCCATTCCCTTTATCGCTCCACCCTCTGCCTTCCCCAATCCAGTCCCTTCCCTTACACTCATTTTCTCTCACCTCCCACACGCTCCTCTCATCCATTCCTTCTCTCCACCACCTTCTCCTGCCATTCATTGTTGCTCTCTTTCTCCACCCTCTACCCCGTCCATTCTCAGCTCAACCTTTGCCCCGTCCATTCTCTCCCCACCCACTGCTCCCCGTCCAATCTCTCCCCACCCATTGACCCCATCCATTCTCTCCCCACCTACTGCCCCGTCCATTATCTCCCCACCCATTGACCCCTGTCCATTCTATTCCCACCGACTGCCCCGTGTCCATTCTGTCCTGACCCACTGCTCCCCGTCCAATCTCTCCCCATCCACTGCCCCATGAATTCTCACCCCACCCATTGCCCCCGTCCATTCTCTCCCCACCCACTGTCCCGTCCATTCTCTCCCCACCACAGGCCCCCGTCCATTCTCTCCCCACCCACTGCCCCGTCCATTCTCTCTCCCCACACTCTGCAACCAATTTCTTTCACTTCACACTTTGCAACTCCGCATTCTCTCTCTCCTCCCCAATCCTCTTCACCACATTCTCTCTCTCTGCTCCCACCCTGTGTCCCCCCATGGATTCTCTACCCCCGATGCTCTGTTCTCCTACCCATTTTCTCTCTTTCTCTTCCCCCAGTCTCCGCGCCCCACCCCCGTCCAATCTCACTCTGAGTACCCTCCCCCGTCCTTTCTCGTGCCTCGAGCCCTCTTTGATCGCTGTATCAAACCCTTCTAATGATAGAGAGAGAATGGATGGTGATGGCGACCTGGGGTGAGGGTGGGGAAAGGAAGTGTGAGAAATGGTTGACCTTTAACATTGAGAATAGCGAAAATGATATATTCAGAAACATCAGTAATGTCTGAAAGCACATTCAAATGTTTAAAAAAAGCTGCAGACATCTTTCTGAAACTAGCATTGAAATCTGCGCAGTTAGGCCACAATTGAGGACAGCCGGTAAACTTGGAATGGCCTATTCCTTGTCTTGTGAAATTGGTTCAGAATATGTAGAAATGCAGTCAAAGAGTTGCAGAGAAGACAAACAATCCTTTCGGTCCACGCAGACAACATTTCCTAAATTAACCTCGTGATCCATTTGCCAGCATTTGGCCCATATCTCTCTCAGCCCTTTCTCTTCATACCTCCATCCAGATGCCTTTTAAATGTTGTAATTCTACCAGCCTCGACCACTGCTTCTGGCAGCTTATTCCAAACGCATGCCACGCTCTGCGTGAAAATGTTACCCCGTTTGGTCCCTTTTAAACCTTTTCCCTCTCAGCCTAAACACCTCTAGGTTTGGAATTCCACCACCCTGGGGAAGAGATATACAAAGGTTGAGCTGCCAGACAAAATCATAGAGTCACAGAGATGTCCAGCAAGGAAACAGACCCTTTAGTCCAACCCATCCATGCCGACCAGATATCACAATCCAATCTAGTCCCACCTGCCGGCACCCAGCCCATATCCTTCCAAACCCTTCCTATTCATATAGCCATCCAAAAGCCTCTTAAATGTGGCAATTGTACCAGCCTCCACCGTTTCCTCTGGCAGCTCATTCCATACATGTACCACCCTCTGCGTGATTCAGTTGCTCCTTCGGTCTCATTTCTATCTTTCCCCTCTCACCCTAAACCTATGACCTCTCGTTCTGGACTCCCCGATCCCAAAGAAAAGCCTTTGCCTATTTAATCTATCCATGCCCCGCATAATTTTGTAAACCTCTGTAAGGTCACCCCTCAGCCTCTGATGCGCCAGGGAAAACAGACCCAGCCTGTTCAGCCTCTCCCTCTAGCTCAGATCCTGCAACCTTCACAATATCCTTGTAAATCTTTTCTGAGCCCGTTCAAGTTTCACAACATCTTTCCGATGGGAAGGAGACCAGAATTGCATGCAATATTCCAACAGTGGCCTAACCAATGTCCTATACAGCCGCAACATGACCTCCCAAATGGGGTACTCAATACTCTGACCAATAAAGGAAAGCATACCAAACGCATTCTTCACTATCCTATCTACCTGCGACTCCAATTTTAAGGAGCTATGAACCTGCACTCCAAGGTCTCTTTGTTCAGCAACACTCCCTAGGACCTTACTATTAATTGTATAAGTCCTGCTAAGATTTGCTTTCCCAAAATGCAGCACCTCACATTTATCTGAATTAAACTCCATCTGCCACTTCTCAGCCCCTTGGCCCATCTGTTCCAGATCCTGTTGTAATCTGAGGTAACCCTCTTTGCTGTCCACGACACCTCCAATTTTGGTGTCATCTGAAAACTTACTAACAGTACCTTTTATATTCGCATCCAAATAATTTGTGTAAATGACAAAAAGTAGAGGGCCTAGCACTGATCCTTGTGGCACTCCACTGGTCACAGGCCTCCAGCCGGAAAAACAGCCCTCCACCACCACCCTCTGCCTTCTACCTTTGGGCCAGTTCTGTATCCAAATGGCTAGTTCTCCCTGAGATCTAATCTTGCTAATCAATCTCCCATGGGGAACCTTGTCAAACGCCTTACTGAAGTCCATATAGATCACACCTACTGCTCTGCCCTCATCAATCTTCTTTGTTACTTCTTCAAAAAACTCAATCAAGTTTCTGAGACATGAATTCCTATGCATAAAGCCATGTTGTCTATCCCGAATCAGTCCTTGCCCTTCCAAATACATGTACATCCTGCCCCTCAGGATTCCCTCCAACAACTTGGCCACCACCGTGGTCAGGCTTACCGGTCTATGGTTCCTGGACTGTCTTTACAGCCCTTCTTAAACAGTGGCACCACATTTGCCAACCTCCAGTCTTCCGGCACCTCACCTGTGACTATCGATGATACAAATAACTCAGCACGAGGCCCAGCAATCACTTCTCTAGATTCCCACAGAGTTCTTGGTTACACCTGATCAGGTCCTGGGAATTTATCCATCTTTAACCGTTTCAAGACATCGAGCACTTCTTCCTCTGTAATCTGGACATTTTGCAAGGTGTCACCATCTATTTCCCTTCAGTCTATATCTTCGAAATCCTTTTCCACAGTAAATACTGATGCAAAATATTCATTTAGTATCTCCCCCATTTTCTGTGGCTCCCCACAAAGGCCGCCTTTCTGATCTTTGAGGGGCCCTATTCTCTGAGGAGAAAGTGAGGACTGCAGATGCTGGAGATCAGAGTTGTAAATGTGTTGCTGGAAAAGCGTAGCAGGTCAGGAAGCATCAAAGGAACAGAAAAATCGATAATTCGGGCATAAGCCCTTCTTCAGGATGCACAGTTGGGCCACAACCAAGGATAGGCTGTAAGAGTGAATGAGTGAATAAAAGACAAATCCCACCTCGCCCATGAGGAGAAAGTGAGAACTGCAGATGATGGAGATCAGAGTCGAGAGTGTGGTGTTGAAAAAGCACAGTAGGTCAGGCAGCATCCAAGGAGCAGGGGAATCAACGTTTCAGACATAAGCCCTTCACCTTGCCCTCTCCAGTGTGTGTTGTGAAACTGCTTAACTGCTTAATCATTTCTAGTGACCGAGCAGAGGCTGATAACAAGTTTGGAACACACGAGAATGAATTCAGCTGAGACCTTGGATTCATGTCTCACTACAGGAGACCCAGCTACACAATACACACAAACCCTATCTCTCTCTCTGCCTCACACACACAAACATGCACACACACACACACACACACACACACACACACACACACACACACACGGTCGTGCAAACCCTCTCTGATCGACAGGCTCTCTCTTAAAAACACATTGATAAACCCCTCACACTCACATCCATGCACACACCTTCTCACACAATTATACTCCATCACACGCACACTTTACCCAGCATGCACACACACACACACACACACAGACGTTCTGTCTCATGAATTCACTCACACATAGAAGTCTTTGGGGTGAATTGCATTTGCAGGATTATATGTTTGGAAATAGAAAAAGTCTGACTCAAGACTGGGATACAGACAGACTCTAACCTCACAGCTCTCATGCATTATCTGAACTCAGGTGTCACTCCCCTTTATAAAACATTAAGTTACCTGGAGAATGTTACTAAAAAGAAGTTCTGAGATTTACAGATTAATGAACCGAAATCTGCAACCCATTTTAAAAGATGAAAAACTTAACAGGTGTCTTCAATATATCATTTATGTTGCACGACACTGTAATCTTTTGCTATATATTCTGTGTCTTACCATCCGACTCAACAGCTCCCTGATGAAGGAACAGCGCTCCAAAACCGAGTGCTTCCAAATAAACCTGTTGGACTATACCCTGGTGATTGTGTCATTTTAAAACTGTTTCCAGTGAATACAGCCCACACCTCCCACTGTTGCCAGTAAACTTTGCAATGCCAATGAAACAATAAACCTGCAGTCCTAAAAAAATTACAATTTCGAACAATACCATCTACTCATTCACTGCTCCTTCTGAGACACGATATTGGAAACTCGGTGCTGGGGGCTGAAAGAAATGAGAAGCTGTTGGATCTCCCAGCTTTCAATGAGAGTTTAAGCCTGACGGTAAGTTCAGGTAACCATTACTGCGACCCAACTTTGTTGCAGCTTCAGATCTCCACATCACAAGGCGTACAAAAAGTAGCTTTTCTTAAAAAAAAAGCACCTTTAGCTCAAAGTGCACACACTCACCCCCACTCCCCCCACCACACTTTCTTTATTATTGGTCAGTTGAGTTGTCCCTTTGTAACTGGATCCTTCGTACAGCCGGGTAAAGCTTGCGGCTGGGACGACTGAGTGAATCCTTTCCCGTAACGGCAGTTCCCATCACTGAAAAGGACATGAGTGAATCACGTGGGTTTTTGCCCTCTGAAAATGGTTTCATCCTTAGATTCTGAAGTCCAGATTACTGACCGAATCCCAATTCTGCCATCTGCAGCGACGGGATTCGAACCTGAGAGTCCCCAGAGCTGAGTTGTTAGCGGCGCTCGGCCATTGCTCCTTCCATGCCCCCTGCGATGGCACGTGAACGCGCTGGTGCCTCCGCAGGTGGGAGGAGCAGGTGAAGCCCTTCCGGCACTGACAGCAGGTGAACGGCCTCTCTCCAGTGTGGACCCACTGGTGGGTCAGCAGTGCAGCTGACTGAGTGAACCCCCTTCCGTACATGGGGCACGTGAATGGCTTCTCTCACTTGTGGACCCACTGGTGCATCTCCAGATGGCTGATCCGACTGAAGCCCTTCCTGCACACCGAGCAGGTGAATGGCCTCTCCCCGCTGTGAATACGTCTGTGGGTTTCCAACACGGATGGGGAAGGGAATCCTTTCCCTCAGTCCCCATATTTCCACAGTTTCCCCATTGGGGGAGCTTTCCTTGTGTTGGTCTGGCTTTGAAATTACAATCAGAACGGGGACATAGTCTATCCCCATCTTCAGGGATGAGACTTTGATTCCCCCAAGCTGAGTAAATGGTGTGAAGCGCTTTTCACAGTCAGCGCACTGAATCTCCCTCACTCGGTGTCTCAGGATTCTTCCTGCCGCACCAGTGTCCAAAATCTCTCAAGCAAACAAAAGCAACCATGTCTTCTTGATTGGAATGGTTGCTGATATTCAAGTCCCAATGAATCAAGTGGCTCTGTCAGAAGTTGATGGATCATTTGTATTCAGATTTCTTTCGGCACGTCTTCCTGCAAAAAAAATCACAAAATCGTCAGTACACTTAAACGAACATAAAATAGGTGGCAGTTCCTGTAGTTTGCCAGATGCCTGCTGATCACATAATACCTAGCACACAGAAACCTGATATCCCTCATGCAGTCAGATAGGCTTGGGTGTGTTGAGAGGAAAACTTCATTCAAATCTAATCTAATCTTAAACTAAATCCGTGCCCATATATATATCAATATGCCATTCCTTTCAATGCGGCGCAGTTCCAAGAGAAACTGCACTTTTACTTGAGAACATGAGGAAAAAAGCAATCCTTTTCCATGGTGCAAACTGCATACGCGCCAAACTGAGGAAATACACAAGGAAATACCTAAAAGAGAGATAGAAAGTATTTGAGCACCTTTGCAGAATCTGCTCCATCTCTGTATTTACTCTAGTTGCTACAAGTAAACCTCCCTGGGGGTCAGGCAGCCCTGCATCAGGAAGCACTGGGATGGTCAACTACGACCAGTTTACCTGGAGAACACATCTCCACATTAAACAGCCTCGAGGCAAACTTCCCTTCCTTCCACTTAAAGTTCAAGACCCCTCAAAGCGAAATTCCCCAGGTAAGTTTGGAAGAATTTCTTCTCGATGTTCGCTAATTGTTCCTATGAGCACTTTGTTAACGTTTGAACTTTGCGAGTTTCGAACATTTTTGATTCTGAGTGAAATCACAGATCGAAAAACAGAATGTGGGAATTTAGACAGTTTATTTTTCAACATCGGCGATAAGTCTCCACAACAGAATCTGGCACGACATCAGTGAACCTGTTCTGACGTCAATCTCAAACGTGCTTTCCACACACCAGATGAAAAGCTGAAGACGAATCAGGAAAAGTTGCCGTGCAATGCAGGAGAATGGCACAACGGGTGCGTGTTGGGACCGTAACCCAGCTGAGAAACCATTCTCTCTCACCAGCACAGCATCTTTCTATCTCTCCGATAACAGACCTTTGGAGCAAGTTCAAAATCAAAGCTGTTCATAATCCCCGTATTAACGTAACTGACACCTCTCACCCCAAGGCTTTCAGCGAGAGAGAGAGAGAGACAGCAGAAGAGCGAATGGACTCTGCCCTCCCTCCACAACAACGTGCAAGTAGAAACAAAATGGTTAAATTATCCGCCAGTGGAGATCGCCCAGTTCCTGGGGATGAGACAAACATCAGTGCTCCGGGGACAGAATGATAAGCAAATGTTCTGGAAACTCTTTGTTGCTTGCAATTCTTGAAGCAATGTGGAATGTATTTCACACTGAGCAAGTTTCAGCTGCCTCAGAGTCTCCAATGTACATTGCTCTGTTTGCCGCCAGCTCAGAGAGAGACCAATAGGAAGGACATAGGAGTGAATAACTATCTGCGTGGGAGGGTGAACAACTGTTAATGGAGACTGTTAATAGCTAACATTAAGTAGTGTGTCACAACAGACTATGAGATAACACGGAGTCGTGTGTTTGTGTGTGTGTGGTAGGAGTCAAGGACATGGGGGGGAGTTCAGGCCCTAAAGTTATGGAACTCGATATTGAAGACCGGAGGGCAGTAGGGGCTCCAAGTGGAAATTGAGGTGTTGCTCTTCCATCTGGAGCTGGAACACTGCTGCAAACCTGAGGCAGCGATGTTGGTCATGGAACAGGGTGATGTGTTAAAGTGGCAGGCATCCGGAAGGTCAGGGCCTTTTTTGCGGACAGAGACGAAATGTTCTGCAAAGAGTCACCCAGTTTATGCTTCATGCTACATTGGGGAAACGACACTGTGTGAGCAGCGAATGCAGTAGACTAGGTTGTGGCAAAAGTGTAGGTAAAGTGCTGCTTCACCTGGCAGGAGCTCTTGGTTATTCAAGAGGGAGCAGGTTACACATTTGGCGGTTACAGAGGAAAGTACCTTGGGACAATGGGAGATGGAATCTTGGGACTATTGGGACTATGGGAGATGATGAAAGTGAAGAAAGAGTGGACCCGAGGTGTAACACCTGCCCATTTACCTCCTCCCACATATAAATCCCTGAAGTTTGGAGAACGTTCCGTTGAATGATTCAGTACCATGTGACCCATGAACTGGTTTGTGTTCATGTTCCGGGGCCAGCATCATTATTGAGTCACAACAGCTGCAGTCCATCGCCTGGGGGCTTGCCTTATGACTTCACGGTGCGGCCAGAAGCGCCGGGAACAGTTTCGGAAAGAGACCGCCCGGTGGGTCAGGCAGCCCTGCATCGGGAAGCATTGGCCAATCACTTTCAGTTAACGTGGGGAACACATCTCCACATTCAACAGACTCGTTTTAATTTAAGATCAAGATCCTCCAAACCGAAATGAACCAGGTAAGTTTGGAAGAATTTCTTCCAGGTTTTCGCAAATTATTTCAATGAGGACGTTGTTAAAGTTTGAACGTTGAAAGTTTTGAAATTTTGTGATTCTGAGCAAAATTACAGTTCCTGCACATCAGGCATTCAAACCTCTTCTCGGCTCTGGGCAAATGAGAAAGCTAGGGAACAGGCAAAACACTGAAAGGCTCGAAGGCGATGGCCCCAGTGTCGGAGAGCTACTTCCTAGTGACATGGATGTGCTGCAGAGGGTGGGATCAGACTGTCCTTATGTCTCCACAATGTATGTCCCAGGCTTAATTATGGATAAATAAAACTGATGGTGGGGCAAACTGAATTACGTATTATTTCAGGACTAGCTTCCTCGAAGAGATTGTGGACGCCACCCAAATGCCTGTTGTTGTGGCGCATTTTGTCAGCGCGCTTGGCCATTAACTGCAAGGTTGGTGTTTTGAAACCACCCAAGGTGATTTCACTCCTACCGCTTTCTTAGCTGCAAAGTAGCGTGTATTTAATTGGGTCAGGAAAATGTTTCCCAAACGGAAATCGTCTCCACTGAGGAAACACAAAATGGTTTCGAAACTGATTCAATGTCCAACGTCAAGGACTGAGGATACTGAGAATCCGAGACAGAAAGAGAACCTGCTGGAGAAACTCAGCAGGTTTGGTAGGACCTGTGGGAGAAGGTAAATTTCAGAAGAAGTTGTGAAATCTTGTCTTTTCTTCTCTTTCCACAGATTCTGCTTGACCTGCTGAGTTGCTCCTGCAATTTCAGTTTTTGTTTTTACTGAAAGTCCATATCATCTTTCGGGATGAAACGCCTACACTCGCCATGTGCAAATATTTAACCCTATCGAAGTGTTTGGATTCAAACAAACTCAGCAGTGATTTATTCTTTCTGAGCTCCACAAGCAGAGAGACCTGGGAAATGAAGCTGTCAGTCTGGTTCTGTATTGGTGGGCCGAGTGGTTAATGCAATGGACATGAAATCCATTGCTGTTTCCCCACGCAGGTGTGAACCCTGCCGACTACAGTTGAGAAATGTCGTCAAAAAGAATGAGAGACTGTTCCCCGGTTTCTTATTTAAGATTCAAATCAGTAGAGTTGGGAAATATTTCATTCACATTGGTAACGGTGAGAATCTGCAACCCACTGTCTGTCAGGGCGGAACAAGCAGACACCCGCAGAGCTTCTTTTGAGGCTATGAGCCAAGTGTTTGGAAAAAAAAGACTAGAACAGTGAGGGGCGTGAAATCGTGATCGAAATGAAGCAGGCACCTGAGGACAAGGGCGTTTCCTTTGCCAGTGAAAGATACTGCTTCACAAAGTTGGGCCTGTGGAAGGGAATCAGTGACGGTGATTATCTTTGGTTGTTCACCTTGTGAATGTTCCCATTGCTGCGCATGTCCGTGTTAACGTCAGAGCTTGGTGGCGTCAGGTGCTCTCACGACCATGGGGGCAATGGATGACGTATCTGACTCCACCGACTTGTTTCAACTGCAGCTGACAGCTTCTTCACACACCCCAATTAATCTTTCTCATTGTCATGAAACCGGCGTATGGGTACAATTCCTAATCTGCAGGAATGAGAATCTTTTCACTGTCTCGCGTCAGTAAATGTCCCTGTGAACATCAGAGTTAAGTCACAGCGCTGTCGGAGGAGCGGAAGCTGAAAGACCCCACACACTTCTCAAGGGCACATTTCACTTTCCCAACACACCGCCCCAACCACTGCGGCTCTTGGGAGTGGAAAGGGAACAAACACCAAAACCCAGTCTCAGCTTTGTAAGTCTTCAGGAAATAAGAAATAAGTTCATCCCTTCGGATCTTCCATCCTGGGCGGACAGCGTTGATTTTAAATGGCTGTCCAGTCAGTGCCGATTCGTTTTGGCTGAAAAAAATCTTCCTTTTCTCATCCAGCATTTCGTGCCACAGAGACCTCTGTGGCAGAGTTCATGCATATATTTCCTTCTATGGTATTTTGTAAATAACATTCGTTTGCTGGTTGTTTGTATCGAGTATGTCATGTTCATTAGCCCCTGTTTAAGTGTGTTGGTAAATTTGTGGGCTACCATGATGTTGAGAGGGTTGAGTTGTCTGGACATCATTTCCCAGATGTCTTTAATGTAAAGTAATGTGGCTAGGGTTTCTGCAGACGTTGTGTCTGCTTGTGTCAATTTGTTGACGTGAAATTGGCACACTGGGTTTATTGGGTAGGCAAAAGTGAGGACTGTATATGCTGGAAACCAGAGTTTAGATCAGAGTGGTGCTGGAAAAGCACAGCAGTTCAGACAGGTTCCGATGAGCAGGAAAATCGACGTTTCGGCCAAAAGCCCTTCATCACGAATAGAGGCAGAACCCCTCCAGGGTGGAGCGATAAATTGGGGGTGGGGTGTGCTGGGCCGAAGGTAGCAAAAAGTACAATAGGTGAATGGGGGTGGGGATGAAGGTGACAGATCAGAGAGGAGGGTGGAGCGGATAGCTGGGGAGGGAGATTGGCAGGGAGGACAGGTCATGAGGTCAGCGCTGAGCTGGAAGGTTGGAATTGAGGTCAGGTCGGGGGGAGGGGAAATGAAGAAACTAATGAAGTCCACATTAATGGCCTGGGGTTGAATTGACCCCAAGCGGAAGATGAGACGTTCATCCTCCAGGCATCGGGTGGGGAGGGAGCGGTGATGGAGGAGGCCCAGGACCTGCATGTCCTCGGCAGAGTGGGAGGGGGTTTGAAATGTTGGGCCATAGGGCGATGGGGTTGATTGGTGCGGGTGTCCTGGAGATGTTCCCTCAAGCGCTGTGACTTGACTCTGCGAGGAGTCTCCAGTCTCCCCAATGTAGAGGAGACTGCATCAGGTGCAATGGATACAAGAAATGACATTGTTGAACACACAGGTGAAAGCCTTCGACCAACCACGGCCTGGATTCGATTTCCGGGCAGGGAAGAAAATTTCAGTAGAGCTATCAAGCTGAGTCTGCAACTCCCTGGTGGTCTAGCGGTTAGGATTCGGCGCTCTCACCGCCGCGGCCCGGGTTCGATTCCCGGTCAGGGAAGCTGCTTTCAGGGGGTTTATCGGCTACCCTTTCGTCTCAAATGCTCTGGACAGTTTTTTCATTGATCTTCGTACTTACTGGGTGCTGCAGTGTGTACTGGCTCGATGAAATCGTGTCCTGATTCAGATTTGTTTGTATGTGTAGGGATGATTGCTTCTGCAGCTGAGGTCTTGTCTTGCGTGTGATGCTTTCCTGTAGACGCTGGTTTGAAATTACCATTGACTGTTCGATCTACTGTGACATCGAGAAATGGCACTTTGTTGTTGTTCTCCTCTTTTGTGAAGTTTATGCCAGTAAGGAGATTGTTGATGGTGTTGTCGGTTTCCTCTAATTCGTTTCATTTTTTGATGACAAAAGTGTCATCGCTGTGCCAGACTCAAAGTTTGGGTTGGATCGTTGGAAGGGCTATTTGTTCGAGTCTCTGCATTATTGCTTCTGCTAGGAATCCTGATGCTGCTGGTGGTATCATGGGTATTTCGTTGATTTGTTTGTAGAGCTTGTTACTGAATATGAAGGGGGTAGTAAAGCACAGCTCCACGAGGTTGACAGTTTTATCTTTTCTGATGAAGTTGGTGCTGTGTTTGTGTCTTTGGTTCTTCGAGTAGTGTCTTCAGTTTTCTTTGGCCACGTTGATGTTCATGGATGTGAACAGGGCTGTTCTGTCAAAGGACAACAGTATTCCATCCTCTTCTATCTCAGTGTCTTTGGTGTTCAGGAATTCTTGGATGGACTAAATGGAGTGGAGTGAATCTTCGACTTGGTGTTTTAGTCCTCAGTGGAGGCCTTTGTCAAGTCTGTATATTGGTGTTCCAAGTCGTGAGACTATGGTCTAAGGGGGGGCTCCTGTTTTGAAGGGGAGGAGAACAACAACAAAGTGCCATTCCTCGATGTCACAGTTGAGCGAACAGTCAATGGGGAACTTCAAACTGGCATCTACAGAAAAACAACACATACAAACCAAATACTTAACTGCAGAAGCAATCATCCCAACACCCACAAACGAAGCTTCATCGGGACAGTATTTCAACGAGCCACTGAACACTGCAGCACAAAGAAACTACGAAGAGCACAAGAGAAATACGTATATAGTGTATTTAAGGAGAACGGCTACCCAATTAACGCATGACTGGATTAGTGGTGCTGAAAGAGCACAGCAGTTCAGGCAACATCCAACGAGCAGCGAAATCGACGTTTCGGGCAAAAGCCCTTCATCAGGAATAAAGGCAGTGAGCCTGAAGCGTGGAGAGATAAGCTAGAGGAGGGTGGGGTGGGGAGAATGTAGCATAGAGTACAACGGGTGAGTGGGGGAGGAGATGAAGGTGATAGGTCAAGGAGGAGAGGGTGGAGTGGATAGGTGGAAAAGAAGATTGGCAGGTCTGACAAGTCCGGACAAGTCAAAGAGAGAGTTACTTCGCTGGAAGTTTGAAACACGGATGAGGTGGGGGAAGGGGAAATGAGGAAGCTGTTGAAGTCCACATTGATGCCCTGGGGTTGAAGTGTTCCGAGGCGGAAAATGAGGCGTTCTTCCTCCAGGCGTCTGGTGGTGAGGGATCGGCGGTGAAGGAGGCCCAGGACCTCCATGTCCTCGGCAGAGTGGGAGGGGGAGTTGAAATGTTGGGGCACGGGGCGGTTTGGTTGATAGGTGCGGGTGTCTCGGAGATGTTCCCTAAAGCGCTCTGCTAGGAGGCGCCCAGTCTCCCCAATGTAGAGGAGACCACATCGAGAGCAACGGATACAATAAATGATATTAGTGGATGTGCAGGTTAAACTTTGATGGATGTGGAAGGCTCCTTTAGGGCCTTGGATAGAGGTGAGGGAGGAGGTGTGGGCACAGGTTTTACAGTTCCTGCGGTGGCAGGGGAAAGTGCCAGAATGGGAGGATGGGTCGTAGGGGGGTGTGGATCTGACCAGGTAATCACGGAGGGAATGGTCTTTGCGGAAGGTGGAAAGGGGTGGGGAGGGAAATATATCCCTGGTGGTGGGGTCTTTTTGGAGATGGCGGAATTGTCGGCGGATGATTTGGTTGATGCGAAGGTTTGTAGGGTGGAAGGTGAGCACCAGGGGCGTTCTGTCCTTGTTACGGTTGGAGGGGTGGGGTCTGAGGGCGGAGTGCGGGATGTGGACGAGATGCGTTGGAGGGCATCTTTAACCACGTGGGAAGGGAAATTGCAGTCTCTAAAGAAGGAGGCCATCTGGTGTGTTCTATGGTGGAACTGGTCCTCCTGGGAGCAGATACGGCGGAGGCGGAGACATTGGGAATACGGGATGGCATTTTTGCAAGATATAGGGTGGGAAGAGGTGTAATCCAGGTAGCTATGGGAGTCGGTGGGTTTGTAAAAAATGTCAGTGTCAAGTCGGTCGTCACTAATGTAGATGGAGAGGTCCAGGAAGGGGAGCGAGGTGTCAGAGGTAGTCCAGGTAAATTTAAGGTCAGGGTGGAATGTGTTGGTGAAGTTGATGAATTGCTCAACCTCCTCGCGGGAGCACGAGGTGGCGCCAATGCAGTCATCAATGGAGCGGAGGCAGAGGTGTGGAGTGGTGCCGCTGTAATTACGGAAGATCAACTGTTCTACATAGACAACAAAGGGACAGGCAAAGCTGGGGCCCATACGTGTGTCCATGGCTACGCCTTTGGTCTGGAGGAAGTGGGAAGATTCAAAGGAGAAATTGTTAAGGGTGAGGACCAGTTCGGCCAAACGAATGAGAGTGTCGGTGGAAGGGTACTGTTGGGTACGTCTGGAGAGGAAAAAACGGAGGGCTTGGAGGCCCTGGTCATGGCGACTGGAGGTGTAGAGGGATTGGATATCCATGGTGAAGATAAGGCGTTGGGGGCCAGGGAAACGGAAGTCTTGGAGGAGGTGGAGGGCGTGGGTGGTTTCTCCAACGTATGTGGCGATTTCCTGGACTAGGGGGGTTAGGACAGTGTCAAGGTAGGTAGAGATGAGTTCAGTGGGGCAGGAGCATGCTGAGACAATGGGTCGGCCAGGGTGGTCAGGCTTGTGGATCTTGGGAAGGAGGTAGAACCGGGCAGTGCGGGGTTCCTGGACTATGAGGTTGGAAGCTGTGGGTGGGAGATCTCCTGAGGTGATGAGGTTCTGTATGGTCTGGGAGATGATGGTTTGGTGATGGGTGGTGGGATCATGGTCGAGGGAGCATTAGGAAGAGGTGTCCTCGAGTTGGCGTTTGGCTTCAACGGTGTAGAGGTCAGTGCACCAGACTACCACTGCGCCAGACTACCACTCCGCCCCCTCTATCCGCTGGCTTAATGGTGAGGTTGGGATTGGAGCAGAGGGATTGGAGGGCTGCGCGTTGTGAGGGTGAGAGGTTGGAGTGGGGGAGGGGGGACGACAGGTTGAGGTGGTTCATGTCCCGGCGGCAGTTGGAAATGAAGAGGTCGAGGGCAGGTAATAGGCCAGCGCGGGGTGTCCAGGTGGATGCAGTGTGTTGGAGGTGGGCGAAGGGGTCCTCGGAAGGTGGGCGAGAGTCCTGATTGTGAAAGTAAGCTCGGAGGCGGAGGCGACGGAAGAATTGTTCCAATAAACACAGTCCACCGATTTCTCATTGATGCTTTCAAGCTGACTCTCAAAAATTCGGTTTATCCCTCCATTCTTTCCTACTAGTTTTATGTGGGTTTTGAAAGCTTTCGCAATCCTCTGACTGAGTATTGGAGTTGGGAAGTTATGTTGTGGCTGTACAGGACATTTTTAAGACCACTTTTGGAATATTGTGTGCAATTCTGGTCTCCCTCCTATCAGAAGGATATTGTGAGATTTGAGAGGGCACTGAAGCACCAATGGGCCCACAGAGGGGAAGAGGCCCTTCTGCTGCCCTGATTGTGGGAAGGCCTTCAGTGATTCCTCTGCCCTGCTGACGCACCAGTTGGTCCACACCGGGGAAGTGCGAGATGGTCTTCAAGTGCGAGATGGTCTTCAGCAGTTCTTCCCACCTGCTGAGACACCAGTGGGTTCACATTGAGGAGAAGCCGTTCTTCTGCCCCGATTGCAGGAAGGGCTTTGCTCTTTCTTCCGACCTGCTGGCCCATTGGTGTGTCCGCATGGGGGAGAGGTCGTTCAGTTGCCTAAGTGCAGGAAGTCCTTCATCAATTCCTCAGCCCTGCTGATGCACCAGTCCGTCCACACCGGGGAGAAGCCGTTCTCCTGACCGAGTGTGGGAAGGGCTTTACCCGCTCCTCCACACTGCTGAAGCACCAGCTGGTCCACATGGGGGGATGGGGGTGGAGAGGGGGAGGCCATTCTGCTGCCCTGAGTGCGGGAAGTCCTTCAGCAATTCCTCCTCCCTGCTGAAGCACCAGTGTGTCCACACCGGGGAGAGGCCCTTCAGCTGGCCCGAGTGTGGGAAGAGGTTCATGTTTTCCTGCAACTTGCGGAAGCACCAGCGGGGGCACCAGCTCTCCCAGCAATCAGATCCTACCAGTGATGATGCCTTCAGTCACCCTCAAGGACTGCAACTCCTGCCAGTTCTGACAGTGGGTGCAGTTGGAGAGTAGGTGGGCTGGTTTTGTTTTCTGCTGGACTGCAATTGCCTCCCCCACCCCCCAGAACCACAACCTCATGGTGGCTCAGGGTTAGTACTGCTGACTCATGGCACCAGGAACCGAGGAATACTTCTACCCTTGGGGTCTGTATGCAATTTATGGAGGGTAGGATCAGTGGAGATGTGTTGGGCTGAAAGACCTGTTTCCACTCTGGAGGAGTTCAACCATCATATGAGCTTTGTTTTCATTGGAAGCTGCTGCTCATTGAGCCAGGGACTGCACATTGCCAAATGAAATGATCTAGAGAAACCTAAGACCGCAAGACCATCGGAGCAGAAGTTAGGCCACTCGGCCCATCGAGTCGAATCTGCCATTCGTTAGTGACAAAAGTAGTGCAGATGAGATTAGCTACAGTGTGGAAACAGGCCATTTGTCCCAACAAGTCCACATCGACCCTCCGAAGAGTAACCCATCCAGACCCATTTCCCTCTGACTAATGTGCCGAGCTCTATGGGCAATTAAGCATGGCCAATCCACATGACCTGAACATTTTTGGACTATGGAAGAAAACAGGATCACCCAGAGAAAACCCACGCAGACACTGCGAGAATGTGCAACCTCCTCACAGACAGTCAGCCAAGGCTGGAATCAAACCTGGGTCCCCGGCATTGTGAGGCTGCTGTGGTAAACACTGAGCCACTACATATTGCAACCCGAAGTAAGCAAGCAGGAGGTTGGGAGAATACAGCAAGCCAGGCAGCACCAGGATGTGGAGTAGTCAGCGTTTTGGGTATTAACCCTTCTTAAGGACTGACTTCTCTGTGAGAAACGATTAACGGGAATGTTGCTGAGGGTTGGAGGGTTTGAGCTACAGGGAGAGGCTGAATAGGCTGGGACTGTTTTCACTGGACCATCAGAGGCAGAGGAGTGACTTAATGGAGGTTACAAAAGCATGAGGGGCATGGACAGGGTAATAGACAAGGTCTTTTCCCTGGGATGGGGGAGTCCAGAACTAGAGGGCAGAGGTTTAGGGTGAGAGGCGAAATATATTAAAGGGACAACTTCTTCATTCAGAGGGTGGTACCTATATGAAATGAGGTGCCACAGGATATGAGCCAGGTGTTGTCAAATGGGACTAGATTAATTTAGGATATCAGGTCAGCATGGACAAGTTGGACCAAAGGGTCTGTTTCCATGCTGTATGTGTCTCTGACTACTAGTCCTGATGTAAGTTTAAAATAGAGTCCAAGTAACTTTGAATAGTTCAATCTTGTTGAGCTCACCTCCTGAAAAGTTTCAGATGATTCCCTCTGAGAGATACTGTTTAAACATGCTGAGTTGGACAAAGTATCCCATCAAGTTCAACACAAACACAGAGTTGAAGAAGTCAGAAGTCAGAACACCAAGGGGACCAAAACTGATCACAATATTCCAGGTGCAGCTTCATCAACGTCCTGTATACAGACAACATAACTTGCCAACATCTATACTCAGTTCCCTAACTGATGAAGGCCAGTGTGCTGAAACCTTTCTTCACTGCCTTGTGTACCGATGTTGTCAGAGATATAGGACCTACTTTAAACTGATCCACTATCCTGCTTCTGGGAGCACAGTGACTGACAGGGAAGGCAAAAGGGAGATTGGCCTTGGAATGGAGTATAAAAGTAGGGAGGTTATAGTGGAGGTTTTGATTGAAAGGGCAGTGAAGATTCAACCAACTGACAGTGGATCTGAATCACATGTTGATCAGACCAGGTTCGGACAGTAGGAAACAAGATAAGTTTTTACAACAAACCACAACGATTTCATCATTAGACTCTTAATTCCAGATTTATATTGAATTCAGATTCCACCATCTGCCGTGGCAGGTTGTGAATCCAAGTCCCTAGAACATTACCTGGGTGAATAGTCTGGTGACAATAAAGTCGGCCATCACCTCCCCTGAACACATTGGCTTATTGTGTTTAGAGATAACAAAGGAGCAAGAGGTTTTCGCAGCTGTTAAGTTGTTGATATTACACAAGGGAACATCAGCACTCTCAGTAATGTCACATACTGAAGGCAGTGTCCTGTCTCAGAGGGAAGGGCTTGGGAACCATAAGAAATAGGAACAGGAATATGCCATTCAGCCCCTTGAGCCTACTTCTCCATTCAGTAGGATTCTGGCTGATCTGGCATTCCCCACAGTCACTTTCCTGCCCTTTTCCTGCAACTGTTCATCCCCCGACTCTTCACGAATCTATCGATCCTAGTTTTAAAGTGACATGAAGGCTGTCAACAGAGTTACTGGGGTGGGGACGGGGGTGGGGGGACGGGGGCTCAGGTCGAACTTGGGGACTAAAACAATGGCTTCACACTTCACAATATTTAACTAAGGGAATGTTTATGGTTATCCAATGCTGGATATTGGGCAGGCATTCAGATTAAATTATTGGTAAATTATGAATGACAGAGGAGTCGGGAGAGAAGTGGTGTTCAGGCACAGTTGGATATCATCAGTATAGATGCCAACACCAGCAGCTACGGTTAAACAAATCAGAAAGAAAGACGCTAAAAGCAGAACCTCCCAGAGGATAGAGAAATGCTGGAGAGGGTCAGTACTGTCATTAACCCTGATCAAGGATGTCCGCAGGTCGACGAGGGAATGTTTATCCCTATCACCGTTACAAAGGATGTCAAATATGACCTTGATCAGAACTGTTTCAGGTGTAGAAACCAGATTCCAGGGCTTTAAACACAGAATTCTGGAATAGATGGGAATGGCTAATTCAACAATGATACATCCAAACCAACACTTCCATTGGTGCGATAATAATCGAAGTGTTTTGGTTTTTATTTCGAAGATTTTCAGCAACACTTAGTAAGAAGCAACAAAATTAACACAAGAAATACTGCAATTGCTACAATGTGCCTGCTCCCAATAGGGGGCCATGGGTGTGAAATTAACTGTCGACAAGGGGCAATATTGGAAAGGAATTACCCAGTTCATAGCTATAAGAGGGGAGACACAGACTGCTTGATACAAACATATAATGGTCGGGAGTAGGCCACTCGGCACTTCGAGCCTGCTGCAACATTCAATAAGATCATCGCTGATCTGAATTCAACCTCAACTCTACATTCCAACACATCCCCGACAATCTTTCATCCACTTGGTTATCAAGAACCCATCTACCTCTGCCTTAAAGATTTTGAAACCAATTCCTTTAGAAGAAGACCCACAACCCTCAGGGAGAAAAGAAATCATCCTCATTTTTGTCTTCTACATTTAAAATATGACCCTGTACTTCCAGATATTAAGATAAGGACACAAGCTGCATTCCAGCGGAGATTCACACGGATGATCCCTGGAATGACAGGTCTAGCATATGAGGAACGGCTGAGGATACTGGGATTGTATTCGTTGGAGTTTAGAAGATTAAGGGGAGACTTAATAGAGACGTACAAAATAATACATGGCTTAGAAAAGGTGGATGCTAGAAAATTGTTTCTGTTAGGCGACGAGACTAGGACCCGTGGACACAGCCTTAGAATTAGAGGGGGTCATTTCAGAACGGAAATGCGGAGACATTTCTTCAGCCAGAGAGTGGTGGGCCTGTGGAATTCATTGCCACGGAGTGCGGTGGAAGCCGGGACGCTAAATGTCTTCAAGGCCGAGATTGATAGGTTCTTGTTGTCTAGAGGAATTAAGGGCTACGGGGAGAACGCTGGCAAGTGGAGCTGAAATGCGCATCAGCCATGATTGATATGGAGATAAAAACAGTTCGTACTTCGGGTCATTGAATGATCTTACATTAGGGAGAAACTTTTGGGGAAGCTGCAAGAGTAAAAGGCACTGGTGTAACTTCAACATCTGGGAGAACTCTCTCAGCCTTGGGGGTCAGGCTGATTCAGCATTCTGGTCCTGCTCATTACCTGTTAAATTCTCCATTTGTTGTTCTTGTTATATTTCTTCATGGTTGACACATTCCTATGTTTTAAAATGAAATTCCAGCAGACAGGAATTTTCCATATATATAATCATACTTTAGAGGGTTTAGAAAGTGAATGTAACTTTTAAACAGAAAGTATTTATTCATGCATGGGGTGTGGGCATCGCTGGCAATGCCAGCATTTATACCCATCCTTAACCACCCTGTGGTTGGTTGGAAAAGTGCATGAAGGTGTCTGAGATTGTCTTGATCAGCACAGCAATCTCAAAGGTGGGTGTGCTCATGTAGAAGTACCCTCCACTCCCACAGCCAAGTCTGCATTCACTTCAATTATAGATGCCATCTCAACCTCCCAGGACAAGGACAGCATGGGATGACAATCAGAACAAAGCTTCCTCTGCTCTTCAATTGCAAGTGAAGCTACCTCAACACTGTCCCCAACAAACACTGCCAAGACAGAGACTGCATTGGGTTAGATACAGAGTAAAACTTCCTCTACACTTCCCCATTCATACAGTCCCAGGACAATGACAGCAAAGGGTTAAATAAACAGTAGAGCTTCTTCCATTCTGACTGACACTTAGTACGTCCTATACCAATCCTCAAGGAAAATTCAGAACTGAAGTATTATCTGGTACTGAATTCACACATCCTAATGGGAATGACAACAACAGAAAATCATACAGTGAAACACGGATAAAACACACACAATGTACAACAAAACTAGACTTTTTTTGGGATCAAAGACATTTAAATGACAGGAGACATAGTCCCTGCAGTGATCCGAATGTGAGCTGAACAACATTCTCACGTGAACAATATTCTCTGGGAATGCAATGTCCACCTCACTGCTGTCTGGTCAGTTCCTCTGCTCTCGTTCAGGGCTGAGTTGCGGCTGAGCACATTGTGGCGTGGGGGTCAAGAGGTTAGACAGTTAAGGTCAACTTGGATTGAGGGCATCCTTTGTCATGCTAGTGAGGTCGAGGGTCGCTCATTTACTCAACTTATAATCGGGGACAAGGGGATGTCAGTCTGGGCTTGGATCAATTTGAGTTTAGAAGAAACAGATGATCCGATGGAGCTGTATAACATTTGGAGAGGATTTAATGTAACTGTAATGTCCACTCAATTCTAGCCAGAGACTACTCTCTCATTTAAGATAGGAGAGTTTTGTTTTTCTCTCAAGTGTTCTCGAGTCTTTGAACTTCACTTTTTAAGATAGCAGCATGTTTTGGTGGCAGAGTGGTTCGCACTGCTGCCTCACGGCATCAGTGACCTGGGTTTGATCCAACCTTCGGGTCGAATGTCTGTGTAGAGGTTGCACCTTCTCCCCTTGTGTCTGCGTGGGTTTCCTCTCTTGCTCTGGCCTCCTCCCACAGTCCAAAGGATGTGCAGGTGAGGGTGGATTGACCATGGGAGATGCAGGGTTACAGGGATCGTGTAACGATCTGGGTCTGGGTGGGACGGTCAGTCAATGTTGACTCGATAGCCTGTACGACCTACTTACGTGCAATTGGCCTATATCAATCAATAGTATGCACTTGCTTTATTGTTACAGACATCAAATTACATGAGTGGTTTTGGTCATTTCATCTCTTATTATCGTATTCAACCAACTACAGCATCTAGAAACTTGCTTAATTACTATATCCAATATCTGCAGAGTACTTTTTCTTTTTGTCACGACCATTATCTTGAACTCTGACGTGTGACCTCTTCATTGCTGTCAAAGTTCCTTATTTTTCCCGACATTGTCATGGTTTTACTTTGTCGAATGTCTTCCTGGCTTTTGCAGTTAACACCCTAGATTCTGCCCTCGTCAAAATTTCCCCTTACAATCTCTACTAAGGATTTCATGAAAAACCTCAGAGTGTGGTGAGACTGTGGAACTCACTACCATAGTGAATAGTTGGGGTGGAAGACACAACTAAGGGTAAACAACCCAATACAAATGACTGTCACTGACACCAGATTCACAACACAGTGAAATTTAAACATGCAATGTCCCTCAATTTCTCAACTGTTCCGAACCAGACTTGATGAAGAACAGATCTTGCACATCAACATTATTATTTAAACAAAAACCAACGATTATAAATATCGCAAATTTTCTAGGGCAAAGTTAAAGAAGATAATCTAATTAATAGCAAATATTTAAAACCTTTGATCAAGTCCCCCACCATCTCAGAGAGAGAAACTTAAGCGGCAAATTGAGAAATATTTTTTTTAAACTTACCAATTCAAGCAAACAGTTTCCAACAATGGATTACCAAGCCTTTGTGCAATCCTTGGACTATGACTGTTTCACAGACACGCACCTGTAAATCTAATTTAAAAGTCACTGCTGAATGTGAATAGACACCCCAAAGTATTCAGCCATTTTTTACAGGCTGGGACTCATTCCCAGAATGAGCCAACAATTCTTTAACTGGACAGTAGAATCTAGAGAGAACAGCTCGTGGGCTCAACAAGCAGCAACGCCCAATGGAAGCAAAGTTGGCGGCGGGGTTGGGCGGGGCATGAGCATAAATCAAAAAAGCCCACTGACTCTCCCACTGCACACATACTGTCAGAATACACAGGGTCTCAATCCTGGGAGTGACCCACAGCAGTTTCGTGAAGTGAACCACATTTGATGAACAGGTCTTGCACACCAGAATTATAACATAAACAAAAACAAACAATTGTGAATACCGCAAATTTACTCGTGCAAAGTTAAAGAAGATGATCCAGTTAATAGCAATAATTTAATCCCTTTGATCAAGTCCTCCACCATCTCAGAGACAGAAAGTTAAGGGGTAAATTAAGGAAGAGAATTTTTAAAATTATCAATTCAAGCAAACCGTTTCCAACAATAGATTGCCAAGCCGTTGGGCAATCCTTCGATGATGAGTTGTTCACAGGCACATAACCGTAAATTTAATTTCTAAGTCACTGCTGAATGCGAATGGACACCCTGAAGTATTCAGCTATTTCTTACAGACTGGAGGTCGTTCCCAGACAGAGTCAATCCCAGCAGCAGCACCCACTGGAAGTAAGTTGCAGGGGTGGGGGAGCACGACGGCATAAAACAAAAAAATTCGACCGACTCTCCCATAATAAGCACTGTCAGAATGTGCAGGGGTTCAGTCCTTGCAGAGGCCCACAACAGCTTCACCAGCAGAATCAGATTGTTGGGAGCACTGGTGCGCCCGCTGGTGCTTCTGCAAGGTGCAGAATGATGAGAACCTCCGCTTCCACTCGGGGCAGGTGAACGGACTCTCCCCGGTATGGCCCCACCTGTGCCTCAGCAGGTGGGAGGAATTGCTGAAGGCGTTCCCCCACTCTGGCTGGAGAAGGGCCTCTCCCCCGTTTGGACACGAAGGTGGGATGCCTGGGTAAAGCCCTTCCCGCACTTCAGGCAGGAGAATGGGCTCTCCCCGGTGTGGACCCGCTGGTGCCTCAGCAGGGCAGAGGTATCATTGAAGGACTTCCCGTACTTGGAGCAGCTGAAGGGCTTCTCTAATATGTGGACCCGGCGGTGGGTCAGTAGGACGGAGGAATAGCTGAAGGCCTTCCCGCATTCGGGGCAGGAGAATGACCTCTCGCCTGTGTGTACCCCCTGGTGCCTCTACAGTACAGAGGAATTGCTGAAGGTCTTCCCGCACTCAGAGCAGGAGAACAGTCTCACCCCGGTGTGACGGCGCCCATGAGTCTCCAGGTCAGATGGGAAACGGAAGCCTTTCCCACAGTTGCCACATTTTCATGGTTTCTCCACGGGACGGGATTCCTTGGGTTTCTCCATGACCGAAGCATCAGCTGCACAAAAACGCGTGTACAGCACCTCCCTGCCGTGAATTCCTCTTCCCAGTCTGTATAACTTTTACTGGCTCCACAATCAGAGTGCTGCAACAGTAGGGTCGCTCTTCCAGTCGCACTGATGCTGAAAACGTAATGAAAGAGGAACCAAAAAGCTTGGTTCCTTCCCACAGAATAATAGTCGAAAATTGTTATACTCCCGATGGATTCAGTTGCTGCCAGACATTGACGTGAAATTGAGGACTGCAAATGCTCGAGAGTCAGAGTCAAAGCACAGCAGATCAGGCAACATCTGAGAAGCAGTAGAGTCAATGTTTCAGACAAAACTCTTCATCTATTGATATTGAAACGTACGTCTTCAGATCATCAAATAATCTGTTCAAAGAGAATACAAAGTCATTACTGTCAGTCCAGGTTAGAAATTCCAAACAAGCAATTCTACTTTCTGCAAAACATTCTTTTCTTTTTCTACAAAATTGAAAGCACCATCGCCCGCCCCCCGCCCTCCCCACCCATCTATTCTCATTCCGCTCAAACTAATCCTCCCGACGGTACTGATACAGGATCTTACAGAGACTGAAAAGTGCAAACATCAAGAGAGACACCTCTGAATTTTGGATAACTCCACCTGAAAGTTAGTATCTTTCACGATATGCAGGAGTGAGTAAGTCTAATTTTGGGAAGCAAACAAAAATTGTCAATTCAGGATGAATCTTCAATGCAGCTTCTTGAGAAACAACCAGACACAAAATGGTTAACGTCTGGGGAGGTGGAAGTGGGGAGATGGAGGAAATGAGATATCAAGGCATTGTCACCGACACCAGACAGAAACTGAACACATTGCGGGCAAGCCAGAGTCACAGAGATACACTGCACAGAGACAGGTCCTTCAGTCCAACTCATCCGTGCCGACCAGATAGCCTAAATTAATCTCGTCTCATTTACCAGCATTTGGCCTTATCCCTCTGAACTCTTCCTATTCATATACCCATCCAGATGCCTTTTAAATGTTATAATTGGACCTACATCCATCACTTCCTCTGGCAGATCATTCCTTACACTTGCCTCCCTCACCCCAAACATATTATCCTCCTGTTCTGGACATCTCCCATCCCAGGGAAATGACCTTGTCTATTTACCCTATCCATGCCTCTCATGATTCTATAAACGTCTGTAAGATCACCCCTCAACCTTTGGTATACCGGGGAAAACAGCTCAAGCACTGCGTTTACTTTTAGCTTCACACTCACTGAACCTTACTCCCGTGTAAAACATTTTTTCCTCCCCGACACTGTCCATGGGAAAACCAAGAGTGCTGAGACTCTGGAGTTGGGGGAATGCCACGTAGAATTCCTGCAATGTGGAAACACGCCATTCAGCCCAAGTCCACACCGACCATCCAAAGCGGAACCCATGTGGACACATTCCCCTATCCCATTCCATTACACTTACTGCACACTGGGCCCATTTAGTATGGCCACTTCTCCCGAAACTGAACACCTTTAGATTTGGGGCGGAAACCAGAGCACCCGGAGGAAACCCAGCAGACACGGCAGGGAGAATGTGCAAACTCCACACAGACAGTCGCCCCAAGGCTGGAATCGAAAGCGGATCCCTGGCGCTGTCAGGCAGCAGTGCGAACCACTGATCCATCGTGCTGCCCATGTGTGCAGAAAGAGGTGGGGGCGGGGAACTTTGTTAATTGTACCACACAGTGGATTGTTGAGTAAGGTTAAATCTCACGGGATCCAGGGAGAGCTAACCAACTGGGTACAAAATTTAGAAGCGCGTTGTTGTAGATGCTGGAATCCTTCCTGAAAACAACAAATGCTGGAGATCACAGTGGGTCAGGCAGCGCTGTGCTACTCTATGACTGGACAGTGTGGACGTGGAGATGATGTTTCCACTCGGAGAAGGGTTGAGGATGCCAAGTCATTGAGGGCATTTAAGACAGAGATAGGTTCTTGATTAATAAGGGGTCAAGGGTTATGAGGAGAGGGCAGCAGAATGGGATGGATAAATATATCATCCATGATCGACTGGTGGAGCAGACTCGATGGGCCAAATGGCCTCATCCTGCTCCTGTGTATTATGGTCTTAGAGCTGGGCAGATGACTTAAGGGGTTCTCACAAACTATTTCAGAATCCCGAAGAGGAGTTGTTGGACTCGAAACTTTAACTCTGCTTTCTCTCCACAGATGCTTCCAGTCCTGCTGAGATTTTCCCGTGTTCTCAGATTTTGTTTCAGATCTCCAGCATCCACAGTTGTTTGTCTTATTTGTCAAATTCATTTCTTGCCCTTCCAAAGTGTCTGGAATTTCATCTCCCTGATCTACAAACTGTTCACTTACCCTAGAAATGACCACTACCTCCTTATCAAAGTAGATCTCTTTGTTGCAAAATGATTGTTCAATTCTGTGACCAAAATTATTGCATTACATAATTACTTCCACCAGGGACTCTCAATATCTCAGGCCAGAACACAGCTAGATTGTTTCAGACAGTACATTTATGTGATTTGATGCAATTCCCTATTCCCGACTTTACCAGCGTATTGCAGGGAATGGAGGGTTTGAATTAAGAAGAAGCTGGGACATTTTTCCAACGCAGCCGAGCAAGTTGACAGATAACTTTATAGAGATTTTTAAAATCAGGAGGGGTATAGATAATGTGTCATTTCCAGGAGGCTCAGAATATTTCATTGCTCCAGAATGTGTAAAAGGCGATCAAAGCTTCAGCAGAAATCGAGCAGAGCTGAGAACAGACAACATTTAACTCTGGGGGAAGAGGGAGATCAGAGGATAGACAAATCAGGACCTGAAATCCGAGCTGACACCAGACTACCATGCTATCAGTGCTTTGATTAGCAGTGCCCACCCTCTACCGTTACTGAGCTCCTCACTCGACTTGAATGCCACGTATCCCTTCGATATTCCGGATCCAATCCTTGTCATTCTGAAGCCACATCTCTGTAAGGAGTCTCAGATCATAATTATTCTCTTCAATGTGTGCTGTCAATTAATTCGCTTTTGTTACAATGCAGTACACATACACATACTGAGCTTTTAGTTTTATTTTTTGTGATGGTTGGAATCCAGTTTTGATTGCTCGTACATTTCTTCTTCTTGTCCCTTTCTATCATTCTCTGGTATTTGGTTTCCAAATCACTACATTGCTAACTGGCCTTGATTTGGATTGGCCGTGCTAAATTGCCCAGTGTCCAGGGATGTGCAGGTTAGGTGGGTTGGCCATGGGAAACGCAGGGTTATAGTTTCAAAGTAATAGAGGGTGCAAGCCATTTGGACCATCGACCCTGCTCCGCCATTCATTAAAATCATGGCGGATCGATCAATCGTCTCAGCTCCTCCAAATTACATTATCCCAATTCCCTTAATTCCCTTACCACGCAGAAAATCCATCCAACAGTGTCTTAATGAAGCTGCCTCTACTGCTTCCTTGAGCACAGAATTCCATTAATTGACCATTAACCACACAGGTCCTGCCCTGAGTTGCCTCATCAAAATGCAACAGCTCATATTTGTCAAAATTAAACTCCATCCACTACTCCTTGGCCCATCGGCTCATCTGATCAATTATAATTTATATTAAACTTTCTTTCCTACCTTATTCCCTAAAAGCTGAAAATCTCCATCTCACACTCTCACCCTCCATTCTCACTTTGTTGAATCTAATCACGGATGTCCTCATCCTGAAGGGTTTGGTTCATGCTGATTAATAGGCCCACATTCAAGGGAGATCTGACTGAAACGTACAGAACATTGAACGGTCTGGACAGAGTGGATATTGGGAAGATGTTTTCATTGGGAGGAGAGACTAATACCCATGGGCATAGCCTTAGCATAAAGGGAGAATGGAGATTAGGAGAAATTTCTTTAGCCAGAGAGTGGTGAATCTATGGAATTCATTGTCACAGAAAACTGTGGAGGCCAGGTCACTGAGTATGTTTAACATTGAGATAGAGATGTACAGCACAGAAACAGACTGTTTGGTCCAACTTGTCCATGCCGACCAACTATCCCAACCCAATCTTGTCCCACCTGACAGCACACGGCCCCATATCCCTCCAAACCATTCCTATTCATACACCTCCCCAAATGCCTTTTAAATGCTGCAATCGGACTAGCCTTCACCACTTCCTCTGGCAGATCATTCAATAAACGTACCATCCTCTGCGTGAAAAAGTTGCCCCTTAGATCTCTTTTGTATCTTTCCCCTCTAACGCGAAACCCATGCCCTCTCGTTCTGGACTCCCCCACCCCAGGGAAAAGACTTTGTCTATTTATCCTATCCATGCCCCTCATGATTGTATACACGTACAGTTACAATGTTTAAACGACATTTGGATAAGTACATGAACACGAAAGGTTCGAAGGTTTATGGGCCAAACACTGGTCGTTGCAACGAGTTTAGTTTGAGAACATACTCAGCATGGACTCGTTGGATGAAGGGTCTGTTCAGTGCTGTCAGGCTCTGTGACTGATCTGTGCTGGTCTTAAAACCATTTTCTTACCTCGCCCCATAAGCATCCACTACTTTGTTGTTCAAAACTCAGATGAACTTCGCCTTGAATATGTTCAATGACCCAACTTCTGAACTCAATTCCTCTTCGTAATATACCACTTGCCTTGCTCATTGCCTGCTGCATCTGCCCGACAACTGGCATTGACTGGTGTGGAGGGACTCTGAGACCCCTTAGTACATCCATACATCATTCCTGATGAAGGGCTTGTTCCCTGTCCTGCTCCTCAGATGCTACCTGACCTGTTGTGCTTTTCCAGGGCCACATTTTTCGACTTTCACCTCTCGTCCTCACTTTCTTCACATTCCAATATATCACCATTTAAACAATGCACTGCTTTTTTTAAAACAGCAAAGGCTATAATTTCACATTACGGCACTGCACTTGCCATGTGTTTGTCAATTGAGACACAGACCTGGACCAACTTCGGGAAGAGGCAAAAGACTGAGTTCTGAACAAAAACCGTAGCACACTCAAAACGCCGGCTCTGTTTCCCTTTCCACAGATGCTGCTCGACCCGTTGGCTTTCTACAGTATTCGCTGTGTTTGTTCGACACAAATGCTGCTTTCCAATAAAGAACTTCAATCCCTGTCCTCTGGTAACTGACCCTAGTCAGTGGAAATAGGTTCTTCTGATCATTACTGGATTAGTGGTGCTGGAAGAGCACAGCAGTTCAGGCAGCATCCAACGAGCAGCGAAGTCGACGTTTCGGGCAAAATCCCTTCATCAGGAATAAAGGCAGTGAGCCTGAAGCATGGAGAGATAAGCTAGAGGAGGGTGGGGGTGGGGAGAGAGTAGCATAGAGTACAATGGGTGAGTGGGGGAGGAGAGGAAGGTGATAGGTCAAGGAGGAGAGGGTGGAGTGGATAGGTGGAAAAGGAGATAGGCAGATCGGACAAGTCCGGACAAGTCAAGGAGACAGTGTTAAAGCAAATGTGGCTGTGGTAGCGAGTTTGTTTCACGACATGGTAGAATAGCTTCAGTGCAGAAGAAATGACCTGGGAGTTGCAGTGGGAGAGGGACTCCCTGAGATTCTTGTCGAGAGAGGAGGAAAACTTCTTCAAGGCAGGCATCCTTGCAAGAGCTTGTCGAGAGAGGAGGAAAACTTCACACCACGTCTTCTCCCATCATTGCCAACGGCCCCTGGAAATCTCCAGTTAAACTTCTTTCCTCCAAAGAGAACATTCCCAAACTTGGGAATGTCTCCACAAAATGGAACTTGCTCATCCCTGGACATGATGCAAATGTTACAATGGGGAAGAGGTTTTGGCAAAATATTCAGGAAGTAAAACTCAAATCCGAGTCCAGCTTTGTGAATCTTTAGAAACACTTTGGGAAGTGTAATTAGAGGAGAATGAAGGATGTACTGACGGACTGAGCAGAGACAGTCCAGACACCGTCCCCTTGTTTAAGAGGCTGATTGACTCTGATATTCTCGGGACATGAACTGACCCGAGACATTGAAAGAATTCTCTGCACATCAGGAATTCAAACCCCTTCTCGTCTCGGGGCCAATGAGAAAATTCGGGAAGAGGCAAAACACTGAAAGGCTCGGAGGACGATGGCCCCGGTGTAGGAGAGCTCGTTCCTAGTGACATGGATGTGCCTGCAGATGGTGGGGTCAGGCTGTCCCCATGTCTCCATAATGGATGTCCAAGTTTTTATTATGGAAAAGTAAAACTGATAGAAGACAATGGCAATTTTCGACGGGTTGGGTTGAATTATGAATTGAATAGTAGGTTCCTCAAAGACACTGTGGGGCTGGCACTGCAGCCTGTCTCTGTGGCGCAATTGGTCAGCGCGTTCGGCTGTTAACCGAAAGGTTGGTGGTTCGAAGCCACCCAGGGACGGAGTGTTTCCTGTTCTCGCTCCTACCGCTTTCTTGACTGCGAAAGTGCACGTTTTTAATGGTTTCAGGAAAATGTTTCCCAAATGGAAATCTTTTCCACTGAGGAAGCACAAAGAGGTTTCTGAATTGATTGAATTTCTAACGTGAAGGACTGCGGATGCTGAGAATGCGAGACAGAAAGCGAAATTGCTGGAGAAACGCAGCAGGTTTGGCTGTACCTGGATGAGGAAAAAAACGAATTCTGAAATGTTGTCTCTGATTCTCTTTCCACGGATGCTGCCTGACCTCCTGAGTTGCTCCTGCAATTTCTCTTCTTGTTTTTAACTGAACGTCCATTTGCAGATATTTAACCCTTTCGAAACCTGTGAAGTGATTGGATTCAAACAAACTCAGCAATGATTTACTCTTTCACAGCTCCACAGACAGAGAGACCTGGGAAATGAAGCTGTCAGTGTGGTTCAGTATTGATGGGCCGAGTGGTGAATGCGATGGACATGAAATCCATTGCGGTTTCCCCACGCAGGTGTGAACCCTGCCGACTACAGTTGAGAAACGTCGTCAAAAAGAAAAGGGAGATTGCTCCATGGTTTTTTTTTAAGATGTAAATCAGTGGAGGAGTTGAAATATTTCAATCACATTGGGACTGCTCGGGAATCTGTAGCCCACTGCCTGTCAGGGTGGAACAAGCAGATACCCACAGAGCTGCTCTTGAGGCTTTGAGCCAAGAGTTTGGAATTGAGTCTAGAACAGTGAGGGGCATGAAGTCGTGATCTAAATGAAGCAGGTACCTGAGGACAAAGGTGTTTTATTTGCCAGTGAAAGATACTGTTTCACAAAGTTGGGACTATGGAAGGGAAGCAGTGACGGTGATTATCTTTGGCTGTTCACCTTGTGAATGTTCCCATTGCTGCGCATGTCCGTGTTAACGTCAGAATTCTGCAGCATGGTGGCGTGAGATACGCACAGGGCCGGGGGCGCAATGGATGACGCATCTGACTCCAGCTCCCTGTTTGAAATGCATCTCACAGCTTCTTCACACACCCCAATTAATCTTTCTCATTGTCCTGAAGCCGGCATACGGTTTGAATTCCTGATCTGCAGGAACGAGACTCTTTTCACTGTCTCGCGTCAGTAAGTGTCCCTGAGAACATCAGAGTCAAGTCATAGCGCTGTCAGATGAGGGAAAGCTGAAATAGCCCCTCACGCTGCTCACGGGCACATTTCACTTTCCCCAACACACCGGCACAACCACTGCGGCTCTTGGGAGTGGAAAGCGAACAAACACCAAAACCCAGTCTCAGCTTTGTAAATCTTCAGGAAATAAGAAAACGGTACATCCCTTCGGGTCTTCCATCCTGGGCAGACAGCGTTGATTTTAAATGGCTGTCCAGTCAGTGTCGATTCGTTTTGGCTGAAAAAATCTTCCTTTTTTCATCCCAGCGTTTCTTGCCACTGAGAACTGTGTGGCAGAGTTCATGTATATATTTCCTTGTATAGTATTTTGTAAATAACATTCGTTTTCTGCTTGTTTGTATCGGGTTCATTAGCCACTGTTTAAGTGTGTTGGTAGGTTTGTGGGCTACCATGATGCTGAGAGGGTTGAGTTGTCTGGACATCATTTCCCAGATGTCTTTAATGTAAAGTAATGTGGCTAGGGTTTCTGCAGACGTTGTGTCTGCTTGTGTCAGTTTTTTGGTGTGAAATTGGCACACTGGGTTTATTGGGTAGGCAAAAGTGAGGACTGCAGATGCTGGAAACCAGAGTTTAGATCAGAGTGGTGCTGGAAAAGCACAGCAGGTCAGATAGCTTCCGAGCAGCAGGAAAATCGACGTTTCGGGCAAAAGCCTTTCATCAGGAATAAAGACATGACGCCTCCAGGGTAGAAAGATAAATTGGAGGGTGCTGGGCCGAAGGTATCAAAGAGTACAATAGGTGAATGTCTGAGGCGACGGAAGTGACAGGTCAGAGAGGAGGGTGGAGCGGATAGGTGGGAAGGGAGATTGGCAGGTAGGACAGGTCATGAGGACAGCGCTGAGCTGGAAGGTTTGAACTGAGGTAAGGTGGGAGGAGGGGAAATGAGGAAACTGGCGAAGTCCGCATTGATGGCCTGGGGTTGATTTAACCCAAGCGGAAGATGAGGCGTTCATCCTCCAGGCATCGGGTGGGGAGGGAGCGGCGATGGAGGAGGCCCAGGACCTGCATGTCCTCGGCAGAGTGGGAGGGGGTTTGAAATGTTGTTCCAGAGGGCGATGGGGTTGATTGGTGCGGGTGTCCTGCAGATGTTCCCTCAAGCGCTGTGTCTTGACACTGCGAGGAGTCTCCAGTCTCCCCAATGTAGAGGAGACCGCATCAGGAGCAATTGATATAAGAAATAACATTGATGGATACACAGGTGAAAGCCTTCGAACAACCGTGGCTCGGATTCGTTTTCGGGGCAGGAAAGAAATTTTCAGTCGAGCTGTCAGCGTTTCTGCGCATCTCCCTGGTGGTCTAGTGGTTAGGATTCGGTGCTCTCACCGCCGCGGCCCGGGTTCGATTCCCGTTCAGGGAAGCTATTTTCAGGGCGTTGGAAGTTTGTCCGTTCTTCTCAAATGAGCTGCCCAGTGATTTATTGATCTTCGTAATTCCTGGGTGCTGCAGTGTGTAGTGGCTCGTTGAAATATTGACCTGATTCAGTTTTGTTTTTATGTGTAGGGATGATTACTTCTGTAGTTAAGTTCTTGGTTCGCGTGCGTTGTTTTCCTGTAAACACTGTTTTGAATTTACCATTGACTGTTCGCTCTACTGTGACATCCAGAAATGGCACTTTGTTGTTGTTCTCCTCTTTTGTGAATTTTATGCCAGTAAGGAGATTGTTGATGGTGTTGTAGGTTTCCTTTAATTTGTTTTATTTTCTGATGACAGAAGTGTCATCGTTGTAGCGGACACAAAGTTTGGGTTGGATCGTCGAAAGGGCTCTTTGTTCGAGTCTCTGCATTGTTGCTTCTGCTAGGAATCCTGATACTGGTGGTTTCATGGATGTTTCGTTGATTTGTTTGTAGGGCGTGTTACTGAATATGAAGTGGGTGGTAAGGCACAGTTCCACGAGGTTGACAGTGCTATGTTTGCTGATGAAGTTGGTGCTGTGTTTGTGTCTTTGGTTCTTCGAGTAGTGTCTTCAGTTTTCTTTGGCCACGTTGATGTTAATAGATTGAACAGGGCTGTTATGTCAAAGGACATCATTATTACATCCTCTTCTTTCTTAGTGTCTTTGGTGTTCAGGAATTCTTGGATGGAGTAAATGGAGTGGTGTGAATTTTCGACTTGGTGTTTTAGTCTTCAGTGGAGGCCTTTGACGAGTCTGTATATTGGTGTACCAAGTGGTGAGACTTTGGGCCTGAGGGGGGCTGCTGGTTTGAATTGGAGGAGAACATCAACACAGTGCCATTTCTAGATGTCACAGTAGAGCAAACAGTCAATGGGGAACATCAAACTAGCGTCGACAGAAAAACAACACACACAAACCAAATACTTAACCACAGAAGCAATCATCCCAACACCCACAAACGAAGATTCAACAGGACATTATTTCAACCGGCCGCTACACACTGCAGCACAGAGAAACTACGAAGAGCACAAGAGAAATACGTATGTAGTATATTTAAGGAGAACAGGTATCCATTAAACCAGGTCTGCCGATTTCTCATTGATGCTTCCAAGCTGACTCTCAAAAATTCGGTTTTTCCCTCCATTCTTTCCTGTTTGTTTTTTGTGGGTTTTGAAAGCTTTCGTAATCCTCTGACTGAGTGTTGGAGTTGGAAAGTTATGTTGTGGCTGTACAGGACATTGGTTAGACCACTTTTGGAATATTGTATGTAATTCTGGTCTCCCTCCTATCAGAAATTTGAAAGGGTTCTGAAGCACCAATGGGCCAAAAGAGGGTTAGAGGCCCTTCTGCTGCCCTGAGTGGGGGAAGGCCTTCAGTGATTCCTCTGCCCTGCTGACGCACCAGTTGGTCCACACCGGGGAAGGCCGTTCTCCGGCCCCAAATGCGAGATGGCCCTCAGCAGGTCTTCCCACCTGCTGAGACACCAGCGGGTCCACAATGAGGAGAGGCCGTTCTTCTGCCCCGAGTGCAAGAAGGGCTTTGATCTTTCTTCCGACCTGCTGGCCCACTAGTGGGTCCACATCGGGGAGATGTCGTTCAGTTACCCTAAGTGCAGGAAGGCCTTCAGCAGTTCCTCAGCCCTGCTGAGACACTAGTCCATCCACACCGGGGAGAAGCCGTTCTCCTGCCCCGAGTGTGGGAAGGGTTTAACCCACTCCTCCACACTGCTGAAGCACCAGCTGATCCACCGGGGTTGTGGAGGCGGGAGGTGGTAGCGGAGGGGGGAGGCCGTTCTGCTGCCCTGAGTGCGCCCTGAATTCCTCCGCCCTGCTGAAGCACCAGTGTGTCCACACTGGGGTGAGGCCGTTCAGCTCGCCCGAGTGTGCGGAGGTTCATATTTTCCTGCAACTTGCGGAAGCACCAGCAGGGGCACCAATGCTCCCAGCAATCAGAACCCACCCGCGACGCTGCCTTGGGTCACCCCCCAGGACTGAACATCCTGCCAGTCCTGACAGTGGATGCAGTGGGAGAGTAGCTGGGCTGTTTTAGTTTTCTACTGGACTTCAATTGCCTGCCCTACACCCCACAACCACAACCCCATGGTGGCTCATGGATTGCACTGCTGCCTCATGGCACCAAGAACCCAGGAATAATTCCACCCGTCGGGGTCTGTGTGCAATTTAGGGAGGGTAGGAAAATGGATCTGACTGGATTACTATTCGAAAGATCAGTGCAGATGTGTTGGGCTGAAGGACCTGTTTCCACATTGTAGGAGTTCAACCATCCTATCAGCTTTGCCTTTAGTGGACACTGCTGCTCATTGAACCCGGGACTGCACATTGCCAAATGAAATGATCCAGAGAATCCTAAGACCGTAAGACCATCGGAGCAGAAGTTAGGCCATTCGGCCCGTCGAGTCTACTCTGTCATTCGTTAGTGACAAATGTAGCGCAGATGGGATTAGCTTCAGTGTGGAAACAGGCCATTTGTCCCAACAAGTCCACACCGACCCTCCGAAGAGTAACCCATCCAAACACATTTCCCTCTGACTAATGTACCTACCTCTACGGGCAAGTAAGCATGGCAAATCCACAAGACCTGCACATCTTTGGTTTATTAAAGAAAACAGAATCACCCAGAAAAAACCCACGCAGACATTGGGAGAAAGTGCAATCTCCTCACATACAGTCACCCAAGGCTGGAATCAAACCTGGGTCCCTGGCACTATGAGGCTGCAGTGGTAACCACTGAGCCAATACATACTGCACGCCGAAGCAGGCAAGCAGGAGTTTGGGAGAATACAGCAAGCCAGGCAGCACCAGAATATGGAGTAGTCAGGGTTTTGGGTATTAACCCTCTTCAGGACTGAAGCGTTGACTTCTCTGTGAGAAACGATTTACGGGAATGTTACAGGGGTTTGGAGGATTTGAGCTACAGGGAGAGGCTGAATAGGCTGGGACTGTTTTCACTGGACCATCAGAGGCAGAGGAGTGACCTAATAGAGGTTACAAAATCATGAGGGGCATGGACAGGGTAATAGACAAACTCTTTTCCCTGGGATGGGGGAGTCCAGAACTAGAGGGCAGAGGTTTAGGGTAAGAGACAAATATATTAAATGGACAACTTCTTCATGCAGAGGGTGGTATATCTATGAAATGAGCTGCCAGAGTATATGGGTCAGGTGTTGGCAAATGGGACCAGATTAATTTCGGATATCAGGTCAGCATGGACAAGTTGGACCAAAGGGTCTGTTTCCATGCTGTATGTGTCTCTGACGACTGGTCCTAATGTAACTTTAAAATAGAGTCCAAGTAACTTTGAATAGTTCAATCTTGTTGAGCTCACCTCCTGAAAAGTTTCAGATGAATCCCTCTGAGAGATACTGTTTAAACATGCTGAGTTGGACAAAGTATCCCATCAAGTTCAACACAAACCCAGAGTTGGAGAAGTCAGAAGTCAGATCACCAAGGGGACCAAAACTGAGAGAGATCTAGGTTTGCGGGTTATTAGCTCCTAGAAAATTGAGTCGTGGACAAGGTGGTGAAGAAGGCTTTTGGCATGCTTGCTTTCATTGGTCAGAGCATTGAGCACAGGATTTGGGACGTCTTGTTGCAGCTGTCACACGTGCCACACAACAACGATAGGCGTGGCCCTGCCCCCCTCTCTGACTGGCTGTCCCTTTGAATATCTGGGGGAAGATTTGACCCATCTGCCTGTGTGGGGCTCATATGTACTGAACCAAATAATTTTAAACATTGTAACATGACCTGCATCCACCACTTTCTCTGACAGTTCATTCCACACACGAACCACCTTCAATGTAAAAAACGTTGCCCCCCTCCGTCCTTTTTAAATCTTCTCCCTCTCATCTTAAAAATATACTCCCAGACTTTGAACTCCCCTCCCCTTCAGGAAAAGATACTGGTTATTCACCTTATCTTTATCCCTCATGACTTCATAAACCTCCATAACCTCCACCCTCAACCTCCTACACTCCAGTGAAAAAAGTCTCAGCCTATGCCGTCTATAAATCATTCTGGCAACATCATAGTTAAAAAAGGTGAGCTTTAAGAATTGACTGAAAGGGCAGTGAAGATTCAACCAGCTGACAGTGGATCTGAAATCACATGTAGATCAGATCAGATCAGGTTCGGCCAGCAGGAAACCAGATAAGTTTTTACAACAAACCACAACAGTTTCATCATTAGACTCTTAATTCCAGATTTATATTGAATTCAGATTCCACCATCTGCCGTGGCAGGTTTTGAACCCAAGTCCCAGAACATTACCTGGGTGAATAGTCTGGTGACAATAAAGTCGGCCATCACCTCCCCTGGACACATTGGCATATTGTGTTTAGAGGTAACAAAGGAGCAAGAGGTTTCAGCAGCTGCTAAGTTGTTGATATTACGCAAGGGAACATCAGCACTCTCAGTAATGGCACACACTGAAGCCAGGACCCTGTTTCAGAGGTAAGGGCTCGGGAACCATAAGAAATAGGAAGAGGAAAATGCAATTCAACCCCTTGAGCCTGCTTCTCCATAGGATTGTGGCTGATCTGACATTCTCCACTTGCACTTTCCTGCCCTTTTCCTATAACTGTTCATCCCCCAACTGATCACGAATCTATTGATCCTAGTTTTAAATGTGACACGAAGGCTGTCAACAGAGTTACTGGGATGGGGGAGGGGGGAGCTCAGGTCGAACTTGGGGACTAAAACAATGGCTTCACACCTCACAATATTTAACTCAGTGAATATTTATAGTTTATAGCTAAAACTTCCTGAAGAAGGGTTCATGCCCGAAACGTCGATTCTTCTGCTCCTTGGATGGTGCCTGACCTGCTGCGCTTTTCCAGCAACACATTTTCAGCTCTGATTTCCAGCATCTGAAATCCTCACTTTCTCCTCAATAATCCCATGGAGTCTCACAGAGTGACACAGATGTACAGCATGGAAACAGACCCTTCGGCCCAACTCGTCCATGCAGCCCAGATATCCTAACCTAATCAAGTCCGATTTGCCAACACTTGGCCCAAATCCCCATAAATATTTCCTCTTTTTATACACATCCAGATCCATTTTTAATGCTGTAATTATACAGCCTCCACCACTTACTCCAGGAGCTCATGCCGTACATGCATCACCCTCTGCGGGAAAAGGTTGCCCTCTTAAGTACATTCTATAGCTTTCCCCTCCCCTCTCTAAAACTATGCCCTCTTGTTCTGGACTCCCCAATCCCAGGGAAAAGAACTTGTCTATTTACTCTATCCATATCCCTCATGATTTTATAAACCTCTATAAGGTCTCCCCTTAGCCTCCGACGCTCCAGAGAAAACAGTCTTATTCAGCCTCGCCCGAAAGCTCAACCCTCCAACCCTGGCAACATCCTTGTAAATCTTTTCTGCACCTTTTCTAGTTTCACAACATCTTTCCGATAGGAAGCAGACCAAAACTACATGCAATATTCCAAACGTGGCCTGACCAATGTTCTGTACAGTGGCAACATGAGCTCCCAACATCTATACTCGATGCTCTGACAAACAAAGGAAAGCATACCAAACGCTTTCTTTACTATCCAATCTGCCTGCGTCTTTACTTTTAAGGAACTATCAACCTGAACTCCAAGGTCTCTTTGCTCAGCAACACGTCCAAGGAACTTCCCATTAAGTGTAAAAGTCCTGCTCTGATTTGTTTTTCCAAAATGCAGCACCTCATGTTTCTCTATATTAACCTCCATCTGCCACTTCTCAGCCCATTGGCCCATCTGATCAAGGTCCCATTGTAATCTGGGGTAACCTTCTTTGCTGTCCACAACACCTCCAATTTTGGTGTCATCTACAAACTGACTAACTATACCTCCTCCGTTTACATCCAAATCATTTACATAAATGACAAAAACTAGCGGACCCAGCATCGATCCTTGTGGTACGCCACTGGTCACAGGCCTTCAGTCTGAAAAGCAACCCTCTATCACCACCCTCTGTCTTCTGCCTTCTAGCCAGTTCTGTATCCAATGTCCCTGCATGCCATGAGATTAAACCTTGCTCACCAGTCTCCCATGTGGAACCTTGATGAATGCCTTCCTGAAGTCCATATAAATCACGTCCATCGCTCTGCCCTCATCAATCCACTTTGTACTTCTTCAAAAAACTCAATCATGTTCGTGAGACATGATTTCCCAAGCATAAATCCATGCTGACTATCCTTAATCAATTCTTGCCTTTCCAAATACATGTAAATCCTATCTCTCAGGATTCTCTCCAAAAACTTGCCCGTCACGGATGTCTGTCTCAATGGTCTATAGTTCCCTGGCTTTTCCTTACCACATTTCTTAAATAGTGGCACCACGTTAGTCACCCTCTAGCCTTCCAACACCTCACCTGTGACTATTGATGACACAAATATCTCAGTGAGAGGCCTAGCAATCACTTCCCCAGTTTCCCACAGAGTTCTAGGGTACTCCTGATCAAGTCCTTGGGATTTATCCACTTCTATGCATGTCAAGATATCCAGCAATTTCTCATCTGTAATATGGACATTTTTTTCAACATGTCATCATAAACTTTCTCACATTCTATATCTTCCATGCCTTTCTCCACAGTAAACACTGATGCACAATACCCGTTGAGTATCCCCCCCCCCCCCCACCCCCGCCCCACCCGATCGACTGCAGCTACACACAAAGGCCGCCCTGCTCATCTTTGAGGGGCCCTATTCTCTCCCTTATTATACTTTTGTCCTTAACGTATTTATAAAAACCCTTTGGGTTATCCTTTACTCTATTTGACAAAGCTATCTCATGTCCCCTTTTAGCCCTCATGATTTCTCTCTTAAGTATGCTGTACTGTCTTTATTCTCTAAGGATTCACTCGATCTCTCTGTCGATCCCTGACGTATGAATCCTTCGTTATCTTTACCAAAATCTCAATTTCTCTGGTCATCCAGCATGCCCTACACCTACCAGCCTTTCCTTTCACCCGAACAGGAATATACTGTGTGTGGACTCTTATTATCTCATATTTGAAGGCTTCCCATTTTCCAGCAGTCCTTTAACCTGCGAACAACTGCCCCCAATCAGCTTTTGAAAGATCTTGCCTAATACCTGAGTCTTCCTCCAATTTAGAACTTCAACCTTTAGATCTGATATATTATTTTCAATCACTATTCTAATGTTAATACAATTATGGTTGCTGGCCCTTAGGTTTTGCACCCTCGCCAGTATGTACATCCTCATTGTGAATTAGAAAATTTCCTTGTGCACACTTTAAAAATTTCTCTATTTGGCGGATAAGTAAATGGGCAGAAGTTATAAATTGGGTGAACTCTTCCTTCATTCCCATCAACCCTACCCCCATTCCCACCCCAATAGTCCAATGGCACTTTACCATGCAACTGCCGAATGTGTGACACCAGCGCATTTACCTGCTCCCTCCTCACTATCCAAGGGCCAAACTTACCTTCCAGGTAAAGCGGCACTTTACCTGCTCTTCCCACAACCCAGTCTACTGCATTTGCTGCTCACAATGTGGCCTCTTCTACATTGGAGAAAACAAAACATAAACTGGGTAACTGCTGCACAGAACATCTACGTCCTGCCCGCAAAAAGACCCTGAGCTTCCAGTTGCCTGCCAATTCCACACCCCACCCTGTTCCCTGGCCAACATCTCTGTCTCAGGTTTGCTGTCGTGTCCAGTGAAGCTCAGCACCAGCAGAACGAAGAACACCGAATATTTCACTTGGGGACCATACATCCCTCCGGTCCCAATATCGAATTCAATAACTCTAGGGCCTGAAATCCATAGTATCCTCGTCCCTTTCACACCCACCAAGACTTGTTATCATGCAGTCTGTCATTGCATACTATGTATTCTTAGCCACGAACAGTCTCCATTCACCCTCCCACACGGATGGTTATCAATTCCCTTTCATGTCTAACAGTTCTTCCCTCGCTTTGGGCTCTGTCCTGATCTATCATTTACTATATCCGCCTTCCTCCCACAATATCTCCTAAATATAAACCAATGTTTTCCCAATCACCATCTGTTCTGTGGAAGGGTCACCGGCAACTCCTGTTTTTTTGTTTCTGATATACAGCATCCGCAGTTGTTTCACCTTTTTATTGAGGTAGAGTTGGAAATTGTTTCGCGAGACAGAAGGAGACGGGGAAGAGATTGAAGAGACATGAACTGTTGATCTCCATTGTTACTGATAATGTGAAATCATTGCAGTGCGATCACTTCCCTGAAGTATGAATAGAGGGAAGGAGCCGTCCGTGTCTGTGTAGCGGAAAGGTAGCGTGTCTGACTCCAGATCAAAAAGTGGTGTGTTCGAATCACGTCAGATTCACTGACGTCGTTGTTGGGCTAAATGCTCATCTCCCCCAGTTCATCTCGGGGTTTAAACACAGCCGTCTCCCTCTGGGCAGCCGCTTCGGTCAGTTGGTGACCGTGCGGTATGAATAACATAACACCAATATTTTTACAACAAAATGCAGAGACTCCCAGCTTTATGTTTCAATCTGTCAGGAGAGTGACAGCGGGTTCAGATAGAAATGTTTCCCACCAACAGCAAATCCTTTCCTCTTACTGGACACAGTTAAAATTATCTTTATTCAACAGGAGGAGCGGAAACTACAGTCTGACGGCCCCTCTCCACATTAACGGTGAGTCTGAATTTTATCAACGGTGTCAGTAAAATCCAGTGGCGGACACTGATTTGGTTCAATCGATTTTTTTTGCCAAGCGTAATTCACCGAGAGGATGCTGCTGTGTGAAACAGCGTGGGGATTTACTGCAGGGCCTCCTGCGCATGGAACACTCCGCAACTGATGTGTTTCACCTTCACCAGTTTATTCCTATCTCGGAGAAGAGAGATTTGAAGATTCGGAGCATAGCAGCCAGACAGAGAACTAGAGAAGAGCACTCAGACCTTCACAAAATTGTCACCACAGCTGGGTCATCGTGGCCGTGTATCAGTATGGGATAGTAATCTGCATCTACTGACTGGAAGCACAGCAAATTGGAGTGCTGGTGGGACTATCACACAGGAGAAAACGGCTTCGACCTATCAACTGGAGTGGTTCCCAATGCGGAACTCCGCTCACCTCAACTGAATAACTGTAAACAAATTACTCAGGGATTCAAAGGAATACTCGGTTTTGAATCTGCACTGTGTCATGTCCCTTCAATAATGTCCCTTCAATATTGCTGTGATGGAGTATCCTGTTGGGCAGAATATATCCGTTGTCAAATTTCCTACGTTTTGTTGGGACAACTCCGATTTCACTCAGAATCACAAAATGTGTGACAGCGCAGACTGAGGCCATGCAGCCCACCTTAGCTCTGCTGGTTCAACACAATATGTAAATAAGTGTCTCATTCTGTCGCCTTCTCCCTGTAAATCTGCACATTGTTACATTGAACATGCCCACCGAATTCCCTTTTGTGTCCATTGAATCTGCCTCTTTGTCACTGTCAGACAGCGACTTACTGACCCCACTCCCTGTGCGAAAACGGTCTTCCTAATGTCACTTTTACTTATTTTCCTGATGACTTTAAATCTCTGCCAAATCGTTCTCGATCCTTTCAGGCCTGGGAGCATTTTCACTGCATTATTTCCTCTGTCTAAAACCCTCATGACGTGGAAAACTTCAATCAGACCAGCTTTCAGCCCTCTGTTCTCCAAAGAGAGCTGCCCCAAACTTTCCAATCTCCCTTCATTGCTGACATTCCTCAGGACGGTACCATTCACGTTAACCTGTTCAGCGCCGTCTGCAATCACTTCACTTCCCCGCTTCCTGAAGTATCACCCTCAGAATTGAGCGTAATACAGGTGGAGGATTCATTCAGACTCGGATTGCGCGGGCGAAAAATCTGCAATACTTGTTCTCACTTTCAATACGTGTTTCCCTTCGCCGTGTTCATTGCAATTGCAGCTCTGCACCGTTCCAAATTCAGGCAGTCCGATCATATTTAACGAAGCGACTTTAATTGACAAAATTGATCGGGCATTTTTGCTCATGTCAATTTAAGGAATGATGGTTCGCCTGGGATTGGAACCCGGGAACTCTCACACGGCTGCATATGCTCGAAGACCCAAAGCTAGAATCATATCCCATACTAGCGAGCCACCAGCCATGGGTGCAGCCAGCTCCTGAAGCAGCTGAGACTTGCTCAGTACGAAATACATTGTACATTGCTCCCAGAAACGCAAGCAGCGAAGAGTTTCAAGAACATCTGCTTCTCTTTCTGTCTCCCTGCTCCCAGGACGCTGCTGTTTGTCCCATCCCCAGGGACCAGGCTCTCTCCACTGGTGGATAATTGAACCATTTTGTTTCTACTTACAAGCTGTGCTGGTGGAAGGCAAAGCCCATTCATTCTTCTGCTCTCTCACACTATTACGTGACGCAGGAGAAGTCAGTTACAGTCATGCGTAGGAAATGGGCAACTTTGAACTTGATCCAAAGGTCTTGTTAACGGAGAGACAGAAAGATGCTGTGCTGTCGGGACAGAGAGAAATGGACACCAGAGACTCTTCCCTCAGGTAAATTGATATGAGTGCATTTTTGTGCAGCCTGTTTGGTGTTCAGAATTTGTCTTGACACAGCAATCCTGCAGAAAGTCTTTTATTACACGGACGTTGGTTTCTTTACTGCAGGAAATGGACTAAAACAGCAAGTCATGTGTTTCAACTTCACCGGTTCATTGCCATCTGAGAGAAGAGGTTTCACACGAGATCAGGTCACAGCGACAGAGAACAGAACAAGACAACTCAGAGCTCCACAAGGGTGCCTGTGCAACTGTGTAAATTTGACTTGTGTATCGATATTGAGCTCAGATACCCGAAGTTTTGGGAAGCAAACGACATCGCTAGGAAAAGAAAAGAGCAAAGCGCCGTTACAGATATTTAGACACTCAGAAAGTCGTTTGAAAGGCAAGATGCTGAACAGGGTACCATCACAATTGAAAGTCGCTCAAGGAGGCACTGAACAATAGCAGAGGATGGCTGGCCCAGCACGCTCCCGCTGCGCCACTCTGCTCCTACGCACAGCTTCGTTTTCCACAGGTCCCTTCAGCCTTTCGTCTGGCGTGTAGCATGCACGTTCGAGACTGATGTCAAAGATTTCCACTGCTGTCATCTTATAAGCTGTTGCGCAGACATGTGGAGGCCGTGTAAATATAAACTTTTTCTAACTTCCCACATTCTCTTGTGATTTCACTCTGAATAGACGCCATGCGGCCCACCTTCGCTCTGCTGGGTCGACACCGTAAGTAAACGTGGGTCTCTATTCGTATCATTCTCTTGCCTTCTCCATGTAATTCTGCACATTGTTACTTTAAACATGATCACCCAATTCCCGTTTGCGTCTAATGAATCTGCCTATTTGTCAGTGTCAGTTAAGGATTTACTGACCCTAACCACTCCCTGTACGAAAGCATTCTTCCTAATGTCACTTTTGGTTCTTTTCCTCATGCCTTTAAAACTCTGCCGAATCGTTGCCGATCCTTTCAGGCGTGGGAACATTTTGACGACATTACTTTCTCTGTCCAGACTTCGCAAGACTTGAAAAGCTTCAATCGGGCCAGATTTCAAACTTTTGTACTCCGAAGGGAGCTGTCCCAAATTTCCAATCGACCCTTATCGCTGACATCCCTCAAACACTGCACCACTCACGTCAACCTATTCAACGCTATCTCCAACCATTTCACTTCCCTGTTTTCTGCCCCATTCGTATTCCTGGCAGCCAAACCTCTTTTCACGAAGGTGCTTTTTGAGAAAATTAATGGGGCATTTTTGCACAAATCAAGTTATGAGACGCAGCCTTTTTGGGGAGTTGAATCTAGGACCGCGCAGAAGTCTGCACAGTTAAAGAATCTACCTGAGAATCATGCCCCTGGACCAACAATCCAAAGAGCGGCTATTTCCCCACCTCACACCTCTTGAGCTCGCTGAGACTTGCTTAGTGTGAAATACATTTGACATTTCTCTAAGAATTGCAAGTGACGAAGAGTTTCCAGAACAGCTGCTTCTCATTCTGTCCCCCTGCTGCTGTTTGTCCCGTCCCCAGGAACCGGGCTCCCTCCACTGTTTCGAAACTTTTCTCTGACACCCGAGTGGCCAGTGACAAGCATTGCCCTCCTCAACATCGGATACAGAGAACAGAAGACCCCTCAGAGTTTTTCACCTCAACTGTCCACATTGGGCCAGTATATCATTGTGAAATATTTATGTCAAAGCTTTTTTTGGGAAGCGGATGTGAAGGCAAGGTGCAGAACAGAGCGCCGTTATACGGGAAATCTGCTCAAGGAGACGTTGAATGAATAGGAGAGAATGGTCTCTCTTTTGATCTGTTATGATCCCAATAAGCACGCGTTGTGCCATTCTCCTGCATTGCTCGGCAGTTTTTCCAGAGAAGTATTCAGTTTTTCATCTGGCGTGTGGCAGGCACGTTTGAGAATGACGTCAAAAGATCTTCTCTGCTGTCGTGTCATTTGCTGTTGTGCAGACATATGGTCGATGTGCAAAAATAGACTCTGTCTAAATTCCCACATTCTGTTTTTCGAATTACGATTTCGCTCAGAATCACTAATTTTCAAAACTCGCAATATTCAAACTTTAACAAATTGCTCATAGAAATGATTAGTGAACACCTGGAAGAAATTCTTCCAAACTTACCTGGGGAATTTCGCTTTGAGGGGTCTTGAACTTTAAGTGGAAGGAAGGGAAGTTTGCCTCGAGGCTGTTTAAGGTGGAGATGTGTTCTCCATGTAAACTGGTCGTAGTTGACCATCCCAGTGCTTCCCGATGCAGGGCTGCCCGACCCCCAGGGAGGTTTACATGTAGCAACTGGAGAGAATCCAGAGATGGAGCAGATTCTGCAAAGGTGCTCAAATACTTTCTATCTCTCTTTTAGGTATTTTTCTTGTGTATTCCCTCAGATTGGCACGCATGCAGTTTGCACCCTTGAAAATGATTGTTTTTTTCCTCATGTTCACAATGAAAAGTGGTTTCTCATCGAATTGAGCCGCATTGAAAGGATTGTCATATTGATATATATATGTACACGTATTTAGTTTAAGATTAGATTAGATTTGAATGAAGTTTTCCTCTAAACACACCTGAGCCTATCTGGCTGCATGAGGGATTTCAGGTTTCTGTGTGCTGGGTATTATGTGATCAGCAGGCATCTGGAAAACTGCAGGAACTGTCACCGATGTTATGTACGTTTAAGTGTACTGACAATGACCACTTATTTTGTGACTTTTTTTTGCAGGAAGACGTGCCGAAAGAAATCTGAAAACAAATGATACATCAACTTCTGACAGAGCCACTTGATTCATTGGGACTTGAATATCAGCAGCCATTCCAATCAAGAAGACATGGTTGTTTTTGTTTGCTTGAGAGATTTTGCACACTGGTGAGGCAGGAAGAATACTGAGACACCGAGTGAGGGAGATTCAGTGCGCTGACTGTGAAAAGTGCTTCACACCAATTACTCAGCTTGGGGGAATCAAAGTCTCATCCCTCACGGTGGGATAGACTATGTCCCCGTTCTGTTTGTAATTTCAAACCCAGACCAACACAAGGAAAGCTCCCCCAATGGGGAAACTGTGGGGAATGTGGGTACTGAGGGAAAGGATCTCCTTCCCCATCCGTGTTGGAAACTCACAGACGTATTCCCAGCGAGGAGAGGCCATTCACCTGCTCAGTGTGCAGGAAGGGCTTCAGTCGGATCAGCCATCTGGAGACGCACGAGTGGGTCCACAAGTGAGAGAAGCCATTCACGTGCCCCATGTACGGGAGGGGGTTCACTCAGTCAGCTGCACTGCTGACCCACCAGTGGGCCCACACCGGAGAGAGGCCATTCACCTGCTGTCAGTGCCGGAAGGGCTTCACCTGCTCCTCCCACCTGTGGAGGCACCAGCGCGTTCACGTGCCATCGCAGGGGGGATGGAAGGAGCGATGGCCGAGCCCCGCTAACAACCCAGCTCTGGGGACTCTCAGGTTCGAATCCCGTCGCGGCAGACGGCAGAATTGGGATTCGGTCAGTAATCTGGACTTCAGAATCTAAGGATGAAACCGTTTTTGGAGGGCAAAAACCCACCTGATTCACTCATGTCCTTTTCAGTGATGGAAACTGCTGTTGCGGAAAAGGATTCACTCAGTCGTCCCAACTGCATGCTTTACCCGGCTGTACGAAGGATCCAGTTACAAAGGGACAGCTCAACTGACCAATAATAAAGGAAGTGTGGTGGGGGGAGTGGGGGTGAGCGTGTGCACTTTGAGCTTGAGGTGCTTTTTTTTTAAAAGAAAAGCTACTTATTGTACGCCTTGTGATGTGGAGATCTGAAGCTGCAACAAAGTTGGTTCGCAGTAAAGGTTACCTGAACTTACCGTCAGGCTTAAACTCTCATTGAAAGCTGGGAGATCCAACAGCTTCTCATTTCTTTCAGCCACCAGCACCGAGTTTCCAATGTCGTGTCTCAGAAGGAACAGTAAATGAGTAGATGGTATTGTTCGAAATTGTAATTTTTTTAGGACTGCAGGTTTATTGTTTCATTGGCATTGCAAAATTTACTGGCAACAGTGGGAGGTGTGGGCTGTATTCACTGGAAACAAAGTTTTAAAATGACACAAACACCAGGGTATAGCCCAACAGGTTTATTTGGAAGCACTAGGTTTTGGAGCGCTGTTCCTTCATCAGGTAGCTGTTGAGTAGAATGGTAAGACACAGAATATATAGCAAAAGATTATAGTGTCATGCAACATAAATGATACATTGAAGAAACCTGTTAAGTCTTTCATCTTTTAAAATGGGTTGCAGATTTCGGTTCATTAATCTGTAAATCCCAGAACTTCTTTTTAGTAACATTCTCCAGGTAACTTAATGTTTTATAAAGGGAGGTGACACCTGAGTTCAGATAACGCAGCAGTCGTTCTGTATCCCAGTCTTGCGTCAGACTATTTCTATTTCCAAACATGTAATCCTGCAAATGCAATTCACCCCAAAGACTTCTATGTGTGAGTGCATTCACGAGACAGAGCGTCTGTGTGTATGTGTCTGTGCATGCTGGTTAAAGTGTGCATGTGGTGGAGTATAATTGTGTGAGAAGGTGTGTGCATGGATGTGAGTGTGAGGAGTTTATCAATGTGTGTCTGAGAGCGAGCCTGTCGATCAGAAAGGGTCTGCACGACTGTGTGAGTACTTGTGTGTGTGTGTGAGAGAGAGAGACAGAGAGAGAGTTAGGGTTTGTGTGCATTGTGTACCTGGGTTTCCTGCAGTGAGACATGAATCCAAGGTTTCAGCTGAGGTCATTCTCGTGTGTTCCAAACTTGTTATCAGCCTCTGCTCGGCCACTTGAAATGATTAAGCAGTTAAGCAGTTTCACAACACACACTGAAGAGGGCAAGGTGAAGGGCTTATATCTGAAACGTTGATTCTCCTGCTCCTTGGATGCTGCCTAACCTGCTGTGCTTTTTCAACACCACACTCTCGACTCTAATCTCCAGCATCTTCAGTTCTCACTTTCTCCTCAGGGGCGAGGTGGAATTTCTCTTTTATTCACTCATTCACTGTTACAGCCTGTCCTTGGTTGTGGCCCAACTGTGCATCCTGAAGAAGGGTTTATGCCCGAAACGTCGATTCTCCTGTTCCTTGGATGCTTCCTGACCTGCTGCGCTTTTCCAGCAACACATTTTCAGCTCTGATCTCCAGCATATGCAGTCCTCACTTTCTCCTCAGAGAATCGGGCCCCTCAAACATCAGAAAGGCGGCCTTTGTGTGGAGCCACAGAAAATGGGGGAGACACTAAATGAATATTTTGCATCAGTATTTACTGTGGAAAAGGATATCGAAGGTATAGACTAAAGGGATATAGATGGTGACACCTTGCAACATGTCCATATTACAGAGGAAGAAGTGCTCGATGTCTTGAAACGGTTAAAGATGGATAAATCCCCAGGACCTGATCAGATGTAACCAAGACCTCTGTGGAAAGCTAGAGAAGTGATTGCTGGGCCTCTTGCTGAGTTATTTGTATCATCGATAGTCACAGGTGAGGTGCCGGAAGACTGGAGGTTGTCAAATGTGGTGCCACTGTTTAAGAAGGGCGGTAAAGACAGTCCAGGAAACTATAGACCGTTGAGCCTGACCACGGTGGTGGCCAAGTTGTTGGAGGGAATCCAGAGGGGCAGGATGTACATGTATTTGGAAATTCAAGGACTGATTCGGGACAGTCAACATGGCTTTGTGCATAGGAACCCATGTCTCAGAAACTTGATTGAGTTTTTTGAAGAAGTAACAAAGAAGATTGATGAGGGCAGAGCAGTAGATGTGATCTATATGGACTTCAGTAAGGCGTTCGACAAGGTTCCCCATGGGAGATTGATTAGCAAGGTTAGATCTCAGGGAGAACTAGTCATTTGGATACAGAACTGGCTCAAAGGTAGAAGGCAGAGGGTGGTGGTGGAGGGCTGTTTTTCTGGCTGGAGGCCTGTGACCAGTGGAGTGCCACAAGGATCAGTGCTGGGCCCTCTACTTTTTGTCATTTACATAAATGATTTGGATGCGACCATAAAAGGTACTGTTAGTAATTCTTCAGATGACACCAAAATTGGAGGTGCGGTGGACAGCAAAGAGGGTTACCTCAGATTACAACAGGATCTGGACCAGATGGGCCAAGGAGCTGAGAAGTGGCAGATGGAGTTTAATTCAGATAAATGTGAGGTGCTGCATTTTGGGAAAGCAAATCTTAGCAGGACTTATACAATTAATCGTAAGTTCCTCGGGAGTGTTACTGAACAAAGAGACCTTGGAGTGCGGGTTCATAGCTCCTTAAAATTGGAGTCGCAGGTAGATAGGATAGTGAAGAAGGCATTTGGTATGCTTTCCTCTATTGGTCAGTGTATTGAGTACAGCATTTGGGCGGTCATGTTTTGGCTGTTCAGGACATTGGTTAGGCCAATGTTGGAATATTGCGTGCAATTCTGGTCTCCTTCCTATCGGAAAGATGTTGTGAAACTTGAAAGGGTTCAGAAAGGATTTCCAAGGATGTTGCCAGGGTTGGAGGATCTGAGCTAGAGGGAGAGGCTGAACAGGCTGGGGCTGTTTTCCCTGGCGCATCAGAGGCTGAGGGGTGACCTTAGAGAGGTTTACAAAATTATGAGGGGCATGGATAGAATAAATAGGCAAAGGTTTATCTCTGGGATCAGGGAGTCCAGAACTAGAGGGCATAGGTTTAGGGTGAGAGGGGAAAGATAGAAATGAGACCGAAGGAGCAACTGAATCACGCAGAAGGTGATACGTGTATGGAATGAGCTGCCAGAGGAAACGGTGGAGGCTGGTACAATTGCCACATTTAAGAGGCTTTTGGATGGCTATATGAATAGGAAGGGCTTGGAGGATATGGGCTGGATGCGGGCAGGTGGGACTAGATTGGGTTGTGATATCTGGTCGGCATGGATGGGTTAGACTAAAGAGTCTGTTTCCATGCTGGACATCTCTTGATTTTGTCTGGCACCTCTACTTTTTTACATCTATTCCCCAGGTTGGAGGAAGTCCAAAACTAGAGGTGTTTAGGCTGAGAGGGAAAAGGTTTAAAAGGGACCAAACGGGGTAACTATTTCACGCAGAGCGTGACATGCACTTGGAAAGAGCTGCCAGATGCAGTGGTCGAGGCTGGTAGAATTACAACATTTAAAAGGCATCTGGATGGAGGTATGAATACGAAGGGCTGAGAGAGATATGGGCCAAATGCTGGCAAATGGATCACGAGGTTAATTTAGGAAATGTTGTCGGCGTGGACCGAAAAGTTTGTTTCTGTTCTCTGCAACTCTATGACTGTATTTCTACATATTCTGAACCAATTTCACAAGACTAGGAATAGGCCAGTCCAAGTTTACCGGCTGTCCTCAATTGTGGCTGAACTGCGCAGATTTCAAAGCAAGTTTCAGAAAGATGTCTGCAGCTTTTTTTAAACATTTGAATGTACTTTCAGACATTACTGATGTTTCTGAATACATCATTTTAGCTATTCTCAATGTTAAAGGTCAGCCATTTCTCACCCTTCCCTTCCCCACCCTCACCCCAGGTCGTCATCACCATCCATTCTCTCTCTATCATTAGAAGGGTTTGATACAGCGATCAAAGAGGGCTCGAGGCATGAGAAAGGACGGGGGAGGATACTCAGAGTGAGATTTGACCGGGGGCGCAGAGACTGGGGGAAGAGAAAGAGAGAAAATGGGTAGGAGAGCAGAGCATCGGGGGTAGAGAATGCATGGGGGTACACAGGGTGGGAGCAGAGAGAGAGAATGTGGTGAAGAGGATTGGGGAGGAGAGAGAGAATGCGGAGTTGCAACGTGTGAAGTGAAAGAAATTGGTTGCAGAGTGTGGGGAGAGAGAATGGACGGGGCAGTGGGTGGGGAGAGAATGGACTGGGGCCTGTGTTGGGGAGAGAATGGACGGGGCAGCGGGTGGGGAGAGAATGGACGGGGGCCTGTGGTGGGGAGAGAATGGACGGGGCAGCGGGTGGGGAGAGATTGGACGGGGAGCAGTGGATCAGGACAGAATGGACACTGGGCAGTGGGTGGGGAGAGAATGGACAGGGGTCAATGGGTGGGGAGATAATGGACGGGGATAGTGGGTAGGGAGAGAATGGACGGGGCAGTGGGTGGGGAAAGAATGGATGGGGTCAATGGGTGGGGAGAGATTGGATGGGGAGCAGTGGGTGGGGACAGAATGGATGGGGCAAAGGTTGGGCTGAGAATGGTCGGGGTAGAGGGTGGAGAAAGAGATCAACAATGAATGGCAGGAGAAGGTGGGGGAGAGAAGGAATGGATGGGGGCAGCGTGTGGGAGGTGAGAGAAAATGAGTGTAAGGGAAGGGACTGGATTGGGGAAGGCAGAGGGTGGAGAAATAAAGGGAATGGATGGGGACAGAGGGTGGATGAGGGACTGGACAGAGGGCAGAGGGTGCAGAGATGGAATGGATGGGGTGGGGAGAGTGGCATGTGTGGGAGAGAGAGAGAAGGGACTGGTAGGTTAGGGTAGTGAGAGAGAATGGACAGGGGATACTATGGGTGGCGGTGAGGGAATGGACATGGGACGCTTTAGGGATGATTGGATGGGGAGGAGAGAATGCATCCAACCCACTCCCAGCATCCCCTTCTCTGCACATGTGCAGTGCAGACTTTTCTGAATGACACGAGAGACGAGTCTGGAACACTGTGTGAGTGCAGTCACCCTCACATCCTGGCATCAGCAAACCACTGCCTTTCTGTTTTAAAAACTAAATAAAGATGTGGGCGATATACTAAGGATGGCGAGATGTGGCTGAGAAACTGAACAGAGGGTCAGCACTTTCAGGAGAGGGGAGCTGGGCAAAGGCAGGAGGATGGAAGGATAAATTTGGGTTGGAATACATTGAAAGGTTTAGGAATTGAGAGACAGAAATTTCGGGTAGAAGACAGAGAAGGCTATTCGGTGCAAACTAAAATTCACTCATCCTACTTTCTGCCGTGCACTGACAGCAGTGATCTGTTTTCTCAAGTTATTAGCAGAGGAGGATTTGCTTTTCCGGCATGGACAAGAAATTTAGTCAGGGCCTGAATATCAGCAGTGTTTGAATCTAGGAGGGGAAATGTTTGTCTACAGGAAATGATTTCAAATATCAACATGCATTGAGAACCCCCGTGAATACACGCAGCCTGCGTGGGAGTACTCAAGGGTTCTAATTGCGGAGAGAAATTTAATTTTTCAGCGAAATGTGGACCAGTGTTCTCGCTGTAGACGAGCCCGTCATTGGATTGTTGAATCTGCCGAGTAACAACGACCCCTGCCCCGTGGAGACTCTGTGGAAGCAAATTGAATTCCTCAAACTGATTGGAGTGTCACCAGGATTGGAGAGAAGCCAATCGATTGCCGAGAGCTGGAGAGGGGATTCCTCGCAGCGCCAGGGACCTGGGTTCAATCCCACCCTCACAGTGACTGTGTGGATTTTGCACTTTCCTGCCCCTCCCCCACCCCCTGTCCGCGTCGGTTTCCTCTGGGTGCTCGGGTTTCCTCCCATGTTCCAAAGATGTGCAGGCTCGAGTGGATTGGGCGTTCTAAATTCAGGGATTAGCTTTGGGCTAGCGGGTGGGTCGGGGGGTGGGGGTATGTTCTTCAGAGGGTCAGTGTGGACTTGGTTGGCCAAACGGCCTGTTTCCACAGTGAATCCCCCAACGTGTCTGCAGCATGGCTTCCAGCTCCATCTCTCTGAGCCGAAGGTCCTCCAGTATGCGTATTCCTTCGTTTCTAGCACCCAGAACGTTCCACCTTCTGCAAATCGAAAGACATGTCCCACCCTGCCCTCTCCAATGTGTGTTGTGTAACTGCTTAATCATTTTTAGTGGCCCAGCAAAGGCTGATAGCCAAGTTCGGAAACCAGGAGGATGGCCTCAATCGCGACCTTGGGTTCATGTCACATGACAGGTAACCCCACTTCACTGTTACGCTCTCTCTCTCTCACACACACACACTCTCTCACTCTCACACGCACTCTTACATACTCACACGCTCTTGCTGAGCCTTTCCGAGAGACATGCTCTCTCTCAGACACACACTCATACTCCCCCCCGACTCACACCCACGCATACGTCTTTGCACCTGATGACACTCCATCACACACACACTTTACCCAGCATGCACACGCACATACACACTCTCTCTCTCATGCATGCACTCACACATTTGGGGTGAATTTGCATTTGCAGGATTATATATTTGGAAATAGAACCAGTCTGACTCAAGATTGGGACACAGACAGACTCTCACCTCACAGCTTTCATGCGTTGTTCGATGTGAGGTCTTACCTCCTTTTATAAAACATCAAGTTTCCTGGAGAACGTGACTTAAAAGAAGTTCTGGAATGGACATATTAATGAACCGAAATCTGCAGCCCATTTTAAAAGATGAAAGATTTACCAGCAATCTAGGTTTCTTCAATACGTCACTTATGTTGAATGACACAATCATGTTTTTGCGATGTATTCTGTGTCTTGTGATTCCACACCACAGCTACCTGATGAAGAAGCAACAGTTCGAAACCTAGTGCTTCCAAATAAGCCTGTTAGAATATACCCTGGTGTTTGTGAGATTTTAAAACTATATTTCCAGTGAATACAGCCCACACGTCCCACTGTTGCCAGTAAACTTTGCAATTCCAATGAAACAATGAACCTGAAGTCCTGAAAAAGTTTACAATTTGTAACAATATGAGCTACTCATTCACTGGTCCTTCTGAGACATGACATTAGTGCTGGAGGCTGAAAGAAATGAGCGGCTTTAAAACAAAAACCTGTTGGACCTCACAGAGTCTAAGCCGGGCGGTAAGTTCAGGGAACCTTTACTACGACTCTATTTTGTTACAGCTTCAGATTTCCCCATGAAAAAGACATACAAAAAGTAGTTTTTAAAGAAAACACCTCCAGGTCAAATTGCACCCACTCCCCCACCCCACTTTCTTTGTTGGTCAGCTGAGTTGTCCGTTTGTAACTGTATCCCTGGTACAGCCAGTTAAAACATGCAGCGGGGATGACTGAGTGAACCCTTTCCCGCAACGGCAGTTTCCTTCACTAAAAAGTCCAAGAGTGAATCAGATGGTGTTTTTCCCCCTAAAAGTGGTTTCATCCTTAGATTCTGAAGTCCAGATTCCGGACCGAACTCCAATTCTGCAATCTACCGCAGTGGGATTCGAACATGAGACGCCCCAGTGCTGGGTTGATTGTGGCACTCGGCCATCGCTCCTTCAATCCCCTTGTGCTGGCACGTGAACTCGGTGGTGCCTCCTCAGGTGGGAGGAGCAGGTGAAACCCTTTTGGAACTTCCAGAAGGTGAATGGCCTCCCTCCAGTGTGGACCCACTGGTGGGTCAGCAGTGCAGCTGACTGAGTGAACTCTCCCTGCACATGGGGCACGTGAATGGCTTCTCTCTGACTGAACCCCTTCCTGCACACTGAGCAGGTGAACGGCCTCACGCGACTGCGAATGCGTCTGTGGTTTGCCAACACGGATGGGGAAGGGAATCCTTTCCCACAGTCCCCACATTTCCACGGTTTCCTCATTGGGTGGAGCTTTCCTTGTGTTGCTCTGGGTTTGAAATTAAAAACAGAGCGGGGATATATTCTTTCCCACCCTGATGGGTGTGATTTTAATTCCCCAAGCTGAGTAAATGGTTTGAAGCACTTTTCCCAGTCAGCACACTGAATCTCCCTCACTCGGTGTCTCAGTATTCTTCCTGCCACACCAGTGTCCAAAGTCTCTCAAGCAGACTAAAGCAAACATTTCTTTTCGATTGGAATGGCTGCTGATGTTCAAGTCCCAATGAATCACGTGGCTCTGTCAGAAGTTGATGGATCATTTGCTTTCAGATATCTTTCTGCACTTCTTCCTGCAAAATAAATCACAAAAAAAGTGATCACTGTCAGCACAGTTAAATGAACATAACAAAGGTGGCAATTCCTGTAAATTGCCAGATGCCTGCTGATCACATATTACCCGGCACACAGAAACCTTAAAACCCTCATGCATTAAAATAGGCTTAGGTGTGTTTAGAGGGAAACTTCATAACATGGAATAAACTGCCTACAAAGATGCTGGAAATGGAGCTGAATCACGGATATGAAAATGAAATGTCAAGGCTGCGTGAGAAAAGAAAGCCAGTAATCTTGCTAAATGACTTCCTGTCATCGGATTAAATCAATATGATGAAAAAGGACGTAACTCCATTCCTACATTAGAACGTGAATAATAATTGCAAAGAAACTTTTACAACAGCCAACAATATCAGATATTCACCATATGAAGCAATGCGTTTGAGGCACCCCGGTGGGTTAGTGGTTAGCGCTGCTACCTCGCAGCACCGGGGTCCCAGGTTGGGCTCCAGCCTCTGACAACTGTCTGTGTGGAGTTTGAACATTCTCCTTGTGTCTGCGTGGGTTTTTTCCGGGTGCTCCGGTTTCCTCCCACAGGTCAGGTGAATTGGCTATGCTAAATTGCCCACAGTGTTAGGTGCATTAGACAGAAAGAAATGGTGGGTTACCCTTCGCAGAGTTGGCGTGGACGAGCTGGGCTGAAGGGCCTGTTTCCACACTGTAGAGAATCTAATTTAACCGAGATGCGTGTACATATATATACATCAATATGACAATCCTTTCAATGCGGCTCATTTCTATGAGATACTACACTTTTAATTGTGAACATGAGAAAAGAAGTAATCCTTTTCTAGGGTGCAAACTGCATACGTGACAAACTGAGGGAATACACAAGGAAAATACCGATAAGAGAGAAAAACGTATTTGAGCACCTTTGCAGAGTCTTCTCCCTCTCTGGATTCACTCCAGTTGCTACAAGTAAACCTCCCTGGGGGTCAGGCAGCCCTGCATCGGGAAGCACTGGGATGGTCAACTACGACCAGTTTACATGGAGAACACATCTCCACATTAAACAGCCTCGAGACAAACTTCCCTTCCTTCCACTTAAAGTTCAAGACCCCTCAAAGCGAAATTCCCCAGTTAAGTTTGGAAGAATTTCTTCTCGATGTTCGCTAATTATTTCTATGAGCACGTTGATAGCGTTTGAACTTTGCGAGTTTTGAACATTTTTGATTCTGAGTGAAATCACAGTTCGAAAAACAGAATGTGGGAATTTAGTTTATTTTTCAACATCGGCGATACGTCTCCGCAACAGCATATGACATGACATCAGTGAACCTCTTCTGACGTCATTCTCAAACGTGCATGCCAGATGCCAAATGAAAAGCTGAATATTTATCTGGAATAGCTGCCGTGCAATGCAGGAGACTGGCACAACGGGTGCGTGTTGGGACCATAACCCAGCTGAGAAACCATTCTCTCGTCCAGCACAGCATCTTTCTATCTCTCCGAAAACAGACCTTTGGAGCAAGTTCACAATCAAAGCTGTTCATAATCCCCGTATTAATGTAACTGACACCTCTCACCCCAAGGCTTTCAGCGAGAGAGAGAGAGAGAGAGAGATAGCAGAAGAGCGAACGGACTCTGCCCTCCCTCCACAACAACGTGCAAGTCGAAACAAAATGGTTTAATTATCCGCCAGTGGAGATCGCCCAGTTCCTGGGGATGAGAATGACAGTGCTCCGGGGACAGAATGACAAGCAAATATTCTGGAAACTCTTTGCTGCTTGCAATTCTTGGAGCAATGTGGAATGTATTTCACACTGAGCAAGTTTCAGCTGCCTCAGAGTCTCCAGTGTACTTTGCTCTGTTTGCCGCCAGCTCAGAGACAGACCAATAGGAAGGACATAGGAGTGAATAACGATATGCTTGGGAGGGTGAACAACTGTTAATGGAGACTGTTAGTGGCTAACAATAAGTAGTGTGTCATAGCAGTCTATGATAACGCGGAGTCGTGTGTGTGTGTGTGTGTGTGTGTGTGGTAGAGGTCAAGGATATGGGGGAGTTCAGGCCCTAAAGTTATGGAACTCGATATTGAAGACCGGAGGGCGGCAGGGGCTCCAAGTGGAAAATGAGGTGTTGCTCTTCCATCTGGAGCTGGAACACTGCTGCAAACCTGAGACAGAGATGTTGGTCAGGGAACAGGGTGATGTGTTAAAGTGGCAGGCATCCGGAAGATTAACGTGGGGAACACATCTCCACATTCAACAGCCTCGTTCTAATTTAAGATCAAGACCCTCCAAACCGAAATGATCCAGGTAAGTTTGGAAGAATTTCTTCCAGGTTTCCGCAAATTATTTCAATGAGGACGTTGTTAAAGTTTGAACGTTGAAAGTTTTGAAATTTCAGCGAAATTACAGTTCCTGAACATCAGGCATTCAAACCTCTTCTCGGCTCCGGGCCAATGAGAAAGCTCGGGAACAGGCAAAACACTGAAAGGCTCGAAGGCGATGGCCCCAGTGTCGGAGAGTTAGTTCCTAGTGACATGGATGTGCCTGCAGAGAGTGGGATCAGACTGTCCCTATGTCTCCACAATGTATGTCCCAGGCTTTATTATGGAAAAATAAAACTGATGGTGGGGCAAACTGAATTACGTATTAATTCAGTACTAGCTTCCTCGAAGAGATTGTGGAGGCCACTCAAATGCCTGTCATTGTGGCGCATTTTGTCAGCGCGCTTGGCTATTAACTGCAAGGTTGGTGTTTTGAAACCACCCAAGGTGATTTCACTCCTACCGCTGTCTTAGCTGCAAAGTAGCGGGTATTTAATTGGGTCAGGAAAATGTTTCCCAAACGGAAATCGTCTCCACTGAGGAATCACAAAGGGGTTTCTGAACTGATTCAATGTCCAACGTCAAGGAGTGCAGATACTGAGAATCCGAGACAGAAAGAGAACCTGCTGGAAAAACTCAGCAGGTTTGGTAGTATCTGTGGGAGAAGGCAAAGTTCAGAAGAAGTTATGAAATCTTGTCTCTTCTTCTCTTTCCACAGATGCTGCCTGACCTGCTGAGTTGCTCCTGCAATTTCAGTTTTTGTTTTAACTGAAAGTCCAAGACTGTGGAGAAGGTAGCACTGACAGGGACTACTTGCGGACACAGAGATGGGCTCAAGTGCGTATACTTCAACGCAAGGAGTATCAGAAATAAGGTGAGTGAACTTAAGGCGTGGATCGGTACCTGGGACTACGATGTTGTGGCCATCACGGAAACATGGATAGATGAGGGATAGGAATGGCTGTTGGAGGTTCCTGGTTGCAGATGTTTCAGTAAGATTAGGGAGGGTGGTAAAAAAGGAGGGGGGGTGGCATTGCTAATTAGAAATGGTATAACGGCTGCAGAAAGGAAGTTTGAGGGGGATCTGCCTCTGGAGGTAGTATGGGCTGAAGTCAGAAATAGGAAAGGTGCAGTTACCTTGTTGGGTGTTTACTATAGGCCCCCCAACAGCAGCAGAGATGTGGAGAAACAGATTTTGGAAAGGTGCAGAAGCCACAGGGTCGTAGTCATGGGCGACTTCAACTTCCCAAATATTAGATTAGATTACTTACAGCGAGGAAACAGGCCCTTCGGCCCAACAGGTCCACACCGCCCCACCGAAGCGCAACCCACCCATACCCCTACATCTACCCCTTACCGAACATTACGGGCAATTTAGCATGGCCAAATCACCTGACCTGCACATCTTTGGAGTGTGGGAGGAAACCGGAGCACCCGGAGGGTACCCACGCAGACACGGGAAGAACGTGCAAACTCCACACAGTCAGTCGCCTGAGGCGAGAATTGAACCCGGGTCTCTGGCACTGTGAGGCAACAGTGCTAACCACTGTGCCACTGTGCCACCGTGCCGCCCACTATTGATTGGAAGCTCTTTAGATCAAGTAGATTGGATGGGGCGGTGTTTGTGCAGTGTGTCCAGGAAGCTTTTCTAACGCAGTATGTAGATTGTCCAACCAGAGGGGAGGCCATATTGGATTTGGTACTCGGTAATGAACCGGGACAGGTGATGGGCTTGTTAGTGGGTGAACATTTTGGTGATGGTGACCACAATTCTGTGACTTTCACCTTGGTTATGGAGAGAGATAGGTGCGCACAACAAGGTAGATTTTACAATTGGGGGAAGGGAAATTACGATGCTGTAAGACAGGATTTGAGGAGCATACGTTGGGAGCATAGGCAGTCAGGGAAGGATGTGGTGGAAATGTGGAACTTTTTCAAAGAGCAGATATGACGTGTCCATGATATGTATGTACCTATCAGGCAGGAAAGAAATGGTCGTGTGAGGGAGCCTTGGTTGACGAGGGAGGTTGAATGTCTAGTAAAGAGGAAGAAGGAGGCTGACATAAGGTTGAGGAAACAGGGTTCAGACAGAGCAGTGGAGGGACACAGGATAGCCAGAAGGGACCTGAAGAAAGGGATTAGGAGAGCTAAGAGAGGGCATGAAAAATCCTTGGCGGATAGGATCAAGGATAACCCCAAGGCATTTTATGCGTATGTGAGAAACCTGAGAATGACGAGAACGAGGGTAGGTCCGATCAAGGACAGTAGTAGGAGACTGTGTATTGAGTCGGAAGAGATAGGAGAGGTCTTGAACAAGTACTTCTCTTCAGTATTTACGAACGAGAGGGACCGTATTGTTGAAGAGGAGAGTGTGAAACGGACTGTTAAAGCTAGAAGAGATACCTGTTAGGAAGGAAGATGTGTTGGACATTTTGAACAACTTGAGGATAGACAAGTCCCCCGGGCCTGACGGGATATATCCTAGGATTTTGTGGGAAGCAAGAGAGGAAATTGCAGTACCGTTGGCAGTGATCTTCTCGTCTTCACTGGCAACGGGGGTGGTACCAGGGGACTGGAGAGTAGCGAATGTTGTGCCCCTGTTCAAAAAAGGGATTAGGGATAACCCCGGGAATTACAGGCCAGTTAGTCTTACTTCTGTGGTAGGCAAAGTAATGGAAAGGGTACTGAAGGATAGGATTTACGAGTATCTGGAAAGACACTGCTTGATTAGGGACAGCCAGCACGGATTTGTGAGGGGTAGGTCTTGTCTTACAAGTCTTATTGAATTCTTCGAGGAGGTGACCAAGAATGTGGATGAGGGTAGAGCAGTGGATGTAGTGTACATGGATTTTAGTAAGGCATTTGATAAGGTTCCCCATGGTAGGCTTATGCGGAAAGTCAGGAGGCATGGGATAGAGGGAAATTTGGCCAATTGGATAGAAAACTGGCTAACCGGTTGAAGGCAGAGAGTGGTGGTAGATGGTAAATATTCAGCCTGGAGCCCAGTTACAAGTGGACTTCCGCAGGGATCAGTTCTGGGTCCTCTGCTGTTTGTAATATTTATTAATGACTTAGATGAGGGAGTCGAAGGGTGGGTCAGTAAATTTGCAGATGATACGAAGATAGGTGGAGTTGTGGACAGTGAGGCGGGCTGTTGTCGGCTGCAGAGGGACTTAGATATGATGCAGCGCTGGGCTGAGGAGTGGCAGATGGAGTTCAACCCTGCCAAGTGTGAGGTTGTCCATTTTGGAAGAACAAATAAGAATGCGGAATACAGGGTTAATGGTAGGGTTCTTAGTCAGGTGGAGGAACTGAGGGATCTTGGGGTCTATGTACATAGATCTTTGAAGGTTGCCACTCAGGTGGATAGAGTTTGTAAGAAGGCCTATGGAGTATTATCGTTCATTATCAGAGAGATTGAATTCAAGAGTCGTGAAGTGATGTTGCAGCTGTACAGGACTTTGGTTAGGCCACAGTTGGAGTAATGTGTGCAGTTCTGGTCGCCTCACTTTAGGAAAGAGATGGAAGCTTTGGAGAGGGTGCAGAGGAGATTTACCAGGATGTTGCCTGGAATGGAGAGTAGGTCGTACGAGGATAGGTTGAGAGTTCTCGGGCTTTTCTCGTTGGAACGGCGAAGGATGAGGGGTGACTTGATAGAGGTTTATAAGATGATCAGAGGAATAGACAGAGTAAACAGTCAGAAACTTTTTCCCCGGGTACAACAGAGTGTTACAAGGGGACATAAATTTAAGGTGAAGGGTGGAAGGTATAGGGGAGATGTCAGGGGTGGGTTCTTTACCCAAAGAGTGGTGGGCGCATGGAATGCGCTGCCCGTGGGAGTGGTAGAGTCAGAATCATTGGCGACCTTTAAGCGGCATTTGGATAGGTACATGGATGGGTACTTAATCTAGGTTAGAAGTTCGGCACAACATCGTGGGCCAAAGGGCCTGTTCTGTGCTGTATTGTTCTATGTTCTATGTTCTATGTTCCATATCATCTTTCGGGATGAAACACCTAGACTCGCCAAGTGCAAATACTTAACCCTATCGAAACCTGTGAAGTGTTTGGACTCAAAAAACTCAGCAGCGATTTACTCTTTCTAAGCTCCACAAGCAGAGAGACCTGGGAAATGAAGCTGTCAGTGTGGTTCTGTATTGGTGGACCGAGTGGTTAATGTGATGGACTTGAAATCCATTGCGGTTTCCCCACGCAGGTGTGAACCCTGCCGACTACAGTTGAGAAATGTCGTCAAAAACAAAGGGAGACTGTTCCCCGGTTTCTAATTTAAGATTCAAATCAGTGGAGTTGGGAAATATTTCACTCACATTGGTAACGATGAGAATCTGCAACCCACTGTCTGTCAGGATGGAACAAGCAGATATCCGCAGAAATCGTGATCGAAATGAAGCAGGCACCTTTGCCAGTGAAAGATACTGCTTCACAAAGTTGGGCCTGTGGAAGGGATTCAGTGACGGTGATTATCTTTGGTTGTTCACCTTGTGAATGTTCCCATTGCTGCGCATGTCCGTGTTAACGTCAGAGCTCTGCAGCATGGTGGCGTAAGCTACTCTCAGGACCATGGGCGCAATGGATGACGCATCTGACTCCACCTACTTGTTTCAAATGCAGCTCACAGCTTCTTCACACATCCCAATTAATCTTTCTCATTGTCCTGAAACCGGCGTATGGGTACAATTCCTAATCTGCTGGAATGAGAATCTTTTCACTGTCTCGTGTCAGTAAATGTCCCTGAGAACATCAGAGTCAAGTCACAGCGCTGTCAGAGGAGGGGAAGCTGAAATAGCCCCACACGCTGCTCATGCACACATTTCACTTTCCCCAACTCACCGCCCCAACCACTGCGGCTCTTGGGAGTGGAAAGGGAACAAACGCCAAAACCCAGTCTCAGCTTTGTAAATCTTCAGGAAATAAGAAAACTGCACATCCCTTCGAATCTTCCATCCTGGGCAGACCGTGTTGATTTTAAATGGCTGTCCAGTCTGTGCCGATTCGTTTTGGCTGAAAAAAATCTTCCTTATTTCATCCTTGCATTTCTTGCCACAGAGACGTGTGCGGCAGAGTTCATGTATATATTTCCTTTTATGGTATTTTGTAAATAACAAACTTTTCTGGTTGTTTGTATCGGGTATTTCAGGTTCATTAGCCGCTGTTTAAGTGTGTTGGTCGGTTTGTGAGCTACCATGATGCTGAGAGGGTTGAGTTGTCTGGACATCATTTCCCAGATGTCTTTAATGTAAAGTAATGTGGCTAGGGTTTCTGCAGACGTTGTGTCTGCTTGTGTCAGTTTGTTGATGAGAAATCTGCACACTGAGTTTATTGGTTAGGCAAAAGTGAGGACTGCAGATGCTGGAAACCAGAGTTTATATCAGAGTGGTGCTAGAAAAGCACAGCAGGTCAGACAGCTTCTGCGAGGAGCAGGAAAATCGACGTTTCGGGCAAAAGCCCTTCATCAGGAATAGAGGCAGGACCCCTCCAGGGTGGAGAGATAAATTGGGGGTGGGGTGTGCTGCGCCGAAGGGAGCAAAAAGTGCAATAGGGGGTGGGGATGGAGGTGACAGGTCAGAGAGGAGGGTGGAGCGGATAGGTGGGAAGGGAGATTGGCAGGTGAGACAAACCATGACGACAGCGCTGAGCTGGAAGGTTGGAACTGAAGTAAGGTGGGGGAGGGGAAATGAGGAAACTGATGAAGTCCACATTGATGGCCTGGCGTTGAATTTACCCGAAGCGGAAGATGAGGCGTCAATCCTCCAGGCATCGGGTGGGGAGGGAGCCGCGATGGAAGAGGCCCAGGACCTGCAAGTCCTCGACAGTGTGGGAGGGGGTTTGAAATGTTGGGCCATAGGACGATATTGTTGATTGGTGCGGGTGTCCTGGAGATGTTCCCTCAAGCGCTGTGACTTGACTCTACGAGGAGTCTCCAGTCTCCCCAATGTAGAGGAGACCCCATCGGGAGCAATGGATACAAGAAATGACATTGTTGGATGCACAAGTGAAAGCTTTCCAACTACTGTGGCCTGGATTCGATTTCCGAGCAGGGAAGAAAATTTCAGTGGAGCCAGCAGGGCATGTCTGCATCTCCCTGGTAGTCTAGTGGTTAGGATTCGGCGCTCTCACCGTCGCGCCCCGGGTTCGATTCCCGGTCAGGGAAGCAGTTTTCTGTGGGTTTATAGAATACACGTTCTTCTCAAGTGCGCAGTCCTGTTATTTATTGATCTTCGGAGTTCCTGGGTGCTGCAGTGTGTAGTGGCTAGTTGAAATAGTGTCCTGATTCAGATTTGTTTGTCTGTGTTGGGATGATTGCTGCTGTCGTCATGTCCTTGGTTCACGTGCGTTGTTTTCCTGTAGACGCTGTTTTGAATTTACCATTGACTGTTTGCTCTACTGTGACATCTAGAAATGGCACTTTGCTGTTGTTCTCCTCTTTTGTGAATTTTATGCTAGTAAGGAGATTGTTGATGGTGTTGTAGGTTTCCTCTAATTGGTTTCATTTTTTGATGACAAAAGTGTCATCGCTGTAGCGGACTCAAAGTTTGGATTGGAGCGTTGGAAGGGCTGTTTGTTCGAGTCTCTGCATTATTGCTTCTGCTAGGAATCCTGATGCTGGTGATTTCATGGGTATTTCGTTAATTTGTTTGTAGGGCTTGTTACTGAATATGAAGTGGGTGGTAAGGCACAGTTCCATGAGGTTGACAGCGTTATCGTTGCTGATGAATTTGAGGCTGTGTTTGTGTCTTTGGTTGTTCGAGTAGAGTCTTCAGTTTTCTTTGGCCACGTTGATGTAAATGGATGTGAACAGGGCTGTTATATCAAAGGACATAATTATTCCATCCTACTCTATCTTAGTGTGTTTGGTGTTCAGGAAATTTTGGATGGAGTAAATGGAGTAGCGTGCATCTTCGACTTGGGGTTTTAGCCTTCAGTGGAGGCCTTTGACTAGTCTGTATATTGGTGTTCCAAGTAGTGAGACTATGGCCTAAGGGGGGCTCCTGGTTTGAAGAGGAGGAGAACAACAACAAAGTGCCATTCCGAGATGTCACAGTAGAGCGAACAGTCAATGGGGAACGTCAAACTAGCACCTACAGAAAACCCAACACACCCAAACCAAGTACTTAACCACAGAAGCAATCATCCCAACATCCACAAACGAAACTGCATCAGGACATTAAATTCAACGAGCCACTACAGACTGCAGCACAGAGAAACTACGAAGACCACAAGAGAAATACATATATAGTGTATTTTAGGAGAACGGGTACCAAATAAACCCAGTCCGCCGATTTCTCTTTGATGCTTCCAAGCTGACTCTCAAAAATTCGGTTTGTCCCTCCATTCTTTCCTGTTTGTTTTTTGTGGGTTTGACTGAGTATTGGAGTTGGGAGGTTTTGCTGTGGTTGCACAGGACATTGGTTAGACCACTTTTGGAATATTGTGTGCAATTCTGGTCTCTCTCCTATCAGAAACATATTGTGAAATTTGAGAGGGTTCTGAAGCACCAATGGGTCCACAGAGAGGAAGAGGCCCTTCTGCTGCCCTGAGTGTGGGAAAGCCTTCAGTGAATCCTCTGTCCTGCTGACGCACCAGTTGGTCTACGCCGAGGAAGTCTGTTCTCTGGCCCCAAGTGCGAGATGGCCTTCAGCAGTTGTTCCCACCTGCTGAGACACCAGTGGGTCAACACTGAGGAGAGGCCGTTCTTCTGCCCCGATTGCAGGAAGGGCTTTGCTCTTTCTTCCGACCTGCTGGCCCATTGGTGGGTCCACATGGGGGAGAGGTCGTTCAGTTGCCCTAAGTGCAGGAAGGCCTTCATCAATTTCTCAGCCCTGCTGATGCACCAGTCCGTCCACACCAGGGAGAAGCCTTTCTCCTGCCCGAGTGTGGGAAGGGCTTTACCCGCTCTTCCACACTGCTGAAGCACCAGCTGGTCCATATGGGGGGATGGTGGCCGGAGGGGGGGAGGCCTTTCTGCTGCCCTGAGTGCGGGAAGTCTCTTCAGCAATTCCTCTGCCCTGCTGAAGCACCAGTGTGTCCACACCGGGGAGATGCCCTTCTGCTGGCCCAAGTGTGTGAAGAGGATCATGTTTTCCTGCAACTTGCGGAAGCACCAGCGGGGGCACCAGCGCTCCCAGCAATCAGATCCCACCAGTGACGCTGCCTTTAGTCGACACAAGGACTGAACCTACTGCCAGTTCTGACAGTGGGTGCAGTGGGAGAGTAGGTAGGCTGTTTTTGTTTTCTGCTGGACTGCAATTTCCTCCCCCACCCCCAACAACCACAACCTCATGGTGGCTCAGGGTTAGCACTGCTGCCTCATGGCACCAGGAACCCAGGAATACTTCCACCCTTGGGGGTCTGTGTGCAATTTATGGAGGGTAGGAAAATGGATCTGAGTAGTTTACTCTTCGGAGAATCAGTGCAGATGTGTTGGGCTGAAGGACCTGTTTCCACATTGTAGGAGTTCAACCATCATATGAGCTTTGGTTTCATTAAAAGCTGCTGCTCATTGAGCCAGGGACTGCACATTGCCAAATGAAATGATCCAGAGAAACCTAAGACCGCAAGACCATCGGAGCAGAAGTTAGGCCATTCGGCCCGTCAAATCAACTCTGCCATTCGTTAGTGACAAAAGTAGTGTATATGAGATTAGCTACAGAGTGCAAACAGGCCATTTGTCCCAACAAGTCCACACCGACCGTCCGTAGAGTAACTCATTCAGACCCATTTCCCTCTGACTAATGTACCTAACTCTATGAGTATTTAAGCATGACCAATCCACATGACCTGCACAACATTGGACGATAGAAGAAAACAGGATCACCCAGAGAAAATCCAGGCAGACAGTGGGAAAATTGCAAACTCCTCACAGACAGTCACCCAAGGCTGGAACCAAACCTGCGTCCCTGGCGCTGTGAGGCCGCAGTTGTAAACACTGAGCAACTTCATGTTGCAACCCGAAGTAGGCAAGCAGGAGGATGGGAGAAGACAGCAAGCCAGGCAGCACCAGGATGTAGAGTAGTCAGCGTTTTGGGTATTAACCCTTCTTCAGGACTGAAACGTTGACTGCTCTACGAGGAACATTTTACGGGAATGTTGCTGGGGGATGTAGGGTTTGAGCTACAGGGAGTGGCTGAATATGCGAGGACTGTTTTCACTGCAGCATCAGAGGCAGAGGAGTGACCTAATAGAGGTTACAAAATCATGAGGGGCATGGACAGGGTAATAGACAAGGTCTTTTCCCTGGGATGGGGGAGTCCAGAACTAGAGGGCATAGGTTTAGGGTGAGAGCCTAAATATATTAAAGGGACAACTTCTTCATGCAGAGGGTGGTGCTTATATGAAATGAGGTGCCAGAGGATATGAGCCAGGTGTTGTCAAATGGGACTAGATTAGTTTAGGATATCAGATCAGCATGGACAAGTGGGACTGAAGGGTCTGTTTCCATTTTGTATGTGTCTCTGACTACTGGTCCTGATGTAAGTTTAAAATAGAGTCGAAGTAACGTTGAATAGTTCAATCTTGTTGAGCTCACCTCCTGAAAAGTTTCAGATGAATCCCTCTGAGAGATACTGTTTAAACATGCTGAGTTGGACAAAGTATCCCATCAAGTTCAACACAAACCCAGAGATGAAGAAGTCAGAAGTCAGAACATCAAGGGGACCAAAACTGATCATAAAATTCCAGCTGCAGCCTCATCAACGTCCTGTATAACTACAACATAACTTGCCAACATCTATACTCAGTTCCCGAACTGATGAAGGCCAGTGTGCTGAAACCTTTCTTCACTGCCTTGTGTATCGATGTAATCAGAGATATAGGACCTACTGTAAACTGACCCACAATCCTGCTTCTGGGAGCACAGTGACTAATAGGGAAGGCAAAAGGGAGATTGGCCTTTAAATGGTGTATAAAAGTAGGGAGGTTATAGTGGAGGTTTTGATTGAAAGGGCAGTGAAGACTCAACCAGCTGACAATGGATCTGAATCACATGTAGATCAGGTCAGGTTCGGACAGCAGGAAACCAGATAAGATTTTACAACAAACCACAACGATTTCATCATTAGACTCTTAATTCCATATTTATATTGAATTCAGATTCCACCATCTGCCGTGGGAGGTTTTGAACCCAAGTCCCGAGAAGATTGTCTGGTGACAATAAAGTCGGCCATCGCCTCCCCTGAACACATTGGTTTATTGTGTTTGGAGGTAACAAAGGAGCAAGAAGTTTCAGCAGCTGCTAAGTTGTTGATATTACACAAGGGAACATCAGCACTCTCAGTCATGGCACACACTGAAGTCAGTGTCCTGTATCAGACTGTGCCTCAGCAGGTGGGAGGAATTGCTGAAGGCCTTCCCGCACTCTGGGCAGGGGAAGGGCCTCTCCCTCTTATGGACCCGAAGGTGGGATGCCTAGGTAAAGCCCTTCCCACACTTGAGGCAGGAGAACGGGCTCTCCCCGGTTTTGAACCGCTGTTGCCTCAGCAGGGCAGAGGTATCGTTGACGGCCTTCCCGTACTTGGAGCAGCTGAAGGGCTACTCGAATATGTGGACCCGGAGGTGGGTCAATAGGACGGAGGAATAGCTGAAGGCCTTCCCGCATTCGGGGCAGGAGAATGGCCTCTCGCCTGTGCGGACCCGCTGGTGCGTCGGTAGAAAGTAGGAACTGCTGAAGGTCTTCCCGCACTCAGGGCAGGAGAACAGTCTCACCCCGGTGTGACTGCGCCCATGAGTCTCCAGGTCAGATGGGAAACGGAAGCCTTTCCCACAGTTGCCACATTTTCATGGTTTCTCCACGGAACGGGATTCCTTGGGTTTCTCCATGACCGAAGCTTCAGCTGGACACAAACGCGTGTACAGCACCTCCCTGCCGTGAATTCCTTTTCCCAGTCTGTATAACGTTTACTGGCTCCACAATCAGAGTGCTGCAACAGTAGGGTCTCTCTTCCAGTCTCACTGATGCTGAAGACATACTGAAGGAGGAACCAAAAAGCTTGGTTCCTTCTCACAGAGTCACATTCGAAAATGTTATAGTCCCGATGGATTCAGTGACTGCTAGACATTGACGTGAAATTGAGGACTGCAAATGCTGGAGAGTCAGAGTCAAAGCACAGCAGATCAGGCAGCATCTGAGAAGCAGCAGAGTCAATGTTTCAGGCAAAGCTCTTCATCTATTGATATTGAAACGTCCGTCTTCATATCTTCAAATAATCTGTTAAAAGAGATTACAAAAGTCATTACTGTCAGTCCAGGTTAGAAATTCCAAACAAGCAATTCTACTTTCCGCAGAACATTCTTTTCTTTTCCCACAAAATTGAAAGCACCATCCCACCCCCTCTCACCCCTCTATTCTCACTCCGCTCAAACTAATTCTCCCGACGGTACTGATTCAGGATCTTACAGAGACCGAAAAGTGAAAACATCAAGACAGACACCACTGAATTTTGGATACCTCCACCTGAAAGTTAGTATCTTTCACGACATCGAGGAGTGAGTAAGTATGATTTTGGGAAGCAAAAAAAAAGTGTCAATTCAGGATAAAACTTCAATGCAACCTCTTGAGAAACAACCAGACACGGAATGGTTAACATCTGGGGAGGTGGAAGTGGGGAGATGGAGGAAATGAGATTTCAAGGCATTGTCACCGAAACCAGACAGAAACTGAACACACAGGCAGGGCAAACATTACGGGCAAGCTAGAGTCACAGAGATACACAGCACAGAAACAGATCCTTCAGTCCAACTCATCCATGCCGACCAGATAGCCTAAATTAATCTCGTCTCATTTACCAGCACTAGGCCCATATCCCTCTGAACTCTTCCTTTTCATATGCCCATCCACATGCCTTTTAAATGTTATAATTGTCCAACATCCACCACTTCCTCCGGCAGATCATTCCTTACACTTGCCTCCCTCACCCCAAACATATTATCCTCCTGTTCTAGACTTCTCCAATCCCAGGGAAATTACCTTGTCTATTTATCCTATCCATGCCCCTCATGATTCTATAAAGGTCTGTAAGATCACCCCTCACCCTCTGGTATACCGGTGAAAACAGCTGAAGCAATGCGTTTATTTTAGCTTCACACTCACTGAACTTTACTCCCGTGTAAAACATTGTTTCTCTCTCCCACACTGTCCATGGGAAAAGCCAAGAGTGCTGAGACTCTGGAGTTGGGGGAATGCCACGTAGAATTCCTGCAATGTGGAAACACGCCATTCAACCCAACAAGTCCACACCGACCATCCAAAGCGTAACCCATGTGGACATATTCCCCTATCCCATTCCACGACACTTACTGCAGACTATGGGCCCATTTACTATGTCCACTTCTCCCGAAACTGCACATCATTAGATTTTGGGAGGAAACCAGAGCACCAGGAGGAAACCCAGCAGACACGGCAGGGAGAATGTGCAAACTCCACACAGACAGTCGCCCCAAGGTTGAAATCGATAGCAGATCCCTGGCGCGGTAAGACAGCAGTGCGAACCACTGATCCATTGTGCTGCCTATGTGTGCAGAAAGAGGTGGGGGCTGGGAACTTTGTGAATTGTACCACACAGTGGATTGTTGAGTAAGGTTAAATCTCACGGGATCCAGGGAGAGCTAACCAACTGGGTACAAAATTTAGAAGCGCGTTGTTTTCGATGCTGGAATCCTTCCTGAAAACAACAAATGCTGGAGATCACAGTGGGTCAGGCAGCGCTGTGGTACTCTATGACAGGACAGTGTGGACGTGGAGATGATGTTTCCACTAGGAGAAGGGTTGAGGATGTCATGTCATTGAGGGCATTTAAGACAGAGATAGGTTTTGATTAATAAGGGGTCAAGGGTTATGAGGAGAAGGCAGCAGAATGGGATCGAGAAGCATATCAGCCATGATCGACTGGTGGAGCAGACTCGATGGGCCAAATGGCCTCATCCTGCTCCTGTGTATTATGGTCTTAAAACTGGGCAGATGACTGAAGGGGTTCTCACAAACTATTTCAGAATCCCGAAGAGGAGTTGTTGGACTCGAAACTTTAACTCTGCTTCCTCTCCACAGATGCTTCCAGTCCTGCTGAGTTTTTCCAGTGTTCTCAGTTTTTGTTTTAGATTTCCAGCATCCACAGTTCTATGTCTTATTTATCAAATTCATTTCTTGCCCTTCCCAATTGTCTGGAACTTCATCTTCCTGATCTACAAACTGTTCACTTACCCTAGAAATGATCACTACCTCCTTATCAAAGTAGACCCCTTTGTTGCAAAATGATTGTCCAATTCTGTGACCAAAATAATAGCATTCGTAATTACTTACACCAGGGACTCTCAATATCTCAGGCCAGAACACAGCTAGATTGTTTCAGACAGTACATTTATGTGATTTGATGCAATTCCCTATTCCCTACTTTACCAGCGAGTTGCTGGGAATGGAGGGTTTGCATTAAGAAGTTGATACATTTTTCCAACGGAGCCGAGCAAGTTGACAGATAACTTTATAGAGATTTTTAAAATCAGGAGGGGTATAGATAAGGTGTCATTTCCAGGAGGCTCAGAATATTATATTGCTCCAGAAGGTGTAAAAGGGGGACAAAGCTTCAACAGAAATCGAGCAGAGCTGATAACAGCCAACATTTAATTCTGTGGGAACAGGGAGATCAGAGGACAGAGAAATCAGGACCTGAAATCCGAGCTGACACCAGACTACCATGTTACCAGTGCTTTGATTAGCAGTGCCCACCCTCTCCCTTTACTGAGCCTCTCACTCGACTTGAATGCCACGTATCCCCTCGATATTCCGGATCCAATCCTTGTCATTCTGGAGCAATATCTCTGTAAGGAGTCTCAGATCATAACTATTCTCTTCAATGTGTGCAGTCAATTAATTCGCTTTTTTTACAATGCAGCTTTTAGTTTTATTTTTTGTGATGGTGAGAATCCAGTTTTGATTGCTTGTACATTTATTCTCCTTGTCCCTTTCTTTCATTCTCTGGTGTTTGGTTTCCAAATCACTTCATTGCTCAAAGGCCTTGATTTGGATTGGCCATGCTAAATTGCCCAGTGTCCAGGGATTTGCATGTTAGGTGGGGAGGCCATGGGAAACGCAGGGTTATCGTTTCAAAGTAATAGAAGGAGTAGCCCATTTGGCCCATCGACCTTGCTCCGCCATTCATTACAATCATGGCGGATCGATCAATCGTTTCAGCTCCTCCTAATTGCATTATCCCAACTTCCCTTAATTCCCTTACCACGCAAAAAACCCATCCAACAGTGTCTTAATGAAGCTGCCTCTCCTGCTTCCTTGAGCATAGAATTCCATTAATTGACCATTAACCACATTGGTCCTGCCCTGAGTTGCCTCATCAAAATGCAACAGCTCATGTTTGTCTAAATTAAACTCCATCCACTGCTCCTTGGCCCATCGGCTCATCTGATCAATTATAATGTATATTGAACTTTCTTTCCTACCTTATTCCCTAAAAGCTGAAAATCTCCATCCCACACTCTCACCCTCCATTCTCACTTTGTTGAATCTAATCACGGATGTCCTCATCCTGAAGGGTTTGGTTCATGCTGATTAACAGGCCCACATTCAAGGGGGATCTAACTGAAACGTACAGAACATTGAACGGCCTGACAGAGTGGACATTGGGAAGATATTTTCATTGGGAGGACGGACGAATACCCATGGGCATAGCCTTAGCATAAAGGGAGAATGGAGATTAGGAGAAATTTCTTTAGCCAGAGAGTGGTGAATCTATGGAATCGATTGTCACAGAAAACTGTGGAGTCCAGGTCACTGAGTATGTTTAACATTGAGAGAGAGATGTACAGCAAAGAAACAAACTGTTTGGTCCAACTTGTCTATGCCGACCAACTATCCCAACCCAATCTAGTCCCACCTGACAGCGCACGTGCCCATATCCCTCCAAACCCTTCCTATTCATACACCAACCCAAATGCCTTTTAAATGTTGCAATCGTACTAGCCTTCACCACTTCCTCTGGCAGTTCATTCAATAAACGTACCATCCTCTGCGTGAAAAAGTTGCCCCGTGGATCTCTTTTGCATTTTTTCCCTCTAACGCGAAACCCATGTCCTCTCGTTCTGCACTCACCCACCCAGGAAAAGACTTTGTTTATTAATCCTATCCATGCCCCTCATGATTTTATACACGTACAGTTACGACGTTCAAAAGACATTTGGATAAGTACATGAATACGAAAGGTTGGAAGGGTTGTGGGCCAAACACTAGTAGGTGGGACGAGTTTAGTTTCAGAACATACTCAGCATGGACTAGTTGGATGAAGGGTCTGTTCAGTGCTGTCTGACCCTGGGACTGACCTGTACTGGTCTTAAAACCATTTTCTTACTTCTCCCCATAACCATCCACTTCTTTATTGTTCACAACTCAGATGAACTTAGCCTTGAATATGTTCAATGACCCCACTTCTGAACTCAATTCCTCTTCGTAACATACCACTTGCCTCGCTCATTGCCTGCTGCATCTGCCCGACAACTGGCATTGACTGGTGTGGAGGGACTCTGAGACCCCTTAGTACATCCATACATCATTCCTGATGAAGGGCTTGTGCCCGAAACGTTCCCTGTCCTGCTCCTCAGATGCTGCCTGACCTGTTGTGCTTTTCCAGTGCCACATTTTTCGACTTTCACCTCTAGTCCTCACTTTCTCCACATTCCAATATATCACCATTTAAACAATGCACTGCTTTTTTTAAAAAAACAGCAAAGGCTGTAATTTCACATTGCGGCACTGCACTTGCCATGTGTTTGCCAATTGAGACACAGACCTGGACCAACTTCGGGAAGAGGCAAAAGACTGAGTTCTGAACAAAACCCGTAGCACCACTCAAAACGTCGGCTCTGTTGACCTTTCCACAGACGCTGCTCGACCCGTTGGCTTTCTGCAGTATTCGCTGTGTTTGTTCGACACAAATTCTGCTTTCCATTAAAGAACTTCAATCCCTGTCCTCTGGTAATTGACCCTCGTCAGTGGCAATAGGTTCTTCTGATCATTAACCTGCCCATTCCCACCACGTCTTCTCCCATCATTGCCAACAGCCCCTGGAAATCTCCAGTTAACCTTCTTTGCTCCAAAGAGAACATTCCCAAACTTGGGAATGTCTCCACAAAATGGAAATTGCTCATCCCTGAACATGATGCAAAAGTTACAATGGGGAAGAGGTTTTAGCAAAATATTGTCAGTTAGCATGTGGAAAAATGTTCAGGAAGTAAAACTATCTCCAGCTTTGTGAATCTTTCGAAACTCTTTGGGATGTGCAATTAGAGGAGAATGAAGGATGAACTGTCCGACTGAACAGAGACAGTCCACACACCGTCCCCTTGTTTAAGAGGCTGATTGACTCTGATATTCTCGCGACATGAACTGACCCGAGACATTGAAAGAATTCTCTGCACATCAGGAATTCAAACCCATTCTCGGCTCGGGGCCAATGAGAAAATTCGGGAAGAGGCAAAACACTGAAAGGCTCGGAGGGCGATGGCCCCGGTGTAGGAGAGCTCGTTCCTCGTGACATGGATGTGCCTGCAGATGGTGGGATCAGACTGTCCCCATGTCTCCATAATGAATGTCCAAGGCTTTATTATGGAAAAGTAAAACTGATAGAAGACAATGGTAATTTTGGGCGGGGCGGGTTGAATTATGAATTGAATAGTAGGTTCCTCAAAGACACTGTGGGGGTGGCGCTGGGGCGTGTCTCTGTGGCGCAATTGGTCAGCGCGTTCGGCTGTTAATCGAAAGGTTGGTGGTTCGAGACCACCCAGGGACGGAGTGCTTCTTTTTCTCGCTCCTATCGCTTTCTTGGCTGCGAAAGTGCACGTTTTTTATGGTTTCAGGAAAATCTTTCCCAAACGGAAATCTTTTCCACTGAGGCAGGACAAAGGGGTTTCTGAATTGATTGAATTTCTATCGTAAAGGACTGCGGATGCTGGGAATCCGAGACAGAAAGCGAAACTGCTGGAGAAACGCAGCAGGTTTGGCTGTACCTGGATGAGGAAAAAAACGATTCCTGAAATGTTGTCTCTGATTCTCTTTCCACAGATGCTGCCTGACCTGCTGAGTTGCTCCTGCAATTTCTGCTTTTGTTTTTAACTGAACGTCCATGTCATCTTTCGGGATGAAACACCCCGACTCGCCATTTGCAGATATTTAACGCTTTCGAAACCTGTGAAGTGACTGGATTCAAACAAACTCAGCATTGATTTACTCTTTCGCAGCGCCACAGGCAGATAGACCTGGGAAATGAAGCTGTCAGTGTGGTTCTGTATTGATGGGCCGAGTGGTGAATGCGATGGACATGAAATCCATTGCGGTTTCCCCACGCAGGTGTGAACCCTGCCGACTACAGTTGAGAAACGACGTCAAAAGAAAAGGGAGATTGCTCCACGGTTTTTTTAAAAATGGAAATCAGTGGAGGGGTTGAAATGTTTCAATCACATTGGGACTGGTCCGGAATCTGTAGCCCACTCCCTGTCAGGGTGGAACAAGCAGATACCCACAGAGCTGCGATTGAGGCGATGAGCCAAGAGTTTGGAAATGAGACTAGAACAGTGAGGGGCGTGAAGTCGTGATCGAAGTTAAGCAGGCACCTGAGGACAAAGGTGTTTTATTTGCCAGTGATAGATACTGCTTCACAAAGTTGGGACTATGCAAGGGAAGCAGTAACGGTGATTATCTTTGGCTGTTCACCTTGTGAATGTTCCCATTGCTGCGCATGTCCGTGTTAACGTCAGAACTCTGCAGCATGGCGGCGTCAGATCCGCACAGTGCCAGGGCGCAATGGATGATGCATCTGACTCCACCTACCTGTTTGAAATGCAGCACACAGCTTCTTCACACACCCCAATTAATCTTTCTCATTGTCCTGAAGCCGGCATATGGTTTGAATTCCCGATCTGCAGGAACGAGACTCTTTTCACTGTCTCCCGTCAGGAAATGTCCCTGAGACCATCAGAGTCAAGTCACAGCGCTGTCAGAGGAGAGGAAGTTGAAATAGCCCCACACGCTGCTCACGAGCACATTTCACTTTCCTCAACTCACCGCCCCAACCACTGGGAGTGGAAAGGGAACAAACACCAAAACCCAGTCTCAGCTTTGTAAATCTTCAGGAAATGAGAAAACTGTACATCCCTTCGGGTCTTCCATCCTGGGCAGACAGCGTTGATTTTAAATGGCTGTCCAGTCAGTGTCGATTCGTTTTGGCTAAAAAAAAATCTTCCTTATCTCACCCCAGCATTTCTTGCCACAGAAAACTGTGAGGCAGAGTTCACGTATATATTTCCTTGTATGGTATTTTGTAAATAACATTCGTTTGCTGGTTGTTTGTCTCGGGTATTTCAGGGTCATTACGGGCTGTTTAAGTGAGTTGGTACGTTTGTGGGCTACCATGATGCTGAGAGGGTTGAGTTGTCTGGATATCATTTCACAGATGTCTTTAATGTAAAGTAATGTGCTCGAGTTTCTGTGGACGTTGAGTCTACTTGTGTCAGTTTGTTGATGTGAAATCGGCACACTGGGTTTATTGGGTAGGCAAAAGTGAGGACTGCAGAGGCTGGAAACCAGAGTTTAGATCAGAGTGGTGAGGGAAAAGCACAGCAGGTCAGACAGCTTCCGAGGAGCAGGAAATCGACGTTTCGAGCAAAAGCCCTTCATCAGGAATACAGGCAGGACGCTTTCAGAGGTGGCGAGATAAATTGGGGGGTGCTGGGACAAAGGTAGCAAAGAGTACAATAGGTGAATTGTGGTGGGGACGGAGGTGACAGGTCAGAAAGGAGGGTGGAGCAGATAGGTGGGAAGGGAGATTGGCAGGTAATACAGGTCCTGAGGACAGCGCTCAGCTGGAAGGTTGGAACTGAGGTAAGGTGGGGGGAGGGGAAATGAGGAAACTGGTGCAGTCCATATTAATGTCTTGGGGTTGAATCTATCCGAGGCAGAAGTTGGCATGTTCTTCCTCCAGGCATCGGGTGGGTAGGGAGTGGCGATGGAGGATGCCCAGGTCCTGCATGTTCCTGGCAGAGTGGGAGGGGAGGTTGAAATGTTGGGCCACAGGGCGATGGGGTTGATTGTTGCGGGTGTCCTGGAGATGTTCCCTCAAGCGCTGTGACTTGACTCTACGAGGAGGCTCCAGTCTCCCCAATGTAGAGGCGACCGCATCGGGAGCAATAGATACAAGAAATGACATTGGTATTACCTTTAAAACTTCCGTGACCCGGGTTCAATTTCCGGGCAGGAAAGCAATTTTCAGTAGAGCTGTCACGTCCCACACATATCTCCCTGGTGGTCTATTGGTTACGATTCAGCGCTTTCACCACTGCGGCCCAGGTGCAATTCCCGGTCAGGGAAGCAATTTTCAGTGTGCTTTTTGGCTACCGATTCTCCTTAAATGCGCTGTACAGTTACTTAGTGGTCTTCGTAGTTACTGGCTGCTGCAGTGTGTCGTGGCTCGTTGAAATAGTGTCCTCGTTCAGATTTGTTTGTATGTGTAGGGATGATTAATTCTGTAGCTAAGTACTTGGTTCGCGTGTGTTGCTTTCCTGCAGAGGCTGTTTTGAATTTACCATTAACTGTTCGCTCTGCTGTGACATCCAGAAATGGCACTTTGTTGTTGTTCTCCTCTTTTGTGAATTTTATGCCAGTAAGGAGATTGTTGATGGTGTTGTAGGTTTCCTCTAATTTGTTTCATTTTTTGATGACAGAAGTGTTTCATGGGTATTTCGTTGATTTGTTTCTAGGGCTTGTTACTGAATATAAAGTGGGTGGTAACGACGAGGTTGACAGTGTTATCTTTGCTGATGAAGTTGGTGCTGTGTTTGTGTCTTTGGTTCTTCGAGTAGTTTCTTCAGTTTTCATTGGCCATGTTGATGTTAATGGATGTGAACAGGGCTGTTATGTCAAAGGACAACATTATTCCATCCTCTTCAATCTTAGTGTCTTTGGTGTTCAGGAATACTTAGATGGAATAAATGGAGTGCCGTGAATCTTTGACTTGGTGTTTTAGTCCTCAGTGGAGGCCTTTGACAAGTCTGTATATTGGTGTTCCAAGTTGTGAGACTATGGCCTGAAAGGGGCTCCTGGTTTGAAGGTGAGGAGAACAACAACAAAGTGCCATTCCTAGATGTCACAGTAGAGCGAACAGTCAATGGGGAACTTCAAACTAGCATCTACAGAAAAACAACACACACAAACCAAATACTTAACCACAGAAGCAATCATTCCAACACCCACAAACGAAGCTGCATCAGGACATTATTTCAACGAGCCACTACACACTGCAGCACAGAGAAACTACGAAGAGCACAAGAGAAATACGTATATAGTGTATTCAAGGAGAATGCGTCCCCAATAAACCCATTCCGCCGATTTCTCAGAGATGCTTCCAAGCTGACTCTCAAAAATTCGGTTTGCCCCTCCATTCTTTCCTGTTTGTCTTTTGTGGGTTGTGAAAACTTTCGCAATCCTCTGACTGAGTATTGGATTTGGGAAGTTATGTTGTGGCTGTACAGGACATTGGGTAAACCACTTTTGGAATATTGTGTGCAATTCTGGTCTCCCTCATATCAGAAGGATATTGTGAAATTTGAAAGAGGTCTGAAGCACCAATGGGTCCACAGAAGGGAAGAGGCTCTTCTGTTCCCCTGAGTGTGGGAAGGCCTTCAGTGATTCCACTGCCCTGCTGACGCACCAGTCCATCCACACCGGGGAGAAGCCGTTCTCCTGCCCTAAATGTGGGAAGGTCTTTACCCGCTCCTCCACACTGCTGAATCACCAGCTGGACCGCACAGGGGTGTTGGGGGGGCCAGTGGCGGAGGCGGGGGAGGCCATTCTGCTGCCCTAATTGCGGGAAGGCCTTCAGCAATTCCACCGCCCTACTGAAACACCAATGTGCCCATGCTGGGGTGATGCCCTCCAGCTGGCCCGACTGTGGGAAGAGGTTCATGTTTTCCTGCAACTTGCGGAAGCACCAGCGGGGGCACCAGCGCTCCCAGCAATCAGATCCTACCAGTGATGATGCCTTCAGTCACCTCCCAGGACTGAACCTCCTGCCAGTTCTGCCAGTGAGTGCTGTGGGAGATTAGGTGGGCTGTTTTTGTTTTCTGCTGGACTGCAATTGCCTCCCCTACACCCCACAACCACAACCCCATGGTGGCTCAGGGTTAGCACTGCTGCCTCATGGCACCAGGAACCCAGGAATAATTCCACCCTTGGGGCTCTGTGCAAGTTATGGAGGGTAGGAAAACGGATCTGAGTGGGTTAGTCTTCGGAAGATCAGTGCAGATGTGTTCGGCTGAAGGACCTGTTCCCACATTGTGGGAGTTCTATGATTCTATGAGCTTTGCCTTCAGCGGACGTTGCTGCTCATTGAGCCCGGGACTGCACATTGCCAATGAAATGATCCAGAGAAACCTAAGACTGCGAGACCATTGGAGCAGAAGTCAGACCATTTGGCTTACTCTGCCATTCGTTAGTAACAAAAGTATTGGATGAGATTAGCTACAGTGTGGAAACAGGCCATTCGTCCCAACAAGTCCACACCAACCCCCCGATGAGTAACCCATCCAGACCCATTTCCCACTGACTAACGTACCTAACTCTATGGGCAATTAAGCATGGCCAATCCACATGACCTGCACATCTTTGGTTTATGGAAGAAAACAGGACCACCCAGAGAAAACTCACGCAGACACTGGGAGAAGGTGCAAACACCTCACAGGCAGCCACCCAAGGCTGGAATCAAACCTGGGTCCCTGGCGCTGTGAGGCTGCAGTGGTAATCACTGAGCCACTACATATTGCAACCCGAAGTCGGCAAGCAGGAGGTTGGGAGAATACAGCAAGCCAGGCAGCACCAGGATGTGGAGTAGTCAGCGTTTTGGATATTAACCCTTCTTCATGACTGAAACGTTGACTTCTCCATGAGAAACGATTTACAGGAATGTTGCTGGGGGTTGGAGGGTTTGAGCTACAGGGAGAGGCTGAATGGCATGGGGCTGTTTTCACTGGAGCATCGGAGGCAGAGAAGGAACCTAATAGCGGTTATTAAATCATGAGGGGCATGGACTGTATAATAGACAATGTCCTTCACTTGGGGTGGGGGAGTCCAGAACTGGAGGGCATCAGGTTAGGGTAAGAGGCGAAATATATTAAAGGGACAACTTCTTCAATGAGAGGGTGGTTCATATATGAAATGAGCTGCCAGAGTATATCGGTCAGGTGCTGTCAAATGGGAGTAGATTAATCTGTCAAATGGGAGTAGATTAATATAGGATATCAGGTCAGCATGGACAAGTTGGACCGAAGGGTCTGTTTCCATGCTGAACGTGCCTCTGACTACTGGTCCTGATGTAAGTTTAAAATAGAGTCCAAGTAACTTTGAATAGTTCAATCTTGTTGAGTTCACCTCCTGAAAATTTTCAGATGAATCCCTCTGAGAGATACTGTTTAAACATGCTGAGTTGCACAAAGTATCCCATCAAGTTCAACACAAACCCAGAGTTGAAGAAGTCAGAAGTCAGAACACCAAGGGGACCAAAACTGATCACAATATTCCAGGTGCAGCCTCATCAACGTCCTGTATAACTATAACATAACTTGCCAACATCTATACTCAATTCCCTAACTGATGAAGGCCAGTGTGCTGAAACCTTTCTTCACTGCCTTGTGTATCGATGTAATCAGAGATATAGGACCTACTTTAAACTGATCCACGATCCTGCTGCTGGGAGCACAGAAGTAGAGTCGTGCTGCATGAGTGTGTTGGGTAGATAACCCAGAGGTCGATGGGTACATACCATGTCATGCTATTGCTCAATGTCTCTGTAATCTACTTTCATATACAAAGGTTCTCTGTTCTGTATCTTGCCTTTGCATCTGCTTCCCAAAGCTTCTTCAGTGGAGGAGCGGCCGCTGGAGCCCAGGAGTTCAACAACCCCCCGGAGCTGGAGGAAGGTCCAAGCCCCAATAAGCGGTGGGGGCGGGGGGGGGGGTAAGGCTGGAAGCTGGATTTGCTAAAGGGTTGTATTTTTAACTCATTTAAATGGTACCTACTGTATGGGGCTATGGTTTACATTAAAGCCGGAGGATCATATCAGAGCGTTTATATTTAGCAGTGGTGGTTGGTAAAATGCAATCACTGGAGGAGCACTTTCTATGATGCTGCATTTCTTGCCCTTTGCCCTTCCCCCATTTCTTATCTCCCATCTTGATTTTACTTTTTTTTTGGTCAAATTTAATTTCATATTAATCAGACTTAGTATTTATTCACTGTGTGCTATTAATTTGTTTGTTCGAATATTGTAAGTCAAAATTAATGCTGTAATTTAATTTCTGATGTCAGAGTTTGACATTGAATGTGCAGGTGTGAATACCAGTAAGTTGTGAAAATAAATCAAGAACTTATGGCTTTTAACATAAAGAGCAGTTCACTGATATTCATGGCATCGTCTCATTTGGGTGTGATAATTCAAATCTGACCAACAAACCGTTTCATGCAGTCAGACAATTGAATAAAAAAATTCTTTAATTTAGTTAAAGAAAATAACTCTGGCAGGCTAAGATTTATGCAATCTATTTATAAGATTATGTCCATTGCTCACAATATGGTCTCATCCACATTGGGGAAACTGGACACCAACTAGCGGAACATTTCAGGGAACAACTCTGGGACTCTAAATCTAAACGACACACCGCCCTGTGGCGGAACACTTTTACTCCCCCTCCCATTCCACCAAGGACATGCAGGTCCTGGGCCTCCTCCACTGCCAAATTCTTGCTACCCGACACTTGTAGGAAAACACCTCAATTTATGCTTTCGGACCCTCCAACCACATGGTATCAATGCAGATTTCATCAGTTTCCTTATTTCCTCTCCCCCACCTTGTCCCAGATCCAACCTGCCAATTCGACACCAACCTCTTGACCTGTCATACCTGTCCACTTTGCTTCTCACCTATTTACTTCACCCTCATCTCTGACCTATCACCATCAATTCCTACCTCCATCTACCTATTGCACTCCCAGCTGCCTTCCCTCCAGCCCCACTTCCTTACCATTTATCTCTCAGCCCCCTTCGGCCACCCTTTATTCCTGATGAAGAGCATGCTCTAAACCAAGACTGTGATGAAGCAACATCCTCAACAAATAGGAAATAGCTCCCAAGACAGATTTCATTCCCTCTTCTGTTTCCCAGTTCTTTCAGAAATAAGGAATGTCTTTTTCTTCCACTAGAAAGTGGTCTTCCACTTTGCGCTGTCTGAAGTGTTATGCCTCACCACTACTTCAGCCACCTTTTAAGAATCCTTTCAACCTGTTTTTCAAACAATTGTGGAGGTGACCAAAAGCAAACATTTCACTCCTCCTCAATGCCCCATTTCTGGTCCTAAGGGCCATTTTGTCATGTTGTCTATGTTACAAGCAGCCGAGTGCACTTGGTTTCTGAATTGAAATTTGGCCATTGAAGTGAACAGGATTAATATTTATCGATGGCTAGCTGTGTTTGCACTAACTGTAATTATCCACCAATACGATGTCTTTTGTTCCACCAAAATTGGAAACAATGATCTGTGTTTATATTGCAGTCGGATGTAGAAAATCATCCCAGCGATCTTCACGTTATTATAGTTTACTGAGGCCATAACATCATTACGTGGCAGTTTGATGTGACTAAAACCTGGATGGCAATCTCTAGATTATGTTGTAAAAATATCGGTATAATGTTATTCACACCCCGCGGTCACCAACTGAACGAACAGTCTGTGTTTTACTTCTCACATTGCGGGAAGCTGAGCATTTCCCCAAACAATGGGCACACCACCTCCCTGACACATTGTTCACAAATCAAACTGACAGCAAAGATTCACGTGTGATCGAAAGTTACCGCAAAGAAGATTTGACACGACCGATATTCGGAAAGAACGTACTCCTTTCTTGATTTGAAATGTAAGAAGTCGATGGCAGTGAGCCTGACGTGATTTGAACACTCAGCCTTCGGATCTGGAGTCAGACGCGCTACCGTTGCGCCACAAGCTCACGGACGACTGATGACCTCTATTCATGCTTAAGGGAAGTGATCGCACTACAATGATTTTACGTTCATGTCTGTTCTGTTTCTCCCCCTTCTCTTCCAAGGGTTGGGCTTGTCTTTCGATTTGCAGAGAGTTGAGATGCTCTGGATGCTGTGATCCAGGGCAAACACAGGCTGGAGGACCTTCGGCTCAGAAAGATGCAGCTGGAAGCCGGGCTGCAGACACGTTGGGGGAAAAGGGGAAAGTTAACTGGACACTTTGTTCTGGGAGATGGTCATTTCTCTACAGACAAAGCCTTCTGACTGGGTCAGTGGACAGGGTCAGAAGGGTGTCAGCACAGGTCAGACAGATAAAGGGGATCTGAGAGAGGTCTGCACGAGTGCGGAGCTAACTGGCTGCGTGGTGGGAGTAAGAACATTGTTGGGGAGGGGGCAGTGGTGGTCAGGGAGAGAATAGTGGCAGGGATTGTCACCATTCTCTGCAGTTGGCAGCACAAGACCAGATTGCATCAGTGTCTGCCTGGCGCCAGGATTTGGGAACCGGTGTGCTCAGGGCTGGAGAAATGGAAAAAGGAAGTTGCAGCAGGCGTGGTCTAACAATGTCAGGAGGAGAGAGCCTCTGCTGAAGGCTCATGAGAAGTCAGAAGCTACAAAGACAAAGCAGAACTTCACAGTTCTGGGTGGCATGGTGGCTCAGTGGTTAGCACCACTGCCTCACAGTACCACGGACTTGGGTTCAATTCCACTCTCATGCAGCTCTCTGTGTGGACTTTGACATGTTCTCACCTTTGTGTCTGAGTGGGTGAACTCTGGGTGCTCCAGTTTCCTCCGACAGTCTAACCATCTGAAGTTTGGGGTGAATTGGCCATGCTGAAGTGTCCAGGGATGTGCAACCTAAGGTGGGTTTACCATGGGGAACTGCAGGGAAAGTGGGTGGGATGCTGTTTGGAAGGTTAGTCTGAATTTTATGGGCCGAATGGCCCGTAGGGATTATATGAATCTACCGTTTTAGGCATGTGTCTATTGAGAAACGACTGCCCCCAAGTCTGCTGTGGATGGAGTGGGTTCCAGTTCATGGAACACTGACACCATTCCTGGGTAAGGTGGGATTTGTGCTGTCACTTCCCCAACCCACTGTCCCCATGCATTCTTTCTCTCTCCTTACAGTCTGCACTCACCAAATCTCTCTGCCCAGCCATTCTCTCTCTCCCCCTCATTTTCTGCCCCCCATTCTCTGTCCCCAAGTCTTTCTCCTCCCCTCCACCCTCTGTCCCCTGTCCATTTTCTCTCTGTCTCACCCTACCCTCTGCTCCCCTATCCATTCTCTCTCTCTCTTCCCCCACACCCTCTGCACCCTGTCCATTCTCTCTCCCTTCTACCTTCCCTCCATCCTTTCTCGTATCGCAAACCCTCTTTGATTGCTGTATCAAGCCCTTCTCGGGAAAGAGAGAGAATGGATGGTGATAACCCAACCTGGAAGACAGGGGTGCACAAGAAATGGCTGATCTTTAAAATTGAGAACAGCTGAAATGATATATTCAGAAACATTGTTAATGTCTAAAAGCATAAAGCTGCAGACATGTTTCTGAAACTTGCATTGAATTAGGCGGGTAGAGTCATACAGCACAGAAACAGACTCTGCAGTCCAGCTCACCCATGCTGACTGGATATCCTAAATTAATCTCATGACCCATTTGGGAGTATTTGACCCATATCTCTCTCAACCCTTCCAATACCTATACCAAACCAGATGCCTTTTAAATGTTATAATGGTACCCCAGCTTCCATCATTTCCTCTGGCAGCCCATTCCACACACGCACCACCCTCTGCATGAAAAAAATACAAATCTATGCCTTCGCCACTCCCTAGTTTTATTTGTACTGATACCTTCGGGGATCTCTGGACATGGACAGCAAGGTTCCTTTGTTCCTCAGCACTCTGTAGGGACCTACTATTTATTGATTACTTTCTTCCATTATTACATTTCCCAGAATGCCTGGAGATTAAATTCCATCTCTCTGCCCCATTTACCAGCTGATTGGTATCAAACTGTGGCCGGAGACCATCCTCCTCACGATCAAAACCGCCATCTTTCCAGAGTTTACTCCTAAATAGAGCAGGGTGGGGGGGTGGGGGGGGGGGGGGGGTGGTGGCAGCACTGTCTCCAGCTGAGCAGTGGGAATTGTGTGTGTGGGGGGGGGGGAGCTTGGAAACTTTTGCAAGCTCGCTTTCCTTCATTTTTTAATCCCCCCAAATCTATGTGGTTTGAGTTTTTAATAACAGAAAACAGCACAGGGTTTAATTTTAACTTCCCACTGGCTGAAACTTTGTCCTCCCCTCTACCATCTGAGAGTAAAATACTTTACTTCCCCTCCCTTCCCTCCATGTGTAACACAGAGTGTGGGATTGGCACCTGTTGTTATTTTGTGATCTATTCCAAATGAAATTTTATCTCTGCGCAGGCGCAAGTGAACAGTCTGTTTTTGTGCTTTCTGTGAGATCAGGCGAGCAGCTTTTAAATCCTTATGTTAAGCAGCAGAAGCAAACAGTAGATCAGCAATTATATTTTGAGAGTGGTAATTCTAGCCCTGGTCAACAGAGCAGTTCTAGCCGTTGGGTCAACAGAGAGAGAGAGGGAGAGGATGTCACATCTAAAGTGCATACAGAAGAGTTGTTACACTTGTTCAGTCAGTTGAGTTGGTTCTGCCCTCAGATGTTACTGGATGTTGCTTTCATGGATCATAATTAAACTACAACGGAACACATTAAATTCAAGGGATTCAATTGAATGGGCAATTTGAGTGAATAAATGGAAAACTGCTTAAAGATTGGCTCCTGGTCTTTTACTTCACCAATTAGAAGTTGTTGGTTTGACAGCTCTCCTAATCATAGAATTCCTACAGTGTGGGAGCAGGCCATTTGGCCCATCGAGTCAACACTGACCCTCCAAACAGCATCCCATCGAGACTCACAAAAATGTGCACCGCACGTGTGCAGAGAAGGGGATGCTGGGAGTGAGTGGGATGCTTTCACCACCACCATCTCCCTCCAAGACCCAAACATCCCCACAGCACCACCTGTCCATTCCTCCACCACCACAGTGCCTCTGGCCTTACCCCCTGCCAACCACAGTGCCACTGTCCATTCTCACCCCCACCCACAGCGCCCCCGTCCATTCTCCCTGCCACTCACAGCGCCCCTGTCCATTCTCCTCACCACACACAGCATCCCCTGCCCATTCTCCCCTGCCATTCATGGCTCCCCCCTCTCCATTCCCCCATGACACCCACGACACCCCCGTCCATTCCCTCGCCACCCCGGCACACCGTCCATTCCCTCTCTCTTTCTTTCTCTCACCCCCACCCTCTGCATCCCTGTCCAATCCCTCTTCCCATCTTCTGACTCCCCATGAATTTTCTCTCTCCCCCACACCTTCTGCTCTCCATCCCTCTGTTCCCCCATCTATCTCTTTCTCCACCCATGTTCTGCCCTCTGTCCATTCTCCTGTCATCCAATGACTCCCATCCATTCTCCCTCCCCTCACACTCTGCACTCCACTCTTTCTTTACCCCACAATGCTCTGTACCCCATTCTCGCTTGGCCCCCTCCACCATTCTCTGCTGCCCCATTCTCTCTTTTTGCCCTGCAGGTCTTTCTCTTCCCCCCCGACGAACCACTGCCCCCCAGTCTTTCTCTAACCCCACCCTCTGCTCCTGTCCATTTTCTGTTTCTCTACACATCACCCTCTACCCTCTCATCCATTCTCTCTCTTTTCACGCCTCGAGCCCTCTTTGATCACTGTATCAAGGCCTTTTCAGGAGAGAGAGAGAATAGATGGTGATGACTCAACCCAGAGCCAGGAGGGGTGACAAATGGCTGATCTTTAAAATTGACAATAGCTAAAATGTTTAATTTAATTAATAAGAGCTGCTGAAATCTTCCTGAAACTTGCATTGAAATTAGATTAGATTACTTACAGTGTGGAAACAGGCCCTTCGGCCCAACAAGTCCACACCGCCCCGCCGAAGCGCAACCCACCCATACCCCGACATCTACCCCTTACCTAACACTACGGGCAATTTAGCATGGCCAATTCACCCGACCTGCACATCTTTGTGACTGTGGGAGGAAACCGGAGCACCGGTGCAGACACGGGGAGAACGTGCAAACTCCACACAGTCAGTCGCCTGAGGTGGCAATTGAACCCGGGTCTCCGGCGCTGTGAGGCAGTAGTGCTAACGACTGTGCCACCATGCCACCCATCAGAAATAGGTGCAGTTAGGCCACAGCTCAGGACAGGCTGTAAGGGGTGAATGGCCTATTCTTAGTCTCATGAAATTGGTTCTGACTATGTCAAAATAGAGTCATAGATTTGTATAGCACAGAAACAAACCCTTCGGTTCATGCCGACCAGATATCCTAAATTAATCGAGTGACCCATTTGCCAGCATTTGGCCCAATTCCCTCTGAATCCTTCCTATTCATAGCCCTATCAGAATGCATTTTAAATATTGTAACTGTACCAGCCTCCACCACTTCATTGCATACACATACCACCCTTTGTGCAAAAAGGTTGGCCTTTAAGATCCTCAGAAATCTTTCCCCTCTCATCCTCAACCTATGCCCTCCAGTTCTGGTCTTCCCTCCCCTCTCCCCCAAACATGCGGAAAAGACATACAAAAGTTGAGCAGCCAGACAAAATGCAAAAGCAATAAAATGTCGAGCCACGGGGGAACAAAATTGTTGCTCTACCTTTGTTTTCCTATTTGCATTTGGACACTTAAACTCTGTCAGTAAAACTCGCATCCCCACAAGAGTATATTGCCGGTGTCAGCGACGCAGTGCGCATACTCATTGCTGCCCAAACAAAAGGCGCGCGACCTGCTTTTGATGGACCAATCGGGAGCCCTAGAGGACTCGAAGGCGATTGGTCTTCCTGCCAATCAGAGCCACCGCAGTGTCTGAATGTGGAAGTTGGACGACGAGCTTCTGAAGCGACTCCTCGTGCTCCTCTCTTTGGAATGTAGATTGAGCTTCACCCCAGACTACAACTTCCTTTCTCCATCCAACATCTGTGAGTATGGTAGCCTCTTTTCTCACCAACTTTTTTTCAATTTGGGGTTCGGTTATTGGCTTGCAGCAACTGAAAGGAAAAGGGGTGAATCCAGGCAGAGAATGACTCTGGAAAAGTTGGTCCAGGTCTGTGTCTCAATTGACAAAATACATCGGCAGGAGACTGCAAGAACACACTAAGCCAGGCAGCATAAGGAGGTGGACAAGTCGATGTTTTGGGTGTAAACCTTCTTTGTGGTGGAGTGCTTTGCAATGAACCAGACTCTATAAAAGATCTTAAAGTAAGGGAACCCTTAGGAAGTAGCGACCATAATATGGTAGAGTTCAGTCTGGAGTTTGAAAGGGAGAAGGCAAAATCTGATGTAATGGTGTTACAGTTGAATAAAGGTAATTATGAAGGCATGAGAGAGGAACTGACTAAAATAGATTGGAAGCAGAGGCTAACCGGGAAGACAGTAGAGCAAAAATGGCAGGAGTTTGTAGGTATAATTGAGGACACTGTACAGAGGTTCATTCCCAAGAAAAGAAAGATTAACCGGGGAGGGATTAGACAACCTTGGCTGACAAAGGAAGTCAGGAAATGTATTAAAGAAAAAGAGAGATCCTATAAAGTGGCTAAGAACAGTGGGAAATCAGAAGATTGGGAAGGACACAAAAGCAAACAGAGGACAACAAAGAGTGTAATAAGAAATGAGAGGATCAAATATGAAGGTAGGCTAGCCAGTAATATTAGAAATAATAGTAAAAGTTTCTTTCAGTACATAAGAAACAAACGACAGGCAAAAGTAGACATTGGGCCACTTCAAACTGATGCAGGGAGCCTAGTGATGGGAGATAAGGAAATAGCAGGAGAACTTAACAAGTACTTTGCGTCAGTTTTCACAGTGGAAGACATGAGTAATATCCCAAAAATTAAAGGGTGTCACGGGGCTGAGTTGAGTATGGTTGCCATTACGAAAGAGATAGTGCTAGAAAAGTTAAAAAGTCTTAAAATTGATAAATCTCCTGGCCCCGATGGGATACACCCTAGAGTTCTGAGAGAGGTTGCTGAGGAAATAGCAGAGGCATTGGTTGAGATCTTTCAAGAGTCACTGGAGTCAGGAAAGGTCCCAGATGATTGGAAGATGGCTGTTGTAACCCCCTTGTTCAAGAAAGGATCAAGGCAAAAGATGGAAAATTATAGGCCAATCAGCTTAACCTCGGTTGTTGGTAAAATTCTAGAATCCATCACTAAGGATGAGGTTTCTAAATTCTTGGAAGAGCAGAGTCTGATTAGAACAAGTCAACATGGATTTAGTAAAGGGACGTCATGCCTGACAAACCTGTTGGAATTTTTTGTAGAGGTAACAAGTAGGTTAGACCAGGGAAACCCAGTGGATGTGGTCTATCTAGACTTTCAAAAGGCCTTTGATAAGGTGCCACACGGGAGGCTGCTGAGCATGGTGAGGGCCCATGGTGTTCGAGGTGAGCTGCTGGGATGGATTGAGGATTGGCTGTCTAACAGAAGGCAGAGAGTTGGGATAAAAGGTTCTTTTTCAGATTGGCAGCCGGTGACGAGCGGTGTCCCGCAGGGTTCGGTGCTGGGGCCACAGCTGTTCGCATTATATATTAATGATTTGGATGAGGGAACCGGGGGCATTCTAGCGAAGTTTGCCGATGATACGAAGTTAGGTGGGCAGGCAGGTAGCACTGAGGAAGTGGGGAGGCTACAGAAGGATCGAGACAGGTTGGGAGAGTGGTCCAGGAAATGGCTGATGGAATTTAACGTGAGCAAGTGCGAGGTCTTGCACTTTGGCAAAAAGAATAAAAGCATGGACTACTTTCTAAATGGTGAGAAAATTAATAAAGCCAAAGCACAAAGGGATCTGGGAGTGCTAGTCGAGGATTCTCTAAAGGTAAACATGCAGGTTGAGTCTGTGATTAAGAAAGCGAATGCAATGTTGTCTCTTATCTCAAGAGGGTTGGAATATAAAAGCAGAGATGTACTACTAAGACTTTATAAAGCTCTGGTTAGGCCCCATTTGGAGTACTGTGTCCAGTTTTGGTCCCCACACCTCAGGAAGGACATACTGGCACTGGAACGTGTCCAGCGGAGATTCACACGGATGATCCCTGGAATGACAGGTCTAGCATATGAGGAACGGCTGAGGATACTGGGATTGTATTCGTTGCAGTTTAGAAGATTAAGGGGAGATCTAATAGAGACGTACAAAATAATACATGGCTTTGAAAAGGTGGATGCTAGGAAATTGTTTCTGTTAGGCGAGGAGACTAGGACCCGTGGACACAGCCTTAGAATTAGAGGGGGTCATTTCAGAACAGAAATGCGGAGACATTTCTTCAGCCAGAGAGTGGTGGGCCTGTGGAATTCATTGCCACGGAGTCCAGTGGAAGCCGGGACGCTAAATGTCTTCAAGGCCGAGATTGATAGGTTCTTGTTGTCTAGAGGAATTAAGGGCTACGGGGAGAATGCTGGTAAGTGGAGCTGAAATGCGCATCAGCCATGATTGAATGGCGGAGTGGACTCGATGGGCCGAATGGCCTTACTTCCACTCCTATGTCTTATGGTCTTATGGGCGGTGGGGGAAGAGTGTAGGGGGAACTCTAGATGGGGCATTAAAACGGGTGGTGACTGGGAGGACCGGTCAGTCTCTGCGGACCCGGCTGCAATGCTCGGCGAGCCGTTCCTTAAGTTTACTCTTGGTGTCCCCAATGTAGAGAAGTCCACAATTGACAAACACATGGCAAATGCAGTACCGCAATGTGAAGTTATAGCATTTGCTGTCAAAAAAAGAGCGGAAAGGAGGTGCATTGTTTAAATGGTTATATATTGGGATGTAGATAAAGTGAGACCTGGAGATCAGAGTCGAAAAATGTGTTGCTGGAAAAACACAGCACGTCAGACAGCAACGGAGGAGCAGGTGAGTCGCCGTTTTAGGCATGGGTCTTTCATCAGAAATGGACGTACAAAGGGGCCTCAGCGTCCTTCCACACCAATCAATGCCAGTTGTCCGACAGGTGCAACAAGCAATCAGCAAGGCAATGGTACATTAGCAAGAAAAATTGAGTTCAGAAGTTAACCAACCTCTGGACTTCTGGTACCTCTCCTGTGACTATTGATTTACAGATATCTCAGCAAGAGGTCCTGTAATCACTTCCCTAGCTTCCCACAGAGTTCTAGGGGGACCCGATAAGGTCATATGTACTTATCCACCTTTGTGTTTCTAGACATCCAGCATCACTACCTCTGTATTATGGACATTTTTCAAGATGTCACGATCTATTTCCCTTTAGTCAATATCTTCCATAACCTTTTCCACTGTAAATACTGATACTAAAATGAGTATTTTGCATCTCCCCCATTTTCTGCGGTTCCACACACAATCCACCTTGCTGATCTTTGAGGTGCCCCATTCTCTCCCTAGTTACCCTCTTGTCCTTAATGTTTTTGTAAAAACCCTTTTGATTCTCCTTCACCCTATTTTCCAAAGCTATCTCATGTCCCCCTTTTGCCGTCCTGATTTCCCAGTTAAGTATACTTGTTTATACTTTGTACCTTTTATACTCTTAAGAATTCACTTGATCTATCCTGTCTATACCTGACATATGCTTCCTTCTTTTTTTGAGTCAAACCCTCAATTTCTCTAGTCATCCAGCATTCCTTCCACCTATCAGACTTTCCTTTCACCCCAACAGGAATATACCGTCTCTGGTCTCCTCATTCTCATTTCTGAAGGCTTCCCATTTTCCTGCCATCCCTTTACCTGCAAACATCTGCCCCCAATTAGCTTTTGAAATACTGTCAGAATTAGGATTCCTCCAATTTAGAACTTCAACTTTTAAATCTGGTCTATCCTTTTCCATCACTATTTTAAAACTAATAGAATTATGGTCGCTGACCCAATGTGCTCCCCCACTGACACCTCTGTCACCTGCCCTGCCTTATTTCCCAAGAGTAAGTCAAGTTTTGCACCTTCTCTAGTAGGTACATCCACATACTGAATCAGAAATTTTCTTGTACACACTTAAAATTCCTCTCCAACGAAATCCTTAAACCTATGGCAGTCCCGGTCTATGTTTGGGCAGTTAAATCCCCTACCATAACCATATAAGGGGAAAAAAGGGTCTAAAACTGGGCACAATCCTCCAGGTCCAGGCTCAGCAATGCCATGTATAGTTGCAGCAACATTTCCTTACCTTTTGTATTCTATTCCTTTAGCTATCAAAGCCAACGTTGCATTTACTCACTTTTTTTTATCTACTGTACCTGCATGCTAGTTTTCTGTGACTCATTAATGATGATACCCAGATCCCTCTGCACCAGAGCACCCCAAAGTCTCTCCCCATTTAGACTGTAGATCACCTTCCATTTTTTTGACCAAAATGCATGACCTCACACTTATCCACCTTAAACTCCATCTGCCACATTTGGGCCCACTCTCCTAACCTATATATATCAATTTCTAAGGTTCTTATTTCCTCATTGCAATTTACCATCCCACCTATTTTTGTGTCATTCACAAATTTGACAAAAGAGCCTTTTATCCCTGTATCCAAGTCACTAATGTGGATTGTAAATAGCTGGGGTCCAAGGACCCAACCCTGTGGCACCTCACTAGTTACATCTTGCCGTCCAGAAAAAAAGCCATAGATTTGGACTGTCTGTCTTCTGCCAATCAGCGAGTCACCTATTGAAGCTGATAAATTACCCCTAATCCCAGATGATCCCACCGGTGAATTAATTTTTTGTGTGGCACTTCAGCAAATGCCTTCTGAAAGGCCAGATATATTACATCTACCGGATCACCATTATCCACTTTGGTTGTTACATCTTTGAAGAACTGAGTCAAATCTGATTTGCCCTTCATAAAACCATGCTGACTCCGATGGATGGAGTTTTGACTTTCAAAGCATTCTGATATTGCTTCCTTGATAATTGATTCTAACAACAGGTGTTAAACTGACTGGTCTGCAATTTCCCACAAATTGCCACCCTCCCTTTTTGAATACAGGTGTTACATTAGCATTTTTCAAATCCAGTGGAACCATAAGATATAGAAGTAGAAATGAGGCCATTCAGCCCATCGAGTCTGCCCCACTATGGTCGACTGGTTTCTCAACCCCATTCTCCCACTTCCTCCCCATCACCTTTGATCACCTTGACAATCAACAACCTACCTATCTCACTCTTAAATAAACTCAATGAATCTTTCTCACGTCGAGAGAACTTTGGAGAGAACTCCACCGCACTTCCTAATGTATTTTTAAGAAGCTATGAACCTAGACTCCAAGGTCTCTTTGTCAAGCAATACACCCAAAGACCTTATCATTATGTGTTGAAGTCCTGCTAAGATTAGCCTAAATTCAACAATTGCATGATGCATCTCGGGCCATAGTCTGGGGTGTGGATTACCAGGTGCTGGGGGTTTGTAAACTTTTAATTCCATCAATTTCTCCAACACCATTTCCCTAAGACTACTCAGTTCCTTCAGTTCTGCTCTCAATGGACCATGTGTTCCCCAACATTTTGGGGACGTTACTTGTGCCCTCCTTTTGTGATTATATAAGCAACATATGTGGTTAATTGGTCTGCCATCTTTGTTCCACATGAGAACTTTGCCTATTTCTAATTGTAATTGTTTTCACCAATCCTTTTTTTCCCTCTTCACATTACCCCATTTTCCCCTTTTAATCAATCCTTTTGTTGAAACCTGAACTGCTCCCAGTCTTCAGATTAGCTGCTTTTTTAAAAGCTAATTTGTAAGCCACTTCTTTGGATCCCGTCCTGTCCATAATATCCCTTGTTGGCGGTGGCTGGGCCACCTTTTGTGTTTTATTTTTCAGACAAAATGGAACAACTATTGCAGTTGCTCCAGGTGCTATCTAAATGTTTGTCATTTCTTTCAATCATGTTCCCTCATTTGTTGCAGCCTGTTTGTGTCTGTAATTTCCTTGCTTTAGATTTAAGTCCCCAGTCTCAGTATCAATTCTGTTACTCTCCAGCGTAATGGAAAGTTCTCACTCAGTTCTTCACTCTTCCGCAAGGGACCTCTCACAGCTACATTGCCAATTATTCCCTTCTCATGAAGGAATTAACATTTTGGAATTAAATTGCCATTGGCCAACAGAATCATTGCAATTTTTGGGAGATTGTTTGCAATTCGGGTCTCTCTCCTATTGGAGGGATGTTGTGAAGCTTGAAAGGGTTCAGAAAAGAAATTACAATGATGTAGCCAGGGGGTTTGAGTGATAGCGAGAGGCCAAACAGACTGGGACTGTTTCCCCTTGCGTGCCGGAGGCTGAGAGGTGACCTTATAGACGTTTATAAAATCATGAGAGGCATAGATAGGGTAAATAAACAAGGCCTTTTCCTTGGGATGGCGGAGTACAGAGCTAGAGGGTAACAGGTTCAGGGTGAGGGCTGTGGCGTGGGGGTGCAGATTTAAAAGGGACCTCGGGCATCTTTTTCATTCAGATGATGGTACTTGCAACGAATGAGCTACCAGAGGAAGTGGTGAAGGCTGGTACAATTACAGCATTTAAAAGGCATCTGGATGGGTATATGAATTGGAAGGGTACAGAGGATTAGAGGCCAGGTGCTGGCAAACGGGGCGATATTAATTTGGGATATCTGGTCCGCATGGACAAGTTGGATCGAGGGGACTGTTTCTGTGCTGTATATCTCTATGACTCTGGCTTTCCACTAGACATTTGCCACGTCTGTATGTTCAGTCTCTGTCTGGTGTCAGTGTCAATGCCTTAATATCTCATTCCACTCCCACTTCCCGGGGATGGTAACCATATTATGTTTGGTTTTTTTCTCAAGAAGCTGTATTACAAATTCAACCTGAATTTACACTTGTTTTGCTTCCCAAAATCAGACCTGCTCACTCTCGGCAATATCTCTAATGTTGTTGTGAAAGATATTAACTTTCAGGTGGAGTTATCCAAAATTCAGTGCTATCAGTCCTGACATTTTTGCTTTTCTGCCCCTATAAGATGCTGAATCAGCACCTTCAGGAGAATTTGTTAGAGCAGAGTGAGAACAGAAGGGGAGAGAGAGTGGGATGGTGCTTTCAAATGTATGAAATAACAAAAGAAAAGAATGTTCAATGGCAAGTAAAATTCCTTGTTCTGAATTTCTACCCTGGACTGACAGTGACGACTTTTGTAATCTCTTTTAACAGAGTATTTGAAGATCTGAAGACTGAAGTTTCAACATCAGCAGATGAAGGGCTTATGCCCGAAACAGACTTTGCTGCTCCTCAGATGTTGCCTGACCTGCTGTGTTTTGCCAGTGCCGCACTCTCAGACTCTGACTATCCAGTGTCTGCAATCCTCACTTTGACGTCAATGTCTGACAGTCATTCAATCCACTGAGACTGCAACAATTTTCAACTATGGATCTATGAGAAAGAGCAAAGCTTTTGGTTCCTGCTTGAGTGCATTTTCTGTATCAGTGGGACTGGATAAGAGACCCTACTGTTGCAGCGCAATGAGTGTGGAGCCTGAGACAGATATACGGGCCTGGAAATAGGAATTCACAGCAGGGAGGGCCTGTACACAATTTCGTGTGCAGCTGAAGCTTGAGCCATGAAGAAACCCAAGGAATCCCGCCCCATGGAGAAACCGTGGAAGTGTGACAACTGCGGAAAAGGCATCTGTTTCCCGTCTGTGTTGGAGACTCATCGGCGCAGTCACACTGGGGAGAGGCCGTTCAGTTGCCCCGAGTGTGGGAAGGGCTTCATCAATTCCTCCAACCTACTGACACACCGGTGGGTCCACACTGGGGAGAGGCCATTCAACTGTTCTCACTGTGGGAAGGGCTTCACCCGCTCCTCCCACCTGCGGAGGCACCAAAGAGTTCATGTGCCATCGCAAGGGGATCGCAGGAGTGATGACAGAGTACCGTTATTGACTGGATTATCAACTCAGTTCTAGAGACTACCGGGTTTGAATCCCGCTGAGTCAGATGGCGGAGTTGGAATTTGGTCAGAAATCTAGGGTTCAGAATCTAATCATGAAACTGTTCTCATGGGTGGGGGGAGCTGGAGAAAACCCCCATCTGATTCACTCATGTCCTTTTTAGGGAAGGAAACTGCCATTGTGGGAAAGGATTCACTCAGTCAGGGCAGGAGAACGGCCTCTCCCCGGTGAGACTGCGCCGATGAGTCTCCAACACAGATGGGAAACAGAAGCCTTTGGAGAGAACTCCACCGCACTTCCTAATGTATTTTTAAGAAGCTATGAACCTAGACTCCAAGGTCTCTTTGTCAAGCAATACACCCAAAGACCTTATCATTATGTGTTGAAGTCCTGCTAAGATTAGCCTAAATTCAACAATTGCATGATGCATCTCGGACCATAGTCTGGGGTGTGGATTACCAGGTGCTGGGGGTTTGTAAACTTTTAATTCCATCAATTTCTCCAACACCATTTCCCTAAGACTACTCAGTTCCTTCAGTTCTGCTCTCAATGGACCATGTGTTCCCCAACATTTTGGGGACGTTACTTGTGCCCTCCTTTTGTGATTATATAAGCAACATATGTGGTTAATTGGTCTGCCATCTTTGTTCCACATGAGAACTTTGCCTATTTCTAATTGTAATTGTTTTCACCAATCCTTTTTTTCCCTCTTCACATTACCCCATTTTCCCCTTTTAATCAATCCTTTTGTTGAAACCTGAACTGCTCCCAGTCTTCAGATTAGCTGCTTTTTTAAAAGCTAATTTGTAAGCCACTTCTTTGGATCCCGTCCTGTCCATAATATCCCTTGTTGGCGGTGGCTGGGCCACCTTTTGTGTTTTATTTTTCAGACAGAATGGAACAACTATTGCAGTTGCTCCAGGTGCTATCTAAATGTTTGTCATTTCTTTCAATCATGTTCCCTCATTTGTTGCAGCCTGTTTGTGTCTGTAATTTCCTTGCTTTAAATTTAAGTCCCCAGTCTCAGTATCAATTCTGTTACTCTCCAGCGTAATGGAAAGTTCTCACTCAGTTCTTCACTCTTCCGCAAGGGACCTCTCACAGCTACATTGCCAATTATTCCCTTCTCATGAAGGAATTAACATTTTGGAATTAAATTGCCATTGGCCAACAGAATCATTGCAATTTTTGGGAGATTGTTTGCAATTCGGGTCTCTCTCCTATTGGAAGGATGTTGTGAAGCTTGAAAGGGTTCAGAAAAGATTTACAATGATGTAGCCAGGGGGTTTGAGTGATAGCGAGAGGCCAAACAGACTGGGACTGTTTCCCCTTGCGAGCCGGAGGCTGAGAGGTGACCTTATAGACGTTTATAAAATCATGAGAGGCATAGATAGGGTAAATAAACAAGGCCTTTTCCTTGGGATGGCGGAGTACAGAGCTAGAGGGTAACAGGTTCAGGGTGAGGGCTGTGGCGTGGGGGTGCAGATTTAAAAGGGACCTCGGGCATCTTTTTCATTCAGATGATGGTGCTTGCAACGAATGAGCTACCAGAGGAAGTGGTGAAGGCTGGTACAATTACAGCATTTAAAAGGCATCTGGATGGGTATATGAATTGGAAGGGTACAGAGGATTAGAGGCCAGGTGCTGGCAAACGGGGCGATATTAATTTGGGATATCTGGTCCGCATGGACAAGTTGGATCGAGGGGACTGTTTCTGTGCTGTATATCTCTATGACTCTGGCTTTCCACTAGACATTTGCCACGTCTGTATGTTCAGTCTCTGTCTGGTGTCAGTGTCAATGCCTTAATATCTCATTCCACTCCCACTTCCCGGGGATGGTAACCATATTATGTTTGGTTTTTTTCTCAAGAAGCTGTATTACAAATTCAACCTGAATTTACACTTGTTTTGCTTCCCAAAATCAGACCTGCTCACTCTCGGCAATATCTCTAATGTCGTTGTGAAAGATATTAACTTTCAGGTGGAGTTATCCAAAATTCAGTGCTATCAGTCCTGACATTTTTGCTTTTCTGCCCCTATAAGATGCTGAATCAGCACCTTCAGGAGAATTTGTTAGAGCAGAGTGAGAACAGAAGGGGAGAGAGAGTGGGATGGTGCTTTCAAATGTATGAAATAACAAAAGAAAAGAATGTTCAATGGCAAGTAAAATTCCTTGTTCTGAATTTCTACCCTGGACTGACAGTGACGACTTTTGTAATCTCTTTTAACAGAGTATTTGAAGATCTGAAGACTGAAGTTTCAACATCAGCAGATGAAGGGCTTATGCCCGAAACAGACTTTGCTGCTCCTCAGATGTTGCCTGACCTGCTGTGTTTTGCCAGTGCCGCACTCTCAGACTCTGACTATCCAGTGTCTGCAATCCTCACTTTGACGTCAATGTCTGACAGTCATTCAATCCACTGAGACTGCAACAATTTTCAACTATGGATCTATGAGAAAGAGCAAAGCTTTTGGTTCCTGCTTGATTGCATTTTCTGTATCAGTGGGACTGGATAAGAGACCCTACTGTTGCAGCGCAATGAGTGTGGAGCCTGAGACAGATATACGGGCCTGGAAATAGGAATTCACAGCAGGGAGGGCCTGTACACAATTTCGTGTGCAGCTGAAGCTTGAGCCATGAAGAAACCCAAGGAATCCCGCCCCATGGAGAAACCGTGGAAGTGTGACAACTGCGGAAAAGGCATCTGTTTCCCGTCTGTGTTGGAGACTCATCGGCGCAGTCACACTGGGGAGAGGCCGTTCAGTTGCCCCGAGTGTGGGAAGGGCTTCATCAATTCCTCCAACCTACTGACACACCGGTGGGTCCACACTGGGGAGAGGCCATTCAACTGTTCTCACTGTGGGAAGGGCTTCACCCGCTCCTCCCACCTGCGGAGGCACCAAAGAGTTCATGTGCCATCGCAAGGGGATCGCAGGAGTGATGACAGAGTACCGTTATTGACTGGATTATCAACTCAGTTCTAGAGACTACCGGGTTTGAATCCCGCTGAGTCAGATGGCGGAGTTGGAATTTGGTCAGAAATCTAGGGTTCAGAATCTAATCATGAAACTGTTCTCATGGGTGGGGGGAGCTGGAGAAAACCCCCATCTGATTCACTCATGTCCTTTTTAGGGAAGGAAACTGCCATTGTGGGAAAGGATTCACTCAGTCAGGGCAGGAGAACGGCCTCTCCCCGGTGAGACTGCGCCGATGAGTCTCCAACACAGATGGGAAACAGAAGCCTTTGGAGAGAACTCCACCGCACTTCCTAATGTATTTTTAAGAAGCTATGAACCTAGACTCCAAGGTCTCTTTGTCAAGCAATACACCCAAAGACCTTATCATTATGTGTTGAAGTCCTGCTAAGATTAGCCTAAATTCAACAATTGCATGATGCATCTCGGACCATAGTCTGGGGTGTGGATTACCAGGTGCTGGGGGTTTGTAAACTTTTAATTCCATCAATTTCTCCAACACCATTTCCCTAAGACTACTCAGTTCCTTCAGTTCTGCTCTCAATGGACCATGTGTTCCCCAACATTTTGGGGACGTTACTTGTGCCCTCCTTTTGTGATTATATAAGCAACATATGTGGTTAATTGGTCTGCCATCTTTGTTCCACATGAGAACTTTGCCTATTTCTAATTGTAATTGTTTTCACCAATCCTTTTTTTCCCTCTTCACATTACCCCATTTTCCCCTTTTAATCAATCCTTTTGTTGAAACCTGAACTGCTCCCAGTCTTCAGATTAGCTGCTTTTTTAAAAGCTAATTTGTAAGCCACTTCTTTGGATCCCGTCCTGTCCATAATATCCCTTGTTGGCGGTGGCTGGGCCACCTTTTGTGTTTTATTTTTCAGACAGAATGGAACAACTATTGCAGTTGCTCCAGGTGCTATCTAAATGTTTGTCATTTCTTTCAATCATGTTCCCTCATTTGTTGCAGCCTGTTTGTGTCTGTAATTTCCTTGCTTTAAATTTAAGTCCCCAGTCTCAGTATCAATTCTGTTACTCTCCAGCGTAATGGAAAGTTCTCACTCAGTTCTTCACTCTTCCGCAAGGGACCTCTCACAGCTACATTGCCAATTATTCCCTTCTCATGAAGGAATTAACATTTTGGAATTAAATTGCCATTGGCCAACAGAATCATTGCAATTTTTGGGAGATTGTTTGCAATTCGGGTCTCTCTCCTATTGGAAGGATGTTGTGAAGCTTGAAAGGGTTCAGAAAAGATTTACAATGATGTAGCCAGGGGGTTTGAGTGATAGCGAGAGGCCAAACAGACTGGGACTGTTTCCCCTTGCGAGCCGGAGGCTGAGAGGTGACCTTATAGACGTTTATAAAATCATGAGAGGCATAGATAGGGTAAATAAACAAGGCCTTTTCCTTGGGATGGCGGAGTACAGAGCTAGAGGGTAACAGGTTCAGGGTGAGGGCTGTGGCGTGGGGGTGCAGATTTAAAAGGGACCTCGGGCATCTTTTTCATTCAGATGATGGTGCTTGCAACGAATGAGCTACCAGAGGAAGTGGTGAAGGCTGGTACAATTACAGCATTTAAAAGGCATCTGGATGGGTATATGAATTGGAAGGGTACAGAGGATTAGAGGCCAGGTGCTGGCAAACGGGGCGATATTAATTTGGGATATCTGGTCCGCATGGACAAGTTGGATCGAGGGGACTGTTTCTGTGCTGTATATCTCTATGACTCTGGCTTTCCACTAGACATTTGCCACGTCTGTATGTTCAGTCTCTGTCTGGTGTCAGTGTCAATGCCTTAATATCTCATTCCACTCCCACTTCCCGGGGATGGTAACCATATTATGTTTGGTTTTTTTCTCAAGAAGCTGTATTACAAATTCAACCTGAATTTACACTTGTTTTGCTTCCCAAAATCAGACCTGCTCACTCTCGGCAATATCTCTAATGTCGTTGTGAAAGATATTAACTTTCAGGTGGAGTTATCCAAAATTCAGTGCTATCAGTCCTGACATTTTTGCTTTTCTGCCCCTATAAGATGCTGAATCAGCACCTTCAGGAGAATTTGTTAGAGCAGAGTGAGAACAGAAGGGGAGAGAGAGTGGGATGGTGCTTTCAAATGTATGAAATAACAAAAGAAAAGAATGTTCAATGGCAAGTAAAATTCCTTGTTCTGAATTTCTACCCTGGACTGACAGTGACGACTTTTGTAATCTCTTTTAACAGAGTATTTGAAGATCTGAAGACTGAAGTTTCAACATCAGCAGATGAAGGGCTTATGCCCGAAACAGACTTTGCTGCTCCTCAGATGTTGCCTGACCTGCTGTGTTTTGCCAGTGCCGCACTCTCAGACTCTGACTATCCAGTGTCTGCAATCCTCACTTTGACGTCAATGTCTGACAGTCATTCAATCCACTGAGACTGCAACAATTTTCAACTATGGATCTATGAGAAAGAGCAAAGCTTTTGGTTCCTGCTTGATTGCATTTTCTGTATCAGTGGGACTGGATAAGAGACCCTACTGTTGCAGCGCAATGAGTGTGGAGCCTGAGACAGATATACGGGCCTGGAAATAGGAATTCACAGCAGGGAGGGCCTGTACACAATTTCGTGTGCAGCTGAAGCTTGAGCCATGAAGAAACCCAAGGAATCCCGCCCCATGGAGAAACCGTGGAAGTGTGACAACTGCGGAAAAGGCATCTGTTTCCCGTCTGTGTTGGAGACTCATCGGCGCAGTCACACTGGGGAGAGGCCGTTCAGTTGCCCCGAGTGTGGGAAGGGCTTCATCAATTCCTCCAACCTACTGACACACCGGTGGGTCCACACTGGGGAGAGGCCATTCAACTGTTCTCACTGTGGGAAGGGCTTCACCCGCTCCTCCCACCTGCGGAGGCACCAAAGAGTTCATGTGCCATCGCAAGGGGATCGCAGGAGTGATGACAGAGTACCGTTATTGACTGGATTATCAACTCAGTTCTAGAGACTACCGGGTTTGAATCCCGCTGAGTCAGATGGCGGAGTTGGAATTTGGTCAGAAATCTAGGGTTCAGAATCTAATCATGAAACTGTTCTCATGGGTGGGGGGAGCTGGAGAAAACCCCCATCTGATTCACTCATGTCCTTTTTAGGGAAGGAAACTGCCATTGTGGGAAAGGATTCACTCAGTCAGGGCAGGAGAACGGCCTCTCCCCGGTGAGACTGCGCCGATGAGTCTCCAACATAGATGGGAAACAGAAGCCTTTCCCGCAGTTGCAACACTTCCACGGTTTCACCACAGGGCGGGATTCCTTGGGTTTCTTGGTGGCGAAAGCTTCAGCTGCACACAAAATTGTGCACAGGCCCTCCCTGCTGTGAACTCCGCTTTCCAGGCCCGTATTTCTGTCTCAGACTCCACACTCATTGCGCTGCAACACTCTCTCATCCAGTCCCACTGACACTGAAAACCATCTGCATCCTTTACCCAGTCTAGCCTTTGCGTGACTCCAGACCCACAGCAGTGTGGTTGACTCTACACTGCCACCCCCAGCAAATGAGTGGGGAGAAATGTATTTGGATACAGAGTGTGGGTTGAAATTGCTGAGTGAGGCAATACAGGTTAAGGCTGTACCAAGGATCCAATTACAAAGGGACAGCTTGGTGCTGACCAATAGTAAAGAAAGTGGGGGGTGGGAAGAGTGTGAGCACTTGGACCTTGAGCTGTTTAAAAGAAAAAGCTACATTCTCAACACCTTTTTGCTGGGGGATCTGCAGTTGTAACACATTTGGGTCACAATAAAGGTTACCTGAATTTACTGAAGGGTTCAGACTCTCATTGAATTGATTTATTGTCACGTGCGCTGTGATACAGTGAAAAGCTTTGTCTTGTGAGCAGTACAGGCAGATCATAGAGTTAAGTAGCAAAGATATGTAAATAATACATAAACAGCTGCAAAAACAAAAACACAGGTCCAGGCGAATGTTAAGAGCTTGAGAGTCCATTCAGTATTCTAACGACAGTGTGGTAGGAACTGGTTCAAAACCAGCTGGTGCATGTGTTCAGGTTTCTGTACTATCCACCCCGATGGTAGAGGTTGAAGAAAAACATTGCCAGGCTGTGATGAGTCTTTGAGAATGCTGGCGGCCTTTCCTTGACAGTGGGCCTGATAGATGGATTACATAGATGGGAGGTTGACCTTTGTGATTGTCTGGGCTAAGTTCACCACTCTGTGTAATTGTCTCTGGTTTTGAATGGTACAGTTGAAAACTTTGAGCTCCAAGAGGTTTTTGTTTTAAAGCTGCTCATTTCTTTCAGCCTCCAGCACTAAGTTTCCAATGTCATGTTTCAGATGGAGCAGTGAATGACGAGCTAATATCGTTAGAAATTGTAAAGTTTTCAGGAGTGCGGTTACTGCGTCATTTCGACAGCACCGAGAGGTATGGGCTGTCTCCACTAGAAATGATGTGGAGGAGCCAGTGTTGGACTGGGATCGACAAAGTTAAAAACACAACACCAGTTATAGTCCAATAGGTTTATATGGAAGCACTAGCTTTCAGAGCGCTGCTCCTTCATCGGATTGCTGTAGAGCAGGATCATAAGACACAATTTATAGCAAAAGATCACAGTGTCATGCAACTGATGGGATATATTGAACAAACCTAGAATGATAGTAAGTCTTTCATCTTTTAGAATGGGTTGCAGGTTTCAGTTCATTCATATGTAAACCCCAGAACTACTTTTAAGTCCCCATTCTCAAAATGACTTAAGGTTTTATAAACATAGGTGACATCTCAGCTCACATAATGCATGAAAGATACGAGGTTCGAGTCTGTCTGTATCCCACACTTGCTTGAATCAGATTGGTTCTATTTCCAAAATAGGAATTTATAAAATATTACATGGATTAACTGCCTGCAGATTGAGCACTTTTTGAGCAAAGTAGAATGTATCTGCAAATTCACCCCATAGACTATTATCTGTGTATGTGTGTTTGCGTGTGTGCATGCTTGGTAAAGTGTGAGTGTGATTGGAGTATAAGTCTGTAAGAGGGTGAGTATTTTGGTTGGGGTGGGTGGTGCATATGTGTGTGTGTCTGAGAGACAGCATGTCTACGGCAGAGTTGTGGATAAAAGCAAGGGGTTGCATTTTGCTAAAACAAGGGCAGGACTTGTACAGGTAATGGTAGGGCACTGGGTCGTGTTGTAGAACAGAGAGACATGGTGGTTTTCAGGTACATTCTTCTTGAAAGGTGCATTGCTGGGAGACAGGATGGTTAAGAAGGCATTTAGCAGCATTGCCTTCATTGTTCACACCGTTGAGATAGGAGTTGGGACATCATGTTGAGGATGTCCAGGATGATGGTGAAGCCACTTTGAGTACTGAGTACAGTTCTGGTCGCCCTATAATAGGAAGAATACTATTGGAGTGGATTTGGAAAACATTTTCCAGGATGTTGCCAGGACTGGAGGGATCGAGTTATAAGGACAGATTGGAACTTTTTTCAGTGGAATGCAGGAGGTTGAGGGGTGACCGTATTGAGACTTAGAAAATCATGAGTGGTTTTGGTAAGACAAATAGCGACGAGCATGTACGGTTACGTCAAGCTACAGGAGAACAAAATTGTGGCTCTACTTTTTTTTCACCTATTGGCTTTTGACCACTTAAAATCTGTCAGTAACAGCAGTATCTCCAGAGCACACTGCACATACTCCTCGGTGTCAGCAAGGTCTATGCGGGTTAGCCGATGTCAGCAAAAACTGCATGCTCGTCACTGTCCCCAGAAACGACTCACGATCTTCATGGACCAATGGAGAGCATTGGCGGACTGGAAGGAAACATCCTCCTGCCAATCAGAGCCCCCCTACTGTCTGAATGTGGAAGGTGGACCATGTCCTTCTGAAGCTGCTGCTGTTCCTCTCTCTCTCTAAATGAAGATTGAGCTTCACCCCAGACTGTAACTTCCTTCCTTTGTCCAACATCTGTGAGTATGGCACTCTTTTCTCACACTCTTTTTCCATTTAGGGCCTCAGTTGTTGACTTGCAGCAACTGAAATGGAAGAGAGTGAATAAGGGGACGGGGGGGGGGGGGGGGGGGCAGACTCAGGAAATGTTGGAAAAATGACTATTGCAGATGCTGAAGATCAGAGTGTGGTGTTGGAAAAGCACAACAGGTCAGGCAGCATCAAAGGAGGGTATGAAGGAATGGAGACTTTCAGCTTCTGTGGATTGAGAGAAAAAGAGTTCATTATAAATTAGCATTGATCAGATAGGCCAATGGGAGATGGAGTTTAATTTAGAGAAATACATTTTGGTCAAGCAATCCAGGCAGGACTGACTGGGGAGTGTTGCAGAATAAAGAGACCTTGGAGTGCAGGTTCATACTTCATTGAAAATGGAGTCTGAGGTAGACAGAATAGTGAAGGCAGTGTTTGGTAAGCTTTCCATTATTTGTCACAGCATTGAGTATGGGAGTTGGGAGGTCACGTTGTGGCTTGCAGGACATTGGTTAAGCCACATTTGGAATGCTGCATCCACCTCTTGTCTCCTTTCTTTCGGAAAGATGTTGTGAAACTTTGAAAAGGATCAGAAAAGATTTACAAGGCTGCACCTGGTAACTGGCATTGACTGTTGTAGAAGGACGCTGAGGCCCCTTTGTACATCCACACGTCAGTCCTGATGAAGGGCCCGTGCCCGAAACGTCAACTCTCCTGCTCGTAGAATGTTGACTGCGCATTTCCAACACCACACTTTTCGACTCTGATCTCCAGCATCTGCTGTCCTCACTTTCTCCAAATCCCAATATGTCACCATTTAAATAATGCACTTTTCTGCATTTTTTTAACTCCGCAAAGGCTCTAACTTCACATTGGAGTACTGAATTTGCCATGTGTTTGCCAATTGTGGTCTTCGGGAGACAGAAGGTAAACGCGGGGACCGGTTCGCCGAGCGTCACAGCTGGGTCTGCAGAGGCCGACCTGACCTCCCAATCACAACCCAATTACCCTTCCCACTCCATTTCTGACATGACCATCTTAGGCCGCCTCCATTGCCACAACAAACCAAACAACAAATTCGAGGAACACCACCACATCTTCCACCTGGGCAGCCTACTGCCTGGAGAACTCAACACTGAGTTCTCCAATTTCAAATAACCTCCTTCCCCACACCCCAAATCCCTTCCCAGGCTCATCCCCACCCCCCCCCCCCTGCCACCAATCAGATTCCTTCCTCCCAGTGACCAACCAGTTTGTACCCTCTGCCTGTCTCCACCTATCCCCAATTCACCACCCTGCTCCTAGCACACCCTTGTTCTGCAGCTCTCCCAACACCCACCCCCAGTCCTGAACAAGGGTGACACCCAAAGCAAGGAACATGCGCAATGCTTGTTGACACAGAGCAATATGCTCAGTGGCGATGCTGGTATTATTGACAGATTTTGAAGTGTCCAAATGCCAATAGGAGAAAAAAAAAGGTAGAACTTTCTTATGTCTTTTCCCTAGTGTAGGGGGTGAAGGTCTGCACGAGAGAGCCTAGGTTCAGGGTGAGAGCAGAAAGATATAAAAGGTACCTCAGGGGCAACGTTTCCATGCAGAGGGTGGTGCGTGAATGGGATGAGCTGCCCGAGGAAGTGGTGGAGGCTGCTACAGTTAAAGCCCTTAAAAGGTCTCTGGATGGGTCTACGTACAGGAAGGGTTTAGAGGCAGATGAGCCAAGTGCTGGCAAGTGGGACTGGATTAATTTAGGATATCTGGTTGGCATGGACGGGTTGGCCCGAAGGGTCTGTTTCCGTGCTGTACATGTCTACCATTCTAAATAATAAAATGTATACTTTGATAAATTACAAACTATATCCATGTTAATAAGGCTTAGTACACCACACACTTCACTAACTATTCTCAACAGGTCCTACCCCTTCAATGACTGAGGAACATCCGCCTCCAGAATGGTCACCGGCTCCTACCTGCTGTACAGCCGGGCGGTGTGGCCGTGACACAGCAGCTGCACCAGGAAGGCGGCGGTGCCCAGTGACGGGTGTCTGCCCCGGGCCGCACGGCGCCATTTTCCTAACGGCCGCCCCTTCCCCGCTCGAGCGACTTCTCCTCCCAACCGCCTTCACCCCCGCGTGACGTCAGCTCAGGGGTGATGGGCGGGGCCGGGGGAGCGTCACCGTCACCAAGCAACAGGCACCTCGCGCTACAACTGCTGCTCCCTGAAGCGGGAAATCTGCATTTTAAAAGGGACATGGACATTTAACGGGCTGTTTCTGCAAATAGATTGAAATGGACAAGATTACATTTCAAAGGGATGTAGGCACATTCAAAGGGATATCTTAATATGCAAAATGACGCAGTCATATCTAAATGAATCTACATTTCGAAGAGACGCTGCCCTATTTATCAATAGAAATGACCCTTTAAGAGACAGTCATATCTCAAGGGGTAAATATACATTATCGAGAGGCAAGATTGCACTTAGAGGAACACAACACATTTAAAGGGCATAACTACATTTGAAGGGGCATTTTTATATTTAAAAAGACACATTGAAATCTCATAATTAAAAGTACATGGTAATACTTAGAAAGCATGACCACACAGTGCAGCCACTTTATAAGAAAAGGGTTTTGGGCTGGGGCGCGGGGGAAGATTTAATTTTTAAGAAAGTAAGCAAGTTATTACGATTTGGAATGATCTTGAAGGGGTGATGGCACCAGTAAGTGGCAAACGTTAATACAAAATTCTTGAAAAGAAAATGATTCCAGATATATGCGGATGCAGGGAAATAATTCAACAGAAGAGCCATTACAAATTTATGGAGCAAACAAAATCCTTTTGAGAGATATAAATGGGAGCATCAATATTTAAATAGGAATTCCAATTTTTGTTCTCCTCCCAAAATCTGTCTTGTCAGGGTGCAGTGTAAGCCAGCACAATTTGTTATGCCAGAGTAGGCCTTGCAACTCAACCTCATTGTGTCCTCACCCAATATTCATATCTGTGTGCTTATCAGTCAAGGGAAAGAGGGGATGATGAAAAATACTGGTTTTGCCAGTGATGCTCACGTTCCATGAACAAATAAAACGGATCATGGTGCTGCCATCACTGCATGGGTCAGAATTAAATGATCAGAAAAATTCTGAACTCACGACAAACAGTTTGTGCACAATGCCGTTATTTCTACTTATTTTGATTGCGATTTAGTCTGTACCAAATTAAGAGCAACCTTGGTTTACGTTTCATTGGCAATTCTACATGTTGACTTTCTATTATCACAATCTCTTTAATTTTTTTATATGTATTTAAATTAATCTTCAGATTGTTCACAACTGAATAACATTACCAGACTGAAAATTCACAGCCTAAAAAATGTTTTGGCATTTGATGAAGTTATTTGTGCAATAGCAAATGAAATATCAAAGAAATACAAAGTTATGAGGAGGGATACATATCTTGTTTAACCAAGCACAATGGCAGTGCAGAGAATTTCAGAAATGCACAATAAATATTCACAGTGAGTTATTCAACTCATTCAAGAATTTCAAATTGTGTTTGAGGCAATTCAATGGCAAATGGCAACATTTGTTTGTTAATACACTCACCATAAATTGTGAATATGATTTTCATAAATAATCTATGTTTAATCCCAAATGGAACAATTAAGTGCAAAGTTACCTTCAACCATTTAATAAAACACTGCAAATTTTATTTCATATGAAAATACAATCATTTTATAAAATCTTTACAAAGGAAATATATTAAACAAAATAGCTTTCCTGGGTATCAATATTTACAACAGTAAAGCAGCTATTATTTGGCAATCGACCAACTAATTGAAATAATTTCAGAATAAATTAGCTGTTTCATTATTATATATTGAGATATTTTAATTAAAATGTCACAAAGGAAATCTTTAACACAAAGCAAAGTTCGATAAATTACAAAAGTATCTTGCAGAATTCACTTCAAATCATATCTGTTGAATCACAAAAAGATGATGCTCAATGTACTAAATGATGGACAAACATTGTAAAGAATGTATATATCTCAATTATATCATAAATGAATATTTACTCTGCCTTGGACAACAACAACTGAAAGCTTTTTAACAAATTGACAACTACAACAGCAAAGCTTTAGAAAATCCACCACTGAGCCAAATCTTGCATAAAAGTTTTTTTCAGGAAATCCTTTAAAGATTTAAGACTTCTCCAGCTTCAATTAACTGAAAAAGGAAAAAATGCGTCTGGTTGGAGACATGAATAGAAAAGAATCAGAGGGATATGGACCAAATGTTGGCAAATGGGTCACTGGATTAATTTCGGATATTTGGTTGTCTGGACTGAAGGGTTTGCTTCTGTGCTCTACAACTCGATGATTCTATTTCTCCATAGTCAGAATCAATTTCACAAAACTCGGATTAGGCCATTCATCCTTTACAGCCTGTCTAACTGCGCACATTTCGATGCAAGTTTTAGAAAGATTTCAGCAGTTCTTTTCAAAAAGTGAACATATATTCAGAAACATTGTTAAAGTCTGAAAGTATCAATGTAACTATTCTCAATGTTAAAGATCAGCCATTTCAGAAAGTCATTTAAATGTAGAGCTTTTCTAACAATAGGTGTGAAGTCTGTCTGTGTCCCAATATCGAGTCAGACTGACATTGTTGTTCGAAAAGCTCTGCATTTAATGACATTCTTGAAGGTAATTTAAAACAAATTCTGGGATTAATGTACCAAAGAACAGAAGCCCATTCTGAAATATGAAAGATTTAATCTAAAATTGTTTAGTGAAGGACATCTCCATGACCGTGGACTCCTTTGGCTATAAATTCTGTGATCATGATCTTATTGTCCATGACCACCTGATGAAAGAGCAGCATTCTGAAATGGAGCGATCAGTAAAAATGTCTCATTTGGATCCCCCAAGGTTAGAAATGGAAGCATATCTCTTCAAGGTTACAGTTTGATTTGCCCTTTCAACGTTCTTGAAATGTAAGGTGTTCCATTGTAGTGTTCAATTCTGATCCATTAAAATCAGTATCCAGTCTCATCTGAGTGTAGAACCAACAAAAACTTTTCGGTTTGCTTTTTAGATGTGACATCTTCTCTCCCTCCCTCTCTGGTGACCCAACAGGACTACCAGAGCTGGAAGTACCACACTTGAAATACGATTGCTGACCTACAGTTTTCTTGTGCTGTTGAATATAAGGATTTAAAAGCTGCTAGCCTGATCTCTCACAAAAGCACAAAAACAGACTGCTCACCCATGTCTGCGTAGAGGAGAAATTTCAGGTGGAACAGATCACAAAATAACTGTTACCAGTCCCACAACACGTGTTTCCCATGGACAAAGTTAAAAATCTCACAACACCAGGTTATAAACCAACAGATTTATTCGGAAACACTAACGTTTGGAGCACCGCTCTCTTATCAGGTTGGTTGTGGAGAATGAGATCATGTTCATGGAATTTATAGCCAAAGGAGTCCAGTGTCATGGAGATGTCATATATTAAACAATTTTAGATTAAATCTTTCATCTTTTAGAATGGGTTTCTGCTCTTTGGCATGTTAATTCCAGAACTTGTTTTTAATTACCTTCTCAAGAAAGTCATTCAAATGCAGAGCTTTTCTAACAATAGGTGTGAATTCTGTCTGGGTCCCAGTGTTGAGTCAGACAGACATTTTTCTTAGAAATGTTGTGCATTTAAATTACATTCTTGAGAAGGTAGTTTTTAGATTAGGGTGTAGGTTAGGCTGGATTGGCCATGCGAAATTACCCTTATTGTTCAGGATATGCAAGGTAGGGGGGATTAGCTATGAGAAATATTAAGTAAGGGAGTGGGTCTGGGTGGCAATGGTGCTAAATGCCTTCTTAACCATCCAGTCTACCAGTTCTTTGCAGGTTGCATCACTATGTATCTGAACCCTCTTACGTCTCTGTTTTAACTATACAAGCCCTGTCCTTCCTCGTTTTAGCAAAATGCAACCCCTTGCTTTTATTACCTCTCTCATATACGCACACCCTAACACTCTCACACACTCACAGATTTATACTCCATCACACTCAACCAAGCATGCACACACTCTTACATGCACTCTCACATACAAACTCACATGCGCACACACACACACCTCTATGGAGTGAATTTTTATTGGCAGAATTATATTTGCAGATACTTTCAATTTTGCTCACAAAGCACACAATCTACAAGCAGTCAATCCATGTAATATTTTATATATTCCTACGTTAAAAACAGAACGAGTCTGATTCAAGATTGGGATACTGACAGACTCGAACCTCACAACTTTAATGTATTGTGGGAGCTGAGATGTCACTATTTTTTTTAAAATATAAAACCATAAGTCATCTCAAGAACATGACTTAGATGTTGTTCTTGGAGTAACATATGAATGAACCGAAACCTGCAACCAATTCTAAACGATATCAGTTGCATGACACTGTGAATTTTGCTATAAGATCTACGTCTTATGATCCTGCTCCACAGCTACCTGTGGAAGGAGCAGCGCTCTGAAAGCTAGTGCTTCCAAATAACCTGTTGGACTATAACCTGGTCTGGTGTGATTTTTAACTTTATCCACCCCAGTGGTTTCTAGTGGACACAGCGCATACCTCCCAGTAAACTTTACAATGCCAATGAAACAACACAGTACCTGCACTCCTGAAAAATTTACAATTTCTAATGATACTAGCTACCCATTCACTGCTCCATCTGATACACAACATTGCAAACTTAGTGCAGGAGGCTGAAAGAAATGAACAGCTTCAAAACAAAAATCCTCTTGGAGCTCAAAACTTTGAATGAGAGTCTGAGCCCACGGTAAGTTCAGGTAATCTTTATTGTGACCCAACTTTGTTAAAGCTTCAGATCCTCCTTAGGCGACTGACTGTGTGGAGTTTGCACGTTCTCAGTGTCTGCGTGGGTTTCCACCGGGTGCTCCGGTTTCCTCCCACAGTCCAAAGATGTGCAGGTCAGGTGAATTGGCCATGCTAAATTGCCCGTAGTGTTAGGTAAGGGGTAGATGTAGATGTAGGGGTATGGGTGGGTTACGCTTCGGCGGGGCGGTGTGGACTTGTTGGGCCGAAGGGCCTGTTTCCACACGAAGTAATCTAATCTAATCTAATCTAAAAAGGTGTAGAAAAAGTAGCTGCTTTTTAAACAGCTCAAGGTCAAAGCACACATACTCCTCACTCCCCCATCCTACCTCACTTTCTTTACTATTGGTCATCACCGAGTTGTCCCTTTGTAATTGGATCCTTGGTACAGCCGTAACCTGGAGGAAGTATTGCCTCACTCAGCAATTTCAACCCATACCCTGTCTCCTAGTAAGTTTCTCCCTGCTCATCTGCCAGGGGCTGAGTGTGTGTGGGGGGGGGGGGGAGGGGGGGGGGAAAGAGGGGAGGTGCTGGGCAGTGTAGTGTTAACCACACAGCTGTGGATCGGGAGTCACGTGTAGGATAGACCAGGTAAAGGATGCAGCTGGGTGACTGAATGAATCCTTTCCCACAATGGCAGTTTCCTTCCCTAAAAAAAGAGTATGCGTGAATCAGATAGGACCCCCACCCTAAAAACGGTTTCATCATCAGATTCTGAACTGCAGATTTCTGACAGAATTCCAATTCCGTGATCTTGCCATGGCTGGATTCAAACTCAGGAGTCCCCGGAACTGGGTTGATAGTCCAGTCCCTAATGGCACTCAGTTGTTGCTCCTCCAATCACCCTGTGATGGCACGTGAACTCGTTGGTGCCTCCGCAGGTGGGAGGAGCGGGTGAAGGCCTTTCCACACTCTGTGCAGCTGAAAGGCTTCTCCCCAGTGTGGATCCGCTGGTGGGTCTGGAGATTGGAGGAATCGCTGAACCCATTCCTGCACTCAGGGCAGCTGAAGGGCCACTCCCCTGTGTGAACCCTCTGGTGTCTCAGCAGGATGGAGGAATTGCTGAAGGCCTTCCCGCACTCTGTGCAGGGGAATGGCCTCTCTCTCATATGGATCTGCCGGTGGGTCAGCAGAGTGGTGGAATTGCTGAAGGCCTTCCTGCACTCGGGGCAGCTGAAGGGCTTCTCCCCAGTGTGGAGACGCTGGTGCTTCCACAAGTTGCTCACCTGACTAAATCCCTTCCCGCACTTGGGGCAGGTGAAAGGCCTCGCCCCTGTGTGGACCCGCTGGTGAGTCAGCAGGTGGGAGGAATTGCTGAAGGCCTTCCCACACTCGGGGCAGCTGAAGGGCCTCTCCCCCGTGTGGACCCGCCAGTGGGTCAGCAGGTCAGAGGAATGTCTGAATGCCTTCTTGCACTCGGAGCAAGAAAACGGCCTCTCACCAGTGTGGAGTCGCTTGTGGGTCTGGAGGTTGAAGGAATTGCTGAAGGCCTTCCCGCACTCGGGACATGGGAACGGCCTCTCCCCTGTATGGACCCGCTGGTGAGTCCGCAGGGCAGAGGCCTGGGTAAAGCCCTTCCCACACTCAGGGCAGCTGAAGGGCCTCTCTCCGGTGTGACTGCGCCGATGAGTCTCCAGGGCAGATGGGACACAGAAGCCTTTCCCGCAGTCACCACACTTCCATGGTTTCTCCACAGGGCGGGATTCCTCAGATTTCTCCACGACCGAAGCTTCAGCCGCACACAAATGCGTGTAGAGCCCCTTCGCACCGTGATTTCCTCTTAACAGGCGGTATAGCTGTTAAACTCTCCACACTCAGTGCACTGCAACAGTAGGTCTCTCATCCAGTCCCACTGATACTGGAAATGTACTCAAACAGGAACCAAAAAGCTTTGCTCCTTCTCACAGAATCACAGTAAAAAATCGTTGTGGTCCTGATGGATTGAGTGACCGTCAGACATTGACACCAAAGTGAAGACTGCTGACTCTGGAGAGTCACTGTCAAAAAGTACGGCACTGGAAAAGCTCAGCAGATCAGGCAGCATCCGAGGAGCAGGAGAGTTGACGTTACAGTTAATTTTGAAACTTCTGTCTTCAGATCTTCAAATGCTGTAAAAAGAGAATATTAAGTCATCACTGTCAGTTCTGCTTTTTGCAGAACATTCTTTTCTTTTATTATTCCACAAAACATAAAGCGTCATCCCATTCTCTCTCTCTCCCCCTCTGTTCTCACTCCACTTTAAGTAATTCTCCTGAAGGTGCTGATTCAGGATTTTACAAGTGCAGAAAAGCAAAAACGTCAAGGCTTATCTCTCTGAAACTCCACCTGAAAGTTAATATCTTTCACGTCATTGGCATAATGCTGAGAGTGAGCAGGTCTGATTTGGAAAGCAAAATAAAGTGTGCCAATTCAGGATGAGCCTGCAATGCAGCTTCTTGAGGAACAACCTCAAGAAATGGTTAATGTCCCCGGGAAGGGAAGCATAATGAGACTTCAAGGTATTAACAACGACACCAGAGAGAGAAACAGAACATACAGACGTGGCAAACGTTACTGGAAAGCCAGAATCATAGAGATATACACACAGAAACAGACATAGGCATTTAAGTCAAACTATTCTGTGCTGACCAGATATCCTAAATTAATCGAGTGACATTGGCCAGCACGTGTTCCCTGGCCCTCTGAACCGTTCGTTTTGATACACCCGTGCAGATGCCTTTTAAATGATACCAGCCTCCATACTTTCTCTGGCAGGTCATTCCATACACACATTCACACCCGACCAAACCTTGTGAAAAAATTGCCTCCTTAGGTCTCTTTTAAATCTCCACGCCCCCTCCCACGCCGCCCTCACCCTAAACCAATCACCCTCTAGTTCTGGACTCCCCCACCCAAAGGAAAAGACCATGTCTATTTACCCTATCCATGCTCCTTATGATTTTATAAAAGTCTATAAGGTTACCCCTAAGATTCTGGCGCGGGCTGGGGAAAACAGCCCCACCCTATCCTTCCGTCCCTCCTCACCCGGACAATTAAGGCACATACCTGAGTTTGCAGAGTCTGCTCCCTCCCTGGATTCACTCCAGTTGCTACCAGTGAACAGATTTTCTCCCTCTTAGATTGAACAGTTGCTCAGCGAAAGGGTTTTACTCTGAAACGAGCAGAGCCACTTCCGCGTTGTGACGTCATCGATGGGTCGATGCGGGAAAAGGAGAGACAGGAAGGGGAGGGGCGAACAGCGAGGAGGGGGCGGAGCGATAGGGCGGAGAGACGATTGGGGTCAGGGGCGGGGCGACAGAGTGAAGCGAGAGGCGGGTACGGAGGCGGAGTGCGGCCGGGACAGTGGGAGGAGCAAGTGTCGAGCGACGGCCCACGAGATAGGGCGTGACGAAACAAAGGGGCGGGGCGAACGGCGGCTCCGCACTGCGCCTGCTCCGAATTGACGAACCGCACTGTTCTGCACAGTTTGCAAAAATCCTTTCCCGTCAGACAATCCGCACAATGTAGAAGCAGGTCACCCGGCCCAATGAGACCACACCGACCCTCTGAAGGGTAACCCATCCACATCCATTCCCTTTCCTCTCCTGCCCGATATTTATCCCCCGAATAGACCTCACCTGCACATATCTAGGCACTATGGGTAATTTAACATGGTGAATCCACCCTAATCTGCACATCCCTGGACCATGTGGGGAAATTTAGCATGGCCAATCCACCCTCACCCATCACAGATTAACTACTCTCCGGGAAAAACAGCTCCTCCTAAACTCTACCTTAAATCTACTCCCCCTAATTTTATGGCCGAGTCTCATCCACCAACAGAAACTACTAGACAAGGCAGGGAGCTGGTGGGCGTGCGTCTGGATGGCATGCTCTTCAGAGGGGTTGAATGGCCTACTTCCACACTGTGGAGATTGAATGATTTATTGCAGTCATGTTTGCCCCGGATCTCAGCGCGCAGAACCTCCCACCTTCCACCAAATCAAAAGACAAGTCCCACCCTGCCCTCTCGTATGTGTGTTATCTGTCTGCTTAATCGTTTCCAGTGAATACGGCCCAAACCCCGCTGCTGTCAGTAAACTTTAAAATGCTCAGGAAACAATGTAACGAGGACATGCCGCAACCCAAAGGACTAGCCACGCTACCATACATCAGGAGCATTTCTGAACTGACAGCCAGACTACTGCGACCACTAGGACTCATAACAGCACACAAACCAACAGCCACGCTCAGACAACAACTCACCAGAATGAAGGACCCGATACCCAACATGAGCAAAACTAATCTAGTGTACAAAAATCCCATGCAAGATCTGCACAAAACACTACATAGGACAAATAGGAAGACAGTTAACGATCCGTATACACGAACACCAACTAGCCACGAAACGACACAACCAGCTATCCTTAGTAGCCACACACACAGACGACAAGCAACATGACTTCGACTGGGACAACACTACCATTATAGGGCAAGCCAAATAAAGAACAGCCAGGGAATTCCTAGAGGCATGGCATTCATCCACAGACTCTACCAACAAACACATCGACCTGGACCCAATATACCGGCCACTACAGCGGACAGCTGGAAATGACAACTGAAAGCGGCAGAGACAGGCCGCTATAAATGCCGGAGGAAACAGCACAGAAGCACTTCACAGGAGGCTCCCAAGCACTGAGGATGTCACCTAGACAGGGGACGAAACGTTTGCAAGACAAATTCCCAGCTCGGCGAACAGAACCACAACAATGAGCACCCGAGCTACAAATCTTCTCCCAAACTTTGAAAACAATGTAATACCTGAGGTACTGAAAACCGTAAGGTTTCTAATGATAACAGTGACTGATTCACTCCTTCTGATGTACAGCAGTGGAAATACAATGTTGGAGGCTGAAAGAAATGAGCAGTTTAAAACAAGAACCCACCTAACCCTTCACTTAGCACCCCACTCAGCAAACTGTACTTACTGCCGGTAAAGCACTTCATCCCCACAGTGCAATGAATTCCCATTTTCCACTAAAATTCTGGATGTACTCATTCACTCAGTTGCTGTCCCACAAATTAAAGATTTCACTGTAACTTGTTCTGTGCAACGAACCAGAATTGATCAGGGACCTCGAAGTGAAGAAGCCATTGAGAAGTAGTGACCATAATACAATACGCTTCAATCTGCAATTTGAGAGGGAAAGGGTACAATCAGAAGTGACAGTATTTCTGTTGAATAAAGGGAACCATGGAGCTATGAGGGAGGAGCTGGCCAAAGTTCAATAGTGCAATACCTTGGCAGGGATGACAGTGGAGGAACAATGGCAGATATTTCTGTGTATAATGCAGAAGATTCTGGATCAGTTCATTCCAAAAAGGAAGAAAGATCCTAGGAGGAGGCATGGGTGGCCGTGGCTGATGAGGGAAGTTAAGAAACATATAAAGTTAAAAGAGAAAAAGTATAACATAGCAAAGATAAGTGGGAAAACGGGGGATTGGGAAGCTTTTAAAGAACAACAGAGGATTACTAAGAAGGAAATACGCAGAGAAAAAATGAGGTACGAAGGTAAACTGGCCAAAAATATAAAGGAGGATAGTAAAGCTTTTTTAGGTATTTGAAAGGCAAAAAAATGGTTAAGACTAAAATTGGGCCCTTGAAGAAAGGGGAATATATTACGAGGAACAAAGAAATGGCAGAAGAATTGAATTGGTACTTCAGATCTGTGTTCACTGGGGAAGACACAAGCAATCTCCCTGAAGTAACAGTGGCTGAAGGACCTGAACTTAAGGGAATTTATATTTACCAGGAATTGGTGTTGGAGAGACTGTTAGGTCTGAAGGTTGATAAGTCCCCGGGGCCTGATGGTCTACATCCCAGGGTACTGAAGGAGGTGGCTCCAGAAATCGTGAATGCGTTGGCGATTATATTCCAGAGTTCGATAGATTCAGGATCAGTTCCTGCGGATTGGAGGGTGGCTAGTTTTGAATCATTTTTAAGAAAGGTGGGAGAGAGAAAACAGGAAATTATAGAGCAGTTAGTCTGACCTCAGTGGTGGGAAAGATGCTGGAGTGTATTATAGGGGATGAAATTACGACACATCTGGATAGTAGTAACAGAATAGGTCAGAGTCAGCATGGATTTATGAAGGGTAAGTCATGCTTGACTAATCTTCTGGAATCTGTTGAGGATGTAACTCTGAAGATGGATGAGGGAGATCCAGTAGATGTAGTGTGCCTGGGCTTTCAGAAAGCTTTTGATAAAGTCCCACATAGGAGGTTATTGAGCAACATTAGGGCACATGCTATTGAGGGAAAAGTACTAACTTGGATTGAAAGTTAGTTAGTTGGCTGACAGGAAACAAAGAGTAGTGATAAATGGCTCCATTTTGAAATGGCAGGCAGTGACCAGTGGGGTACCGCAGGGATCAGTGCTGGGACTGCAGCTTTTTACAATATATATTAATGATATAGAAGATGGTATGAGTAATAACATTAGCAAATTTGCTGATGATACAAAGCTGGGTGGCAGGAGGATATTGCAAGGAGGATGTTAGGAGATTACAGGGTGACCTGGACAGGTTAGGTGAGTGGTCAGATGCATGGCAGATGCAGTTTAATGTGGATAAATGTATAGTTATCCACTTTGGTGGCAAGAACAGGAAGGCAGATTACTATCTAAATGGAATCAATTTACGTCAAGGGGCAGTACAAAGAGATCTGGGTGTTCTTGTACACCAGTCAATGAAGGTAAGCATGCAGGTACAGCAGGTAGTGAAGAAGGCTAATAGCATGCTGGCCTTCATAACAAGAGGAATTGAGTATAGAAGCAAAGAGGTCACACAGCATTGCCCTTTAATGTGAAGGGCCACTGCTTGTCACTGCCCACTCGGGTGTTTCCTTCCTTTTGGAGATTGGATCAGTGTGTGACTGTGCCTCTGTGTGTGTGTACGTGCAAGAGAAAAAAAAATAGAAGCAAAGAGGTGCTTCTGCCGCTGTACAGGGCCCTGGTGAGACCACACCTGGAGTACTGTGTGCAGTTCTGGTCTCCAAATTTGAGGAAAGACATTCTGGCTATTGAGGGAGTGCAGCGTAGGTTCACAAAGTCAATTCCTTGAATGGCGGGACTACCTAACGCTGAAAGGTTGGAACAACTGGGCTGATATACCCTTGAGTTTAGAAGGGATCTGATTGAGACATATAAGATTATTAATGGATTGGACACTCTGGAGGCAGGAAACATGTTTCCGCTGATGGGTGAGTGCCGAACCAGAGGACACAGCTTAAAAATACGGGGTAGACTATTGAGGACAGAGATGAGGAGAAACTTCTTCACCCAGAGTGTGGTGGCCTTGTGGAATGCTCTGCCCCAGAGGGCAGTGGAGTCCCAGTCTCTGGATTCATTTAAGAAAGAGTTGGATAGAGCTCTCAATGATAGTGGAATCAAGGTTTATGGAGCTAAGGCAGGAACAGGATACTGATTAAGGATGATCAGCCATGATCATATTGAAAGGTGGTGCAGGCTCGAAGGGCAGAATGGCCTACTCATGCATCTATTGACTATTGCTCCCAGTAAGGGCAAAACATCTTTGAAATGTGCTCTGAAAGTGCGCTGACTCTACTGCTTTCAGCAAAGCTGATTAGAGTTACAAAGCATGAAAACAAACCCTTCGGCCCAGCTTGTCATGCCAACCAAATATTCTAAATTAACCTAGTCGCATTTGGCCCAAATCCCTCTAAATCCTTCCTATTTATGTACCTATCCAGATGCCTTTTAAATGTTGTCATTATCTGGTAGTTTGTTACACACGTGCACCATCCTCTGCACGAAAACCTTGCCGGTCACGTCCCTTTTAAAACATTCCCCTTTCACCTCAAACATATGCTCTCTAGATTTGGACTCCCCTACCCTGGGGAAAAGTGCTTGGGTATTTACCCTATCCATGCCCCTCTTAAACATCTATAAGATCACCCCATAGCCTCCAATTCTCCAGGGAAAATATCGCTGGCCTCTTCAGCCTCTCACTATAGGTCACAAGCATGGCAACAGCCTTGTATATCTTCTCCAACCACTTCCAAAGTTTCACAATCTCTTTGCTATAGCAGGGGGAGACCAGAACTGAACACAGTATTCTAAAAGTGGCCTAAACAATGTCTTATACAACTGCAAAATACAGCACCTCTCATTTTTCTAAATTAAACTCCATCTGCCACTCATCGGCCCATTGGCCCACCTGAACAAATCTAATTTATAATGAACTCTCTTTCCTCTCTTATTCCCTAGAAGCTGAAAATCTCCATCCCACATACTCTCTTTCCATTTGCCGAAACTAATCCCTGCTGTACCTCATCCTGAAGGGTCTGCTTCATGCTGACTAACAGCCCACATTCAGGAGAGATCTAATTGAAACACAGAGAATACTGAATGGCCTGGATACAGTGGACGTTGGGAAGATGTTTCCGTTGGTATTAGAGACTCGGGCCCGAGGGCACAGCTTCAGAGTAAAGAGAAGGCCTTTTAGAACATAGATAAACATAAAACTCTTCAGTCAGATAGTGGTGAATCTATGAAATTCATTGCCACAGAAGGTTACAGAGGCTAGGTCACTGAGTATATTTAAGACTGAGACATATGTTCTTGAGTGCCAAGGGGATAGAAGGTTATGGAGAGAAAGCAAGAGAATGGGATTGAGAAACCTATGAGCCACAATTGAATGGTATGAGCAGACTTGATGGGCTGAATGGCCTACTCTCTGCTCCTATGTCTTATAGTCTCTTGCTGTCCTGGACACAGAGTGAGAACTGGGAACAGGAGTCAGCCATTTGGTTTTTTGAGCCTGCATAAGCATTGAACAGATCATAATGGATATGAATCTAACTACATCTAAGTGGATAGGCTGGGACTTTTTCACTGGAGCACAGCAGGCTGCGAGGTGACCTTATAGAGGTTTATAAAATCATGAAGGATATAGATGAGGTGAACGGTGGGTCTTCTTTCTCTAGGGTGGTTTCAAGATTAGGGAGCAAAGTTTGACAGTGAGTGGAGAAAGATTTTAAAAAGACATGAGGGGCACCAGTTTGTTTTAAAAAACACAGAGCGTGGTTTGTGTGTGGAATAAATGTCCAGAGGAAGGATGCAGGTACCGTAACAACGTTTCAAAGAAATTTGGACAAGTCCATGAATAGGAAATGTTTGGAGGGATATGGGCCAAACACAGGCAGCTGGGACTAATTTAGTTTGAAAACATAGTCAGCATGGACTAGTTGGACTGAAACTGCTCTAAAACCATTTCCTTGCCTTCCCCCATAAACATCCACTTATTTGTTGTTCAAAAATCAGACAAACTCAGCCTTGAATACATTCAATGACCCCGAAACTGCAGGAAGACATCCCACTTCTGAACTCAATTCCTCTTGTTAAAATACCACTTGCCTTGCTGATTGCTTGCTGCACCTTTCTGACAACTGGTATTGACTGGTTTCAATTACATTCACACATCATTCCTGGTGAAGGGCTCATGCCCAAAACGTCAACTCTCCTACTCCTTGAATGCTGCCTGACCTGCTGTGCATTTCCAGTGCCACACGTTTCGACTCTGATCTCCAGCATCTGCAGTCCTCACTTTCTCCACATCCCAATACATCACCATTTAAACTATACACCTCCTCTGTTTTTTTTTCACAGCAGAGGCTATAATTTTACATTTTGGTACTGCATTTGACACGTGTTTGCCAATTGTGGACTTCTCTACATCGGGGAGACTTGGAAAACAGCATCGTGCCTGGGCCCGCAGAGGCCGACCGGACCTCCCAGTCACCAGCCATTTTAATTCCCTTTCCCACTCCCTTTCTGACATAACCATCTTTGGCCTCCTCCCTTACCACAATGAATCAAACTGCAAATTGGAGGAACAACATTTCATCTTCCGCCCGGGCTGCATAGAGTTGGGAGACTCAACATTGGGGAACTCAATTTCAAATAAGCTCTCTATCTTTCTAGCTCCTCCTCCTCCCTGCCATCAACCAGATTCATTCCTCTCATTGATGGCGGCTAGAGGGTGGGGCTGGGGAGAACAGAAAGAGAATGGACGGGGGCTGGGAGAATAGAGAGAATGGACAGGGGCTGGGTGGAGCTGTGGAGAACAGAGAGAGAGAATGGACGGGGGAGCAGAGCGTAAGGGAGAGGAGAAGGACTTGGGGGGGGAGAGAAAGGCCTGCAGGGCAGAGCGTGGGGGACCCAGAGAATGGGGGGAAGGGTCTGAGAGGGAGAAAGTGGAGGTAGAGTGTTGGGGGGGGGCAGGAGAGAGAATGGTGTGGGGTGCAGAATGTGAGGAGAGAGAGAATGGATGGGGGCAGAGGATGGATGGAGAGAGAGAATGAGTGGCAAGGAGAGGGTGGGGGCGGTGGAAGAATGGGCAGCAGAGAGTTGGTGGAGAGACAGAATAGACAGGGAACAGAGAGATGGAGAGCAGAGGGTGAGGGGAGAGAGGGAGGATAGATGGGGTCAGAGGGCGGAGAGAGGGAAATGGACATGGGGCATTGTGGGTGGCAGAGTGGAAATGGACAGGAGGAGCTGTGGATGGACAGGGGTGCTGAGGGGGGGGGGGGACGGAAAGGAGGTGCTGTGGGTAGCAAGAAGGGAATAAGTGACCTCAAGGACAATATTTTTATGCAGAGGGTGGTGTGTGTGTGTGTGTGTGTGTATGTAAAACAAGCTGCCAGGGAAGTGGTGGAGATAGGTACAATTACAATATTTAAAAGGCATCTGGGAGGGATATGGGCCAAATGCTGGAACTTGGGACTGGGTCAGCTTGGGACATCTGGTCAGCATGGATGAGTTCAACCAAAGGATCTGTTTCCATGCAGTGTGTCTCTAGATATCTATAACTCTATGATTTGAAACCAGACCTTTTTACTGATAATCTTCCTGCCGGACTTTTGTAGTGCACCCAGTTGTAGGAGATTTGTGGTGGGTATAAGTGGCACATCTCTCCTATCATGGGAATTCTGGAAAATATAAAAGGGCTGTTAAAAGTACTTCAACTTTGGGAACACTGGGCCTTGTGGAAGCAGGGCATTTGACAAACCTTTTCAGAGAAATTTCCTCCAACTGGTGGACTATTGACAGTTTTCCCACGGAACATTACACAGATATTAAGAATGTTCCCTTCTGTAAAACATTTTCCTGAAAAATGCAGAAGAATTCAACTTGCTAATGTGAAACAAATGTTACAGAGAAAGGAAACTGCCAAGATCAAAAGGCTACGAATGTCAACATTTATCAGATTGTTTCGAGAACAGAAAAATCTGAACTGGAGACACCCTAAAGAGGGTTGTGTCATACCTATTCCTTCAATTAGTTTTGTATGTCTTAATTGTTAAGTCATACCTAGCACATGGAAAGATGGCTATGGTTTGTGGAGGTCAGTCATCTCGGCTTCAGGACAACTCTGCAGGAGTTCATAGACCAAACCATCTTCATCAATGACCTTCCTCCATCATAAGTTCAGAAGTGGAGATGTTGCAACAATTGCAGATGTTCAGCACTATAAACAACTCCTCATAAACTGAAGCAGTTCAGTTTGAAATGCTACATGATCTTAACCATATCCAATGGGCTGATGAGTGGCAAGTAACATGAATGCCATGCAAATGTCACACAATGACTCATCCCCAAAAGAGATAATTTGACCACGGACCTGTTATATCAACAATGTCACTGTCACTAAGTACCCCACGATCAACAGCCTTGGGGTTTACCATTGAACAGAAACTCAACTAGATGAACCATACATACACAGTGGCTACAAGAGCAGGTCAGAGGCCAGAAATACTGCAGTGAGTAACTCACCTCCTGACTCTCCAAAACGTGTTCCAATTTCTACAAGCCACAAGTCAGCAGTGTAATGGAATACTCCCCACTAGCTTGGATGGGTTGCAGCTTCAACTGTATTTGAAACGCTTCATACCATCCAGGTCAATGTTGCCTGCTTACTTGGTACCATATCCACTGTTCAGAAGCAGTAGTGTGTAGTATCTACAAGACGCACTGCAAAAAATTACCAAAGCACCTTACAAATTGCCTTTCAAACTAACAACCACTTCCATCTAGAAGGACCAGGAAAACAGATACATGGGAACACAACCTCTTGCAAGTACCCCTCCAAGCAACTCAAATCTTGACTTGGAAATGTATTACTTTTCATTCAGTGTCACTGGTCCAAATCCTGGAATTCCTTCCCTCAAGACATTGTGGGTCACCGTCCAGGATGTGGACTGCAAAGGTTCAAGAAGGCAGCTCACCATCACATTGTCAAGAACCAAATGCTGGCCAGCCAGCGACGCCCATGTACCAGAAATAGATTTTAATAAATTATTGAAACAGCGGGTTGGAATCTGCAAACTAAAGAAAATCAACGTTAAGAAGGGTCAGATGAAGAGCATTGATTCGGTGCTTATTTGAGAACAGATAAAGAGTGATTATACTGACACTGACTTGGAACTAGAGTTTAGAGTTAAACACCTGTAGTGTTCCACTCAATGCATAAATCTAAAATCGCTGAAAGATTTGCCCCTGACGTGTACTTCATTAACACATGAATAGGACAATTAAGAAGGCATATGGGATACTGGATTTCATGACATTAATGGCGCCTTCAATTCCCACGATCCCATGCGATCGAGAAACCTCTCTATGGGGCCCTGGCAGTGCGCATGCGTGCGGTGAGTGTGAGCGAAATGGCGCCGGCGGCTGAAGGAACAAGAACAGAAATCGCTGGAAAAGCTGAGCAGGTCCGGCAGCGCCTGTGGAGAGAAATCGAGGAGGTGTTTCGGGTCCAGTGATCCTTCAAAACAGGAACAGGTTTCAGAAACATCCCGGGGAGAGGAGACAGTGAGACAGGTTAGGATTGGGAACCGCGGGAGGAGGGAGACTGGGGAGTTTATAAACTCCTAGGGGGAGGCCTGAGGCCGTGAATAAAACCTCCCCAGGCCCACTTCACCGGCGAAGGAGCTCTCGTGTTGCCCGGGCAACTGAGCGCCATCATTGTAAGGATAAGGCGCATGTTGACTTGGGGCGGGGAGCGCGGGCGGCCATCTTGGTGAGGGCACCATCAGTCGTCATTTCCGGGAGAGAAATGACAGTTGGTGTCATTCAACTAGAATTTCCTCATTTCACTCAGAGACCTGTCCCTGAGCTTGGTCTGTGTGGCCTTAAGACAGGAAAAGGGAGTGGGAGGGAGGGAGAGAGATCTAGAATGACACGAAGGCGGACTGTGAATTTGAGGTGAATGAATCTGATCATTTGTGGCGCTGGGTACTTCCAAGATCGCAGTGGCCAGGAGAGCATTGATGTGTTGATGTTATTTTCAGTTTGTAGACAGGAGAAAAGAGAACGCCAGGAGTGGAGGAAAGACATGATGAAGATAGATGTGAAATTCAATACAGGAGGAGGGTTAACTTGAGCCAGCACCGTCCCATATCCCTCCAAACCCTTCCTATTCATATACCCATCCAGATGCCTTTTAAATGTTGGAATTACACTAGCATCCTCCACTTCCTCCGGCAGCTCATTCCATACACTTACCACTCTCTGCATGAAAAAGTTGCCCCTTAGTTCTCCTTTAAATCTTTCCCCTCTCATCCTAAACCAATGTTCTGTCGTTATCGACTCCCCCACCCCAGAGAGAAGACTTTGTCTATTTATTCTATCCGTGCACCTCATCATTTTATAAACCTTTATAAAGTCACCCCTCAGTGTTCGACTCTCCGCAGAAAACCACCAGACTGTTTAACTTCTCCCTCTAGCTCAAATCCCTCAACATTGGCATCATCCTTGTAAATCTTTTCTGAACCCTTTCAAGGTTCATACATCCTTCTGATAGGAAGGAGACCAGAATTGCATGCAATATTCCAAAAGTGACCGAACCAATGTCATGTACACCTGCAACATGACCTCCCAACTCCTGTATCAATATTCTGACTGATAAAGGAAAGCATACCAAACACATTCTTCACTATCCTATCTATCTGCAACACTACTTTCAAGGAGCTTTGAACCTGCACTCCAAGGTCACTTTGTTCAGCAACACTCCATAGGACCTTACCATTAAATAGTTCTGCTAAGATCAGCTCAAGATTTGCCGGGATTTGTAAACTTTTAATCCTATCAATTGCCCCAACACCATTTCCCCACAACTACTCATTTCCTTCAGTTCTGCTCTCAGTGGACCATGTGTTCCCCAACATTTTGGGGATGTTACCTGTGTCCTCCTTTGTGATGATAGAAGCAACATATGTGGTTAATTGGTCTGCCATCTCTTTGTTCCACATGAGAACTTTGCCTGTTCTAGTTGTTATTGTTTTCTCTAATTTTTTTTTGTCTTCACATACCTATTTTCCCCTTTTGATCAATCCTTTTGTTGAAACCTGAACTGCTCCCAGTCTTCAGATCTGGTACTTTATTTTTAGCCAATTTGTACGCCACTCCTTTGGATCTCGTCCTATCCATCATGTCCCGTGTTAGCCGTGGCTGTGCCACCTTCTGTGTTTTATTTTTTCAGACAGGAATGGCCAACTGTTGCAGTTCCTCCAGGTGCTCTATAAATGTTTGTCATTTCTTTCAATAATGTTCCTCATTTGTTGTGGCCTGTTTGTGCCTCTGCCGTTGTAATTTCCTTGCTTTCGATTTAAGTCCCCAGTCTCAGAATCACCTCTGTTCCTCTCCATTTTAATGGAAAGTTCTCTCCCTTGGTTCTTCACTCTTCTGCAAGAGACCTCTTACAGCTAAATGCCAATTATTCCCTTCTCATGAAGAAATTAATATTTTGGAATTAAATTGCCATTGTTCAGCAGAACCATAGCCACTTTTGGAATGTTGTGTGCTGTTCTGGTCTCAGTCCTATCAGAAGGATGTTGTGAAACTTGAAAGGGTTCAGAAAGGATATACAAGGGTGTTGCCAGGGTTGGAGGGTTTGAGTGATAGGGAGAGGCCAAGCAGACTGGGGCTGTTTCCCCTTGCGCGCTGGAGGCTGAAGTTGATAAAATCATGAGAGGCATGGATAGGGTAAATAGTCAAGGTCTTTTCCTTGAGATGGGATACTCCAGAATGTAAGGGTAATAGGTTAAGGGTGGGGTGGGGAAGGGAAGGTTTAAAAGGGATATAAGGGGCAACTTTTTCATTCAGAGGGTGGTGTGTGTAAGGAACAAGCTGCGAGAGGAAGTGGTGGGGGCTGGTACAATCACAACATTTAAAAGGCATCTGGATGGGTATATGAATAGGAAGGGGTTAAAGGAGTATAGGCCAAGTGCTGGCAAATAGGCCTAGATTGATTCTGGATATCTGGTCGGCATGTTCACTTTCTCTCTGGTGTCGGTGTCAATACCTTGATGTCTTGTTTTCTCCCCCTTCCTGGGGACGTTAACCATTTCGTGTCTCATTGTTCGTCAAGAAGCTGCATTGCAGGTTCACCCTGAATTGACAGTTTTTGCTTCCCAAACTCAGACCTGCTCACTCTCAGCAGTATTCCAGTGTTGGGAAAGAAACTAACTTTCAGGTGGAGCTATCCAAAATTCAGAGAGATGTCAGTCTTGACATTTTTGCTTTTCTGCCCCTGTAAGATCCTGAATCAGCACCTTCAGGAGAATTAGAGTGGAGTGAGAACAGAGGGGGAGTGAGAGTGAGAGTGGGATGATGCTTTCAATTTTGTGGAATAACAAAAGAAAAGAACGTTCTGCAGAAAGTAGAATTGCTTGTTCTGAATTTCTACCCTGCACTGACAGTGATGACTTTTGTAATTTTTTTTTTACAGAGTATTTGAAGATCTGAAGACAGAAGTTTCAAAATCAACAGATGAAGGGCTTATGCTTGAATCATCGACTCTCCTGCTCTTTGGAAGCTGCCTGACCTGCTGTGCTTTTCCTGCACCGCACTTTTCGACACTGAGTGTCCAGTGTCTGCAGTCCTCACTTTGATGTCAATGTCTGACAGTCACTCAATCCATTGGGAACACAACAATTTTCGACTGTGATTCTGTGAGAAGGAGCAAAGCTTTTCGGTTCCTGCTTCTATATGTTTTCAGAATCAGTGGGACTGGATGAGAGACCGTATGGTTGCAGTGCACGGAGTGTGGAGCCAGAAATAGTTGTATGACCTGGAAAGAGGAATTCATGGCAGGGAGGGGCTCTACACATGTTTGTGCGCAGCTGAAGTTTTGGCCATGGAGAAACCTGAGGGATCCTGTCCCGTAGAGAAACCATGTCAGTGTGGTGACTGTGGGAAAAGTTTCCATTTCCCGTCTGCCCTGGAGACTCATCGGTGCACTCACACCGGGGAGAGGCCATTCCCCTGCGCAGAGTGCGGTAAGGCCTTCAGCATTTCCCCTGACCTGCTGAAGCACCAACGGGTCCACACAGGGGAGAGACCCTTCAGCTGTCCCAAATGCGGGAAGGGCTTTACCCAGGCCTCCAGCCTGCTGACCCACCAGCAGGTCCACACTGGAGAAAGGTTGTTCCTTTGCACCGAGTGCAGGAAGGCCTTCAGCAATTCCTCAGCCCTGCTGAGGCACCAGCGGGTCCACACGGGGGAGAGGCCCTTCAGCTGCCCCGAGTGCGGGAAAGCCTTCAGCAATTCCTCCGACAGGCTAAAGCACCAGTGGGTCCACACGGGGGAGAAGCCCCTCAGCTGCCCTGAGTGTGGGAAGGGCTTTACCCACGCCTCCACCTTGCTGACCCACCGGCGGGTCCACACCAGGGAGAGGCCCTTCACCTGCCCCGAGTGCGGGAAAGCCTTCACCAATTCGTCCGACAGACTGAAGCACCAGTGGTTCCACACAGCGGAGAGACCCTTCAGCTGCCCTGAATGTGGGAAGGGCTTTACACAAGCCTCCACCCTGCTGGCCCACCAGCGGGTCCACACTGGGGAGTGGCCATTCACCTGCTCTCAGTGTGGGAAGGGATTCACCCGCTCTTCCCACCTGCAGAGGCACCAGCGAGTTCACATGCCATGGCAGGGGGATTGAAGGAGCAATGGCAGAGTCCCATTATTGACTGGACCTCTGGGTTTGAATCCCGTCGTGGCAGATGGCGGAATTGGAAGTCGGTCAGAAGTCTGGAGTTCGGAATCTAACGATGAAACCATTTTTGGGAGCGGGGGCATGAGAACCCCCATCTGATTCACTCATGTCCTTTTTAGGAAAGGAAACTGCCATGTGGGAAAGGGCTCATTCAGTCGTCCCATCCTTTACCCGGGCTGGCCTACATGTGACTCCAGACCCATAGCAGTGTGGTCGACTCCCCCACCTGCGGAAATGAACAGGGAGAAACTTACTTGGATACAGGGTCTGGGTTGAAATTGCTGAGTGAGGCAATACTTCCTCCGGGTTAAGGCTGTACCAAGGATCCAATTCCAAAGGGATAACTTGGTGCTGACTAATAGTAAAGAAAGTTGGGGGTGGGAGGACTGTGTACTCTTTGACCTTGAGCTGTTTTTTTAGAAAGAAGCTACTTTTTCTACGCCTTTTTGCTCTGGGGATCTGAAGCTGTAATAAAGTTGGGTCTTGATAAAGTTTCCGGAACTTACTGCCGGGCTCAGACTTTCATTGAAAGCTTTGAGCTCCAAGAGGTTTTTGTGTTAAAGCTGCTCATTTCTTTCATCTTCCTGCACGAAGTTTCCAATGTCATGTATCAGATGGAGCAGTGAATGAGTAGCTAGTATCGTTAGAAATTGTAAATTTTCCATGAGTGCAGGTCCTGCACCATTCCCTCAGCATTGTAAAGTTTCCTGGCAGCACCGGGAGGTGGGGGCTGCCTTCACTCGAAATGATATGGAGGAGCCAGAGATGGACTGGGTTGGATCAAGTTCAAAAATCACACATCAGGTTATCATGGTTTATTTGGAACCACTAGCTTTCGGAGCGCTGCTCCTTCATCAGGAAGCTGTGGAGCAGGATCATAAGACAGAATTTATAGCAAAAGATCACAGTATAGTGCAACTGATCGGATATATTGAACAAACCTAGATTGTTGTGAAGTCTTTTGTCTTTTAGAATAGGTTGCAAATTTTAGTTCATTAATGTGTAAATCCCAGAAAGTCTTTGAAGTCAGATTCTCGAGATGACTTAAGGTTTTATATAAATAGGTTTCATCTCAGTTCAGACAACAATGAAATGTGTGAGGTTCGAGTCTGTCTGTATCCCAATCTTGAATCAGACTGGTTCTATTTCCAAAGGAGGAATTTACAAATATTACATGTATCAACTGCCTGCAGGTTGTGTGCTTTTTGATCAAAATTGAATGTATCTGCAAATGCAAATGCAAATTCACCCCATAGACCTGTGTGTGCATGCATGAGAGAGTGTGTGTGCATGAGAGCGCGTGTGTCTGTTTGCGTAGGTGCTAATGTCTCCTCTGAAACGGTGAGGTGCTTCCATTGTCCTGTTCTGGGAGCAATGCTCTTGCTGGTGCCTCTCTGTCTGACCTGTCCTTTGTGTGGCTTTGGTATTGCTGGGTTGTGAAACTGCCCTCAGGGCTTTGGGATAGCTGTGGTATTCTGTCATTGTTAGTGGGTACTTGAGGTGTACAGGTATTCCCTTGTCTGCAAGTGCTGTCGAGTTTCACTTGTCAGCCTGCTTGGTCCCTGCTAAGGCATTCTGGGTGTTTTGGTACAGTTTGGCCAATTTTGCTTTTGTGGGCCTATTGTGGGTTGCCAGGGTGGCAGATCTTTTCCCACATACAATTACCAGGAATACTTGGAATCGTGAGAAGGATTTAAGTGAATCCTCCAGAGATGTTGTATCCCTTGGACTATTCCCAGCAAGTGAATGAACTGTCAAGACTCTTGTAAAGATTCGTGGGAACTCTTGCAGGGATGTAAAGAAAACTAGATTTACAATTTAAGGCCATACATCCCATTCTGCTAAGTTACACCAGTTAATTGGTAATTTTTATTTGTTTAAAAATGTGAAATCTTAATGAAGAGTTCTTCCAGTTAATCACTGGGTATTCAAATTTCTCTTCAGAATTAAAGATCATAACAAAACTGGGTGTCTTTGTGGGATGTTGAATCTGTAGTATGTGCTTGGTAAAATTTGGATGAACAATATTTCAAAGTGAATTTTATCGTGTTAAGTACTAAGACTTTCTGGAGAGGAAAGATTTGCCCTTGTGTGTTTTGCAACACTTAATCAAGGTTAGTTCAATAGAATACGCAGACAAGTTGATACTAGAGTTGAGAGCTATGGCAAAATATCAGAAATAATGCAGGCACTAGCACGGCAATTTAGGGTTAGAAAGTTAGCTAAAGAAATTATAAAAAAAGGGTGGAAAGTTTTGTCAGCTTTTCTTAAAAATAGTTAACAAAATAAGTGTTGGTTCTGCAGAAAATGAGTCTGGGGATTTAGTAACAGAGGATAAAGAGATGGCAGATGAATTGAAAAGAGTTTGAATCTGACTTCACTTGAGAGGATACAAGTAACACCCTAGAACTAGCTGTAAACCAGGAATTGAAAGGGAGGGAGGAACTGAAGAAAATTACAATCCCCAGGGAACTAGTACTGAGTAAACTGTTGGAACTCCGAGCTGATAAATCCCGGGTATTTGAAGGAATTCATCCTAGACTCTTAAAGAGAAATTAGGGCGTGAAATAAGACCATAAGACGTAGGAGTGGAAGTAAGGCCATTCGGCCTATCGAGTCCACTCCGCCATTCAATCATGGCTAATAGGCATTTCAACTCCACTTCCCCACATTCTCCCCGTAAGAGTTAATGTATTGGTTTTAATTTTCCAAACCTCATTAGTTTCAGGGGTGGTTTTTTTTTTAGATTGGACAAATCCTTTCTTCAAAAAGGGAGACCATTTAACTTAACATATGTAATGGGGAAAATGTTCAAAGCTATTATCAAAGATATTATGACAGAGCACTTGTATAAGTTCAAGGTAATCAGGCAGCGTGAATGTGTTTTTGTCGATGGGCAATAATGTTGTAATAACTTTTTGAAGAACGGCCTGTCCGCACTGCGACTGAGCTGATGAATCTCCAGTGCCCCCAGGGAATGGAATCCCTTCCCTCAGTCCCCACATTTCCCCAAATTCTCCGCAGTTCTGGTGTCCTTTTGGTTCTGTGTTTCCGATGAACAATTTGAAACTGGGATCACACTCAGGAAACGTGTACAGTCACTCCCTCCTGCGAATAGTGTAATGTTTCTTCAGTCTGTGTAACTGGTTAAAGCGCTGCCCAAAGTCAGCTCACGGGGAGACTCTATCAACAAGGGGAAAAGACATACAAAAGTTGAGCAGCGAGACAAAATGCAAAAACAATCAAATGTCGAACCACGGAGAAAAAATATTGTGGCTCTACCCCTTTTTTTCCTATTGGCATTTGGACACTTAAAATCTGTTAGTAACACCAGTATCCCGATAGAGCATACAGCGCATGTTTGCCGGTGTCAGCAACGTCGTACGCATGCTCGCCGGGTGTCAGCAAAATACTGGGCATGCTCTTCGCAGTTCGCACAAAATGGCGCGCGATCTTCGTTTGAGTGACCAATAGGGAGTACTGGAGGACCGGAAGGAGTCTAGTCCTCCTGCTAATCAAAGATACCCCATTGTCTGAATGCGGAAGTTGGACCATGAGTTTCTGAAGATGCTGCTGCTCCTGTTTCTCTGAATGAAGATTGAGCTTCACCCCAGACTGCAATCTCCTTCCTCTGTCCAAAATCTGTGAGTACCGCACTCTCTTTTCTCACCACCTTTTCCATTTTTTTTTCATTCTGGGGTTCAGTTGTTGACTTGCAGCAATGAAAGGAAAGGGAGTGAATCGGGGTGGGGACAGACTCTGGAAACGTTGCTCTACGTCTGTGTCGCAATTGGCAAAATAGACAGGTAGGAGGCTGGAAGAACAGAAGAAGCCAGGTAGCATCAGGAGGTGGAGAAGTCGACGTTTCAGGTGTAACCCTTCTTCAGGATTGGGGATGGGTGCAGATAAAGGGTGTCCTGGGGGCAGGGTGGTGAAGTGGGGACACGTGAAAGGTCTGACCTGGTTGGTGAATGGGAGAAATAAATCTGGTTAGTGACAAGGAGGAGTGGAAATGAGGGGGAGGGGCTGAGAAGGGAGTCGTTGTTGGGGGGAGGAAGAGATGGGAAGTGAGGTTATTTGAGACTGGAGAACTTAATGTTGAGTCCGCTGGGCTATAGGCTGCCCAGGCGGAAGATGAGGTGTTGTTCCTCCAATTTGCTGTTTGGTTCATTGTGGCAATGGAGAAGGCCTAAGGTAGTCTTTTCAGAAAGGGAGTGGGAAGGGGAATTAAAGTGGGTAGTGACTGTGGACCTGCCTGCAATGCTCAGCAAACCGTTCCCAAGTGTATGCTCAGTCTCCCCAATGTAGAGAAGACCACAATTGGAAACATGAGAAAAAGAGTACAACAATGTGAAGTTGTGAAAAAGAGCAGAAAGGAAGTGTATTATTTAAATGGTGATATACTGAGATGTGGAGAATGTGAGATCTGCAGATACGAGTGATTAGAGTCAGTAAGTGTGGTGCTGGAAAAGCACAGCAGGTCAGACAGCATCTGAGGGGCAGGACAGTTGATGTTTCAGGCAAAAGGGAATAGGGAATGATATGTGGATGTAGAACGGGGGTTCAGTGTCTTTCTACACCAGTCACTGCCAGTTGACAGACAGTTGCAGCAAGCAATCAGCAAAGCAAGTGGTATATTAACAAGAGGAATTGAGTTCAGAATTGTGGATGTCTTCCTGCAGTTAGGGGTCATTGAATATATTCAAGGCTGAGTTCATCTGAGTTTTGAGCAACAATAAAGTGGATGTTTATGGGAGAAAGCAAGAAAATCTTTTTAAGACAAGTACAGAACAGTTACAGAGTCATACAGCAAAGAAACAGACCATTCAATCCAACTAGTCCATGTTGAATATATTCACAAACTAATCTAGTCCCACCTGCCAGTGTTTGGCCCATATCCCTCCGAACCTTTCCTATTCATGTAATTAACCAAATGTCTTTTGAAAGTAACGTCACTTCCTCTGGACATTCATTCCACACATGAACTACCGTATTTTAAAAAAAGCTGCCTCAAGTCTTTTCAAAACCTTTCTCCTCTCTCCTTTCAAAATTTGTTGCCTAATCCTGAAACCCCCACCTGAGGGAAATGACACCTGCCATTCACCTCATATATACTTCTCATGATTTTATAAACCTCCTATAAGGTCACTTCTCAACCTCCTGTGCTCCAGTGAAGAAAGTCCCAGCCTATCCACCGAGATGTAGGAAGATTCATATCCAATTATGGTCTGTTCAATGCTGATTCAGGCTCCAAAGACCAAATGGCCAACTCCTGCTCCCAATTCTCACGCTCTGTGTCCAAAGTTAAAAATCAACAACACAGGATTATGGTCCAACAGGTTTATTTGGAATCACTAGCTTTCAGACTGCTGCTCCTTCATCAGGTGGTTGTGAAGAATAAGGTTGTAAGACATTGAATTTATAGCAAAAGTTTACAGTGGGATGTAACTGAAATTATATATTGAAAAAGACCTGGGTTATTGTTAAGTCTCTCCTCTTTTAGAATAACCATGTTGGTTTCAGTTCTTTCATATGTAAATAGCAAAACCATTTTTAAACGTTACATTCCCAATTGGTGTCATGTCGTCTCAGATAATGTATTGAAGGTGTGAGTTTCCCTGTGTGAGGCTGTCTGTACCACAATGGTTAGACTGATTCTAATCTTAAAAAATGGATTAACAGACTCTTACTTGGATTCATGCAGTTTGTGTCCAGGACAGCAAGAGACCATCAGATATAGGAGCAGCAATTAGGCCATTCAGCCCATTGGGTTTGCTCATACCATTCAATCGTGGCTGTTAAGTTTCTTATCCACGTTCTCCTGCTTTTTCCCCGTAACCCTCGATCCCCTTGATACTCAAGAACCTATCTATCTCAGTCTTAAATATCCTCAGTGACCTGGCCTCCACAGCTTTCTGTGGCAGTTAATTCCATAGATTCATTACTCTCTGGCTGAAGATGTTTCTCCTTATCTCCAACGTAAAGGGTCTTCCCTTTACTCTCAGACTGTGCCTCGAGCCCTAGTCTCTCCTCCCAATGGATAGATCTTCCCAACGTCCACTCTGTCCAGGTCGTTCAGTATTCTCTATGTTTCAATTAGATCTCCCCTGAGTGTGGGCCTGTTAAACAGCATGAACCAGACCCTTCACGATGAGATACAGCAGGGATTAGGTTCTACAAAGTGAGAAGCGAGGAAGAGTGTGTGGGATGGAGATTTTCAGCTTCTAGAGAGTAAGAGAGGAAGCAGAATTCACTAGAAATTAGAATTGATCGGATGGACTAATGGGCCAAGGAGTGGCAGATGGAGTTTAATTTAGAGAAATGTGAGGTTTTGCATTTTGGTCAAGCAATGCAGGCAGGACTGGTACAGTGAAGGGGAGTGTTGCAGAACAAAGTGAACTTGGAGTGCAGGTTCATAGCTCCTTGAAAGTGGAGTTGCAGGTAGACAGGATAGTGAAGAATGTGTTTGGTATGCTTTCCTTTATTGGTCAGAGCATTGTGTATAGGCATTGGGAGATCATGTTGTGGCTGTCCATTGGTAAGGCGACTTTTGGAATAGTGCATCCAGTTCTGGTCTCCCTGCTTTCGGAAAGAACTTCTGAAACTTTGAGAGGGATCGGAAAAGATTTGCGAGGATGTTGCTAAACTTGGAGGGTTTGAACTACAGGGAAAGGCTGAGTAGATCCAGGATATTTTCCCTGGAGCATCGGAAGCTGAGGGGCAGCCTTATAGAGGTTTATAACGGGCATGGATAGGGTGAATATCCAAGGTCTTTTCCCCAAGGTAGGAGAGTCCAAAACTACAGGGCATATGTTTGAGGTGAGAGGGGAATGATTTAAAAGGGCCCTGAGGGGCAACTTTTTCACGCAGAGGGTTGTGGATGTATGGAATGAGCTGCCAGAGGAAGTGGTGAGGCTGGTACAATTATATTTAAAATGCCTCTGGCTGGGTACATGAATAGGAATGGTATAGAACCATAAGAGCCACATGCTGGCAAATGGGACTAGATTAATTTCGGATATCTGTTTGGCACAGACGAGTTTGACCAAAGGGTCTGTTTCCGTGCTGTATGACTAATTGTCTTCGGTGAAAGCACAAGTGTGGTTGTGAAGACTGGAGGCTGGGAGCAGAAGAAGTTACAATGAAATATTTGATTTATGAGAGAGCAACTGAGTGAGTGTGGACATTTGGGATTTTGGTGGAAAGTGGGAATTCATTGCACTGTGGGGATCAAGCCCTCACTATCCAGTCATTTCAGCTGGTGGATGAGACTCGGCACTTCATGCAGGCAGTCAATCCAGATAATATTTTATAAATTCCTGCTTTGGAAATAGAAACAGTCTGAGTCAAGACTGAGATACAGGCAAACTCTGACCTCATACCTTTAATGCAATGTCTGAGCTGAGATGCCACCTTTTGTTGTAAAGCCTTATGTTATCTTGAGAGGGTGCCTTACAGGAAGTTCTGGGATTTCCATATTAATGATACCTGCAATCCATTCTAAAAGATGAAAGACTGAACAATCCCGATTTGTTCAATATATCATTTCAGTGGCAGGCCACAAATGTCTTTCCATAAATTCTGTGCCTTATGGTCTTATTCTCCACAACCACCTGATGAAGGAGCAGTGCTCCGAACGATTGTTCTTCCAAATAAACCTGTTGGACTATAACCCGCGATTTTTAACTGTGCCCAGGTTAGGGTGCATTGATCATGCTAAATTATGCATAGTGCCCAGTGATGTGCAGGTGAGGGTGGATTGGCCGTGTTATAGTACCCATCATGCCCAAGTAGGTGCAGGTTTGTGTGGGTTAGGCGTGCTAACTTACACATAGTGTTCAGGGATGTGCAAGGTAGGGTGGATTGGCCAAGGGATATGGGCCAAGTGCTGGCAAATCGGACTAAATTGTTTTACAATATCTGGTCAGCATAGACACATTGGACCAAAAGGTCTGTTACTGTGCGGTATATCCTAATGACTCTGGCTTTCTACTAACGTTTGCCACGTCTCTTCTGTTCAGTTTCTCTCTGGTGTCTGTGTTAATACCTTGATGTGTCTGGTTACTCCTCAAGATGCATTCCCGATTCATCCTGAATTGACACATTTTGTTTTGCTTCCCAAAATCAGACCTGCTCACTCTCAGCAGTATCCCAATGTTGTGAAAGATGTTAACTTTCAGGTGGAGTTATCCAATATATAAGTCTTGACGTTTTTACTGTTCTGATCTTGAATCAGCACCTTCAGAAGAATTACTTAGAGCGGAGTGAGAACGGGGAGGGGGAGTGGAGAGAGAGAGAAACAAAGAGAGGAGGATGTTGCTTTCAATTTTGTGGAATAACAAAAGAAAAGAATGCTCCACAGAAGGTAGAATACCTTGTTCTGAATTTCTACCCTGCACTGACAGTGTTGACTTTTGTAATTTCTTTTTCCAGAGTATTTGAAGATCCGAAGACAGAAGTTTCAAAATGAACAGATGAGGACCTTATGCCCGAAATGTTGACTCTCCTGCTCCTTGGATGCTGCCTGACCTGCTGTGCTTTTCCAGCGCCGCACTTTTCAACACTGACTCTCCCGCGTCTGCGGTCCTCACTTTCACGTCAATATCTGACAGTCACTCAATCGATTGGAACAGCCACGATTTTTGATTACAATTCTGTGAGAAGGAGCAAAGCATTTTGGTTCCTATTTCAGTACATTTTCATGATCAGTGGGAGAGGAGGGGAGGGGAGGAGAGAGAAAACTCCAATCTGATTCACTCACGCCGGTTTTAGGGAAGGAAACTGCCGTTGTGGGAAAGGATTCACTCAATAGTCCCAGCTGCATCCTTTACCCGGTCTGGCCTACTCGTGACTCCAGACTCACAGCAGTCTGTTTCACTTCCCACTCCCCCCGTTCCCGGCCCCACACGTTAAGGCTGTACCGAGGATCCAATTACAAAGGGACAACTCTTTGCTGACCGATAGGAAAGAAAGTGAGGTGGGGTGGGGGGAGGGGGAGTGTGTGCACTTTGACCTTGTGCTGTTTAAAAAGCAGCTACTTTCTCTACATCTTTTTGCTGGGGGGGATCTGAAGCTGTAACAAAGTTGGGTCACAATAAAGATTACCTGAACTTACCGCTGGGCTCAGACTCTCATTGAAAGCTTTGAGCTCCAGATGGTTTTTTGTTTTAAAGCTGCTCATTTCTTTCAGCCTCCTGCCCTAAGTTTCCAATGTTATGTATCAGGTAGAGCAGTGAATGAGTAGCTAGTATCATTAAAACTTGTAATTTTTTTAGGAATGCAAGTACTGCGTTGTTTTATCAGCATTGTAAAGTTTCCTGCAAATGCAAATTCATCCCATGGACTTGTATGTGAGGGTGTTTTTGCATGTGTGTATGATGGAGTATGAGCCTGAGAGGGTGTGTGCAATGGTGGGTTTGTGAGTGTCTGAGAGAGGGTCTGCGTGAGTGTGAGAGAGTGTAGGATGTAGTGGGGTCACCCAAGGTTATCCTCGTGGGTTCTGAACTTGGCCATCAACCTCTGCTCAGCCACTGGAAACAGTTAAGCAGTGACACAACCCACATCGGAGAGGACAGAGTGGCACTTGTCTCGCAGAAGGTGGGAGGCTCTGGATGCTATCATCCAGGGTAAACACACGCTGGAGGACCTTCAGCTCAGATAGATTCAGCTGGAAGCCAGGCTGCAGACACGGTGGTGGTGGTGGTGGGTGGGGGGGATCTTAACCCGACACTTTATTCTGGGAGACAGTCATTCACCTCAGGACAGCCTTCTGATTGGGTCAGGGATTGTTTCCGTTCTCTGCAGTTGCCAGTAGGAAGCCAGATGATATAGGTGTCTGTCTGGTGCCAGGATTCAGGAACCGAGAATGGATGGTGATGACTGTACCTGAGAAATGGCATATTTTTAAAATTAAGAATAGCTAAAATGATATATTCAGAAACATTATTAAAGCATGTTCAATTTTATAAGAAAGCTGCAGACATCTTTTGAAACTCGCATTGAAATATGTGCAGTTAGGCCACAGCTGAGGACAGGCTGTAATGGGTGAATGGCCTATTCCTAGTCTTGTGAAATTGGCTCAGACTATGTCAAAAAAGAATCATAGAATTGTAGAGCACAGAAACAAAGCCTTCGGTCCCGACCAACCAGATATCCTAAATTAACCTAGTCTCATTTGCCAGCACTTTGCCCATATCCCTGTAAACCTTCCTGTTCATGTCCCCATCCAGATACCTTATAAATTTTGTAATTGTACCACTTCCTCTGGCAGCTCATTCAATTTACGCACCACTCTCTGCATGAAACAAGTTGCCCCATAGGACACTTCTAAGTTCCCCCCCCCCTCACCCTAAACTACTTCTACTTCTGCTACTTCTGGACCTCCCCACCCCAGGGGAAATACCTTGTCTATTTATATTATCTATGCCCCTCATGATTTTATAAAACTCTACTCCCTCAGCCTTCAATACTCCAGGGAAAACAGCTCCAGCCTTTTCAGCCTCTCCCTGTAGTTCCAAACCTAACAACATCCTTATAAGTCATTTCTGAATCCTTTCAAGTTTCACGACATTCTTCCCACTGAGTGATCAATAGGCTGTGAACAATCTATTTTTGTTGGGGTGTAAGAGAGGGCATTTCTTCAGGCCAATTAACTTTCACACTGTTTTTCTTTCTAATCCGAGGTCACTCAAATCTTTCCCCACTTACCCTAAACCTTCTCGTTTAGGACCCACAACCCTGTGGAAAAGATATACAAACGTTGAGCAGCCGAACAAATGCAAAAGGGCTAAGAAGTCGAGCCACAGATGGGGAAAACAAAGTGGCCCCAGCCTTTTTTTCTCCTACTGGCATTTAGACACTTCAAATCTGTCAGTAATACCACCTACCAGGATCTCCAACGTCTCTGTGACAGCGAGCACTGCGCATGCTCCTCGGAGTCAGCAAAAAAACTACACCAGCTGCTCGGTGTCCGCGCACACGGCTCGCGCCCTTCTTTTGATGGACCAATAGGAAGCACTGGAGGACCGGAAGGAGGCTGATCCTCCTGCCAATCAGAGCGCCTCTATTGTCTGAATGCGGAAGTTGGAACATGAGCTTCGGAAGTTGCCGTTGTTGCTTCTGTCTGAATAAAGATTGAACTTCACCCTAGATTGCAACCTCCTTCCTCTTGTCGAACATCTGTGAGTACGGCACTCTCTTTTCTCACCCTATTTTCAATTTCTTTTCTAAATTCTGAGCTTCAGTTGTTGACTTGCAGCAACTGAAAGGAAATGGGGTGAATCGGGGGTTGGGGGAACAGACGTGCAAGCGTTGGTTCAGATCTGTGTCTCCATTGGCAAACGCATTACCACAATGTGATGATTTTGCCTTGGCTGTGGAAGAAAATGCAGAAAAAAGGTGCATTGTTTAAGTGGTGATAAATTGGGATGTGGACAAAGTGAGGACTGCACATGCTGGAGATTAGAGTCGAAAAGTGTGGTGCTGGAAAAGCACAGAAGGTCAGGCAGCATCCGAGGACCAGGATTGTTGGTGATTTGGACACGAGCCCTTCGTCAGGAATGATATGTGGATGTACAAAGGGGCCTCAACATCCTTCCACACCAGTCACTGCCAGTTGTCAGACAGGTGTGTAGCTAGCAAGCAATCAGCAAGGCAAGTGGTATATTAGCAAGAGTTCAGAATTCGGATGTCTTTCTGCGATCAGGCAGCCATTGAATATATTCAAGCCTGCGTTCATCTGATTTCTGAACAACAAAAAAGTGGATGGTGATGGGGGAAGGCAAAAATAATGGTTTTAAGACCAGTACAGAACAGTTACACAGTCATACAGCTCAGAAACAGACACTTCAGTCCAACTAGTCCATGCTGAATATATTCACAAACTAAGCTAGTCCCATGTAGTTTGGCCCATATCCCTCTGAACCTTTCCTACTCAAGTACTTATCCAAATGTCTTTTAAATGTTGTTACTGTACCTATATCCACTACTTCCTTAGGACATTGATTCCACACACAAACCACACTCTTTCAAAAAAAGGTGTTCCTCATGTCTTTTTAAAATCTTTCTCCTCTCTCCTTAAAAGTTTGCTCCCTAATCTTGAAACCCCCATCTGAAGGAAACAGCACCAGCCACTCACCTCATTGACACCCCTCTTGGTTTTATAAACTTCTCAACTTCCTGTGCTCCTGTGAAAAAAGTCCCAGCCTATCTACTCAGATGTAGGTATATTCATATCCAGTTATGATCTGTTCCGTGCTGGTGCATGCTCAAAAGACCAAATGGCCGACGCCTGCTCTCAATTCTCTCACACTATGTCCAAGACAGCAAGAGACCATAAAACATAAGAACAGAAATTAGACCATTCAGCCCATCAGGTCTGCTCATACCACACAACCGTGGTTGATAAGTTTCTCAACCTCATTCTCCCACTTCCTCCCTGTAACCCTTGATCCCCTTGATACTCAAGAACCTATCTATCTCAATCTTAAATACCCTCAGTGACCTAGCCTCCACAGCCTCATGTTGCAATAAATTCCACGGATTCACCACTCTCTGGCTGAAAAGTTTCTCCTCATCTCCCTTCTAAAAGGTCTTCACTTTTCTAGTCTCTATCAGGTCTGGTCTCGCCCACCAATGGAAACATCTTCCCAATGTCCACTTTGTTTAGGCCTTTCAATTATATCTCCCCTGAGTGTGAGTGTGGGGCTGTGTTATGGACTAAGCCAGACCACTCAAAACATTCTTAAGCAGGCAGCCCCAGACCATAACTTTGCAATTTGATTTGGTAAGTGTACAGTGAAAATTACCTGGAGTAAGTTAGCTCGGTTGACTACTAGATTTCAAAACAGACAAAAATTTATTCACAAAATTACACAATGAAACACAAAGATCAGAATAAAGAACCGCTACAGAACTCAACCTTGCCAACTAGACTCAGTTATGCTGTTCTGAATATACACAACAGTCCCAATAAGCCAACTCCCTTTGAAAACCAGTATAAATGGAACACATTGAAGTTGAGAGGCAGAAAAGAGCCATCAGATCGTGAAAGGAACATCTTCTAGGACAAATCTACATCACTAAGGGACTTCATAAGCCTAGCATTTAAATACCTAAGAATACCAATACCGACAAACAGACATAGCTAAATTGATAAACTAATTGTACCATCAGCCCGATCTGCAGTTTGTCCAACTGGTCCCTTCAGTCATTCTGTCAAGGAATACCTGGATCTCTTCTTGTATCTCAGTAATATTGCCAGTGAGATCGGGAATGCCCATAGTGCATTTATCTTGGACAATCGTGCAGACCTCGCCCTCCTGGGCAAGTATATAATCTAAGGCATACCAATTCTGATCGTTCCAACCTCAGGGTACTCTGCATTCCCCAGCCTATCGGGTGTCCTGTATTGTCACCCAGTCCCTTGGGATCCTTCCAGTTGGAGCAAGGTTGGCTGAGACCGACCGCTGCATCTTCCTCAGATGTAGGTTCCATCGACTTGTCCACTGGCCAGGACAAGGTACTGTTGTGGGAACAAGGGCTCCGATAGTGACCTCATGAGGGACATCTTTGCCATCAAGGAAAAGGAAATTGGTAGCTTTACCTTAGCTGAAGAAATAATAGTCTGGTTTGGTGTATATTAGGGAGAGTTTGTCAAAATAGGTTACTGAAATGTTACAGAAGGGGGTCTGGTCAGGTCTACAGGAGTAAAGGGTCGACGTTTTGCGAGAGGAGTTGCTTGAGCGCTGTAAAAAATGGGCCAAGTGACTCGAGCACTCGCACTGTATGGGAGACAATGGTCCTCAGAATGCTGTTCCCATTGGGATCTCCCTTAGCTCTATTGTACATGGTCTTAGTGACAGTATCAGATTCTGAAAAGAGAAAAGGCCTATAAATGCGCAAGGGAAGGGTTCCATTCCAGGTCCATGTGCCGCATAAGGCCTGTTGTACCCCAGTCAGTGTTACACCAGCTGTTTGTATACACAGACCGGAGGTGTTGGAAAGTGATATTTCTCTTCGCAGGGTCGGCAGTAGGAATTCTGATGAATAGATTGGAATCGGGACTGGGGACGGGGCAAGTAAGTCATCTCCCGATAGAGAGGAATAACATACTACTGCCTCTGGGGTGAAGAGCATTCTGTGGGCCTGTATAAATAAGTTGTTTGTGGATTGAGGAGTTTCCCCTATCAGGCTTCCCTTTTCTTGAGTCAGCCCGCCCTGCAAAAAGGAATGGAGTTCCTGGGCGCCCTTAAAATATTTACCATACTAACAGGGTTGATCATTTTTATCCTCACTAGGCTTGTGTCTGCAGGTAAAATCAAAAAGACATGTTCGGTAACGACATGGTACCTCCCACTGATTTCTACTGTCCAGATGGACCATCTGGTCTTTCTGATGTAAGAGTCCATTGCAATAATCAATCTTCATCATGTTCCATACATCAAAGGCATCTGGTCCGGTGCACTGGACGACATCTCCTCAGCATGGGTGGTGGATAATCTCTGATCATTCCTGGTCGCATCCATACTTAGTGGCTTTCCCCATCAGGATGTTGTACGTGATCAGAAAGCTGAGGAGATAAGCGATCCCCCACATGTCCCTCCTCTTACTTCAAGTATCTGTAATAAGATTAACATTAGAACAACAGCAAAATTCAAAAACCAAACTGGACAGGTTCCACTCCTTTTGTTGGGATTCCAGTATTCTCTCCTCCTCTTCACCTCTTTTGATTGGTGTGGTCAATCAATTTACAATGGTGCAGTTGGACCCAAGCTGAGCACCCAGCGACTTTGACCGCTGTAGGGGTTGGGAGTAAAACCTGGAAGGGGCCATCCCAACGAGGTTGGAGACCTTTGCGAGTCCAGTTCTTGAGAAGCACCAACGAACCAGGCTCTACCCGTGATGAGGCTGAAAGGGAGGGAACATCGCTGTAGGCCGCACGCTCCTGGGAGTAAAAGGCACGCATAACACTAGTTAGAGCAAGAACATAACCAATGATTGCTTTGGTCACGTGGTGGAAGTGGACTGAGAAGGGAGCCGAATCGTTCCAAGGGGTACGGAGAGGGTGACCAGAGAGACTCTCAACTGGAGACAGTCGTGTCTTGCCCGCAGACACAGATTGCATCTGGAATAAAGCCACAGGGATTAGCATAACCAGGACAGGCCAGACTTTACCATTAATTTGACAAGTTTAGTCTTGAGTCTGGTTAAAACATTGAACAAGGCCGGCCGCCTGAGGATGATAAGCACCATGCAGTTGCCGACAAATACAAAGCTGGCAGAGTTCTCCGTTAATATTACCTACAAAGTGTGGTCCATTGTCCGAGCTAATGCACGCAGGTATACTGAAGCGGGGAATTATTTCCTTAAACAAAATCTTCACCACAGTCTCAGCAGTAGCGTTAGGAGGAGGGTAGGCTTCAATCCACTTAGAAAAGACATCAACAATAAGCAAAACATATTTATAGCACTGACATTTCTACAACTCAATGAAGTCCAGTTGAAGTGTCTCCAAGGGACCCTCCAGCAAGGGAATTCTCATAGAGATACTTGAACTAAGAGGTTGGGGATTGCCTACCCACTGACCTTCTTGATCACATACAACATCCTGATCGGGAAAGCCACTGACTGAGTATCGATGCGATCTGGAACGATCTGAGATTATTCTGATGTCATCTGGTGCACCAGACCAGACGCTTTCAATGTGGTGTCGCTTGAGCGATGGCATGAGCTGCCAGAGGAAGTGATGGGTGCTGATGTGATGACAAGTTAATAGGCTCCTGGATGGGCATCTGAATTTGAAGGGTTCAGATGGGTCAAAGCCAAGTGATGGTAAACTGGAGTCATAGAGATGTACAGCACAGAAACAAACCCTTCGGTCCAACTCGTCCTTGCTGACAAGATAGCCAACCCAATTTAGTCCCAGCTGCCAGCATCTGGCCCATATAGAGGCCAAGTGATGGCAAATGTGACTAGATTAATTTAGGATATCTGGGCAGGTTGGGCCAACGGGTCTGTTTCCTTGCTGTGTGACTCTAATTGTCTTCAGTGAAAGCAGAAGTGTGGTTGTGAAGACTGGACTTCCAGAGCATGTTTTGCCCTGACTGGGAAGCAGAAGAGTTTGACTGAAGTGTATTGGTGTTAATGCCTTGATGTCTCATTTTGCTCCCACCTTCCCGGGGTCGTTAACCATTTTGTGTCTGGTTCTTCCTCAAGAAGCTGCATTGCAGGTTCACCCTGAATTGACACACTTTTATTTTGCTTCACAAAAATCAGACTTGCTCACTCTCAGCAGTATCCCAGTGTTGTGAAAGATATTAACTTTCAGGTGGAGGTATCCAAAATTCAGAGAGATGTCAGTCTTGATGTTTTTGCTTTTCTGCCCCTGCAAGATCCTGAATCAGCACCTGCAGGGGAATTAGTTAGAGCGGAGTGAGAACAGAGGGGAAGGGAGAGTGGGATGGTGCTTTCAATTTTGTAGAACAACAAAAGAAAAGAATATCTCACAAAGTAGAATTGCTTGTTCTGAATTTCTACCCTGCACTGATAGTGATGACTTTTGTAATCTGTTTTTAACAGTGTATTTGAAGATCTGAAGACTGAAGCTTCAAAATCAACAGAGGAAGGGCTTATGCCCGAAACATTGACTTTCCTGCTCCTCTGATGCTGCCTGACCTGTTGTGCTTTTTCAGCGCCACACTTTTCAACACTGACTCTCCAGCGTCTGCAGTCCTCACTTTGACGTCAACGTCTAACAGTCACTCAATCCATCGGGACCGCAACGGTTTTCAACTATGATTCTGTGAGAAGGAGCAAAGCGTTTTGGTTCCTGTTTGAGTACATTTTCAGCATCAGTGGGACTGGATGAGAGACCCTACTGTTACAGCGCAGTGTGTGTGGAGCCTGAAACAGTTATACGGCCTGGGAAGAGGAATTCACGGTGGGGAGGGGCTCCACACGCATTTGTGTGTAACTGAAGCTTCAGCCGTGGAGAAACCCGAGGAATTCAGCCCAGTGGAGAAACGGTGGAAGTGTGGCGACTGTGGGAAAAGCTTCCGTGTCCCATATGTCCTGGAGGTGCAGTCACACTGGGGAGAGCCCGTTCCCCTGTCCCGTCTGCGGGAAGGGCTTCAGCACTTCCTCCACCCTGCTAACCCACCAGTGGATCCCACTGGGGAGACGCCCTTCAGCTATTCCTCCACCCTGCTGAGACACCAGCGGGTCCACATGGGGGAAGAGGCCCTTCATGTGTCCCGAGTGCGGGAAGAGATTTACCCAGGCCTCCAACCTGCTGACCCACCAGCGGATCCACACAGGAGAAAGGCCCTTCAGCTGCCCCCTGTGCGGGAAGGGCTTCACCAGCTCTACCAATCTCCGGAGGCACCAGCGAGTTCATTTACCATCGCAGGGGGATTGAAGGCGCGATGGCTGAGTGGCAGTATCAACTGGACTATCAACCCAGTTCCAGGGGCTCCCGGGTTTGAATCCCAGTGCAGATGGTGCGATACAGGGTATGGGTTGAAATTGCTGAGTGAGGCAACACTTCCTCTGGGTTAAGGCTGTACCAAGGATCCAATTACAAAGAGACAACTTGGTGGTGACCAAAAGTAAAGAAGTGAGGTGGGTTGGGGGGTGATGGGGTAGCGTGTGCGCTTTGACCGTGAGCTGTTTAAAAAGCTGCTACTTTTTCTCTGTCTTTTTGCTGAGGGGGTTTGAAGCTGTAACAAAGTTGGATCTCAATAAAAGTTACCTGAATTTACCCCCTGGCTCAACTCTCATTGAAAGCTTTGAGCTCCGAGAATACTTGGGTGAGAGCCAAGATATGCAATATCTCCATGTATAATAATGAAGTAGCTCATTTATTCTGAAATTATTTCAATTAGTTGGTCAATTGCCAAATAATAGCTGCATAACTGTTGTCAATATTGATACCCAGGAAAGCTATTTTGTTTAGTATATTTCCTTTGTAAAGATCTTATCTAAATTATAAAATGAATGTATTTTCATCTGAAATAAAATTTGCAGTGTTTTATTAAATGGTGAAAGTAACTTTGCACTTAATTGCTCCGTTTGGGATTAAACATTATGACTTAAATTATGAAAGATCACTTTTATCTATGGTGAGTCTATTAACAAACAAATGTTGTCATTTGCTCTCAAGTTAGCTCAGATTCAATTTGAAATTCTTGAATGATTTGAATAAGGGGTAAAAAATAAATATTTATTGCACTTTTCTGAAATTCTCTGCACTGCCATTGTATTTGGTTAAATAAATTATGTATCTCTCTTCGTAACTTTGATATCACCACAAATCTTAGGAACCCCATCGAGGACAAACAAAAGTAGAAAGTAGGAGACAACAGCTTCGCTTCACTTGGAGGTCACCACTGATGTTCCCTAGCCAGGTAATGAAACGTCTGGATATCAAACCTACACCCTAAACATTCTACTTTGCTGAAAGACTGCACAATCTGCAGGCAGTCAATACATGTAATATATTGTAAATTCCACTTTGAAAATAGATAATAGGTCCACTACTTTTTGGATGTGAGCATAAGTGGAATAGTAAGCAAGTTTGCTGATGACACCAAAATTGGAGGTGTAGTGGACAGCGAAGGAGGTTACCTCAGATTACAATGGGATCTTGATCAGATGGGCCAATGGGCTGAGAAGTGGCAAATGGAATTTAATTTAGATAAATGTGAGGTGCTGCATTTTGGGAAAGCAAATCTTAGCAGGACTTATACACTTAATGGTAAGGTCCTAGGGGGTGTTGCTGAACAAAGAGACCTTGGAGTGCAAGTTCATAGCTCCTTGAAAGTGGAGTTGCAGGTTGACAGGATAGTGAAGATGGTGTTTTGTATGCTTTCCTTTATTGGTCAGAATATTGAGTACAGGAGTTGGGAGGTCATGTTACTGCTGTACAGTTGGAATAGTACAATTCTGGTTTCCTTCCTATCAGAAAGATGTTGTGAAACTTAAGGGTTCAGAAAAGATTTACAAGGATGTTGCCAAGACTGGAAGATTTGAGCTATAGGGAGAGACAGAACAGGCTGGGGCTGTTTTCCCTGGAGCGTCAGAGGCTGAGGGGTACCCTTATAGAGGTTTATAAAATCATGAGGGGCATGGATAGGATAGATAGAAAAAGTATTTTCCCTGGGGTGGGAAAGTCCAGAACTAGAGGGCATAGGTTTACAGTGAGAGGGGAAAGATATGAAAGAGACCTAAGAGGCAACCTTTTCACTTAGAGGGTGGTACGTGTATGGAATGAGCTGCCAGAGGAAGTGGTGGAGGCTGGTACAATTACAACATTTAAAAGGCAACTGGAGGGATATGGGCCCCGAGCTGGCAGGTGGGACTAGATTGGGTTGGGATATTGTGCACAGGGATGTGCAGGGTAGGTGCATTAGTCAGGGGTAAATGTTATGCAATAGGGGTAGGGGAATTGTGTGGGTGGGTTTACCCTTCGGAGGATCGGTGTGTAGTCTTTGGGCTGAGTAGCCTGTTCCCACACTGTGGGGAGTCTCTGAACGGGAAGGGATTTTTGTAAACTGTGCAAGGTAACGTAGGCGTAGTGCGGGGGCCTGCTGTTGGCCTTGCTCCGCCCCTTGCTCCTCCCCCTGTTGTTGAGCTGTCTAACAAACAGCTACTCTTTCTCTGCCTTTTTGCTGGGGGGATCTGAAGCTGTAACAATGTTGGGACGTAATAAAGGTAACCTGAACATTCTGCCGGATTCAGGCTCTCATTGAAAGCTGAGAGCTCCAAGCGGTTTTTGTTTTAAAGCTGCTCATTTCTTGCAGCCTCCTGCACTAAGTTTCCAATGTTGTGTATCAGATGGAGCAGTGACTGAGTAGCTGGTTTCGTTAGAGAGAATGGCCAATTCACCGAGAGAGAGAATTGGGACCAGCGTTGAACAGATCATGACTGGATATGGATCTACCTGCATCTAGGTGGATGGGCTGAGACTTTTTCACTGGCACATAGGAGGTGGAGAGGTGACCTTATCAGGGTTTACAAAATCATGAGGGGAGAGATGAGGTGAACGACGGGTATCCTTCCCCTAGGGTTGGGGTTTCAAGATTAGGGAGCAAATTTTGATGGTGACAGGAGAAAGAGATTTTAAAAAGACTTGAAGGCCACAATTTTTTTTATACAGAGTGGTTCACATGCAGACTAAATGTCTAGAGGAAGTGGTGGATGCAGGTACAGTAACAACGTTTAAAAGACATTTGGATAAGTTCATGAATAGGAAAGGATTGGAGGGATATGGGCCAAAATACTGGCAGGTGGGACTGGTTTAGTTTGAGAACATAGTCAGCATGGACTAGTTGGACTGAAGGGTCTGTTTCTGTGCCGTATGGCTCTGTAACTCGGTTCTATACTGGTCTTAAAACCATTTTCTTGCCTTCCCCATAAACATTCACATAAAAATCAGATGAACTCAGCCTTGAATATATTCAATGACCCCCTAACTGTAGGAAGACATTCCCACTTCCGATCAGAATTCCTCTTGCTAATACACCACTTGCCTTGCTCAGTACCTGCTGCACCTGTCTGACAACTGGCACAGAAGGACACTAATACCCCTCTGAACATCCACACATCATTCCTGATGAAGGGCTCATGCCCAAAACTTCGACTGTCCTACTGCTGCTTGACCTGCTGTGCTTTGCCAATTGTGGTCTTCTCTACATCGGGAAAACAGAGTGTAAACTCGGGGAACGGTTTGCTGAGCATCGCAGAGGCTGAGCGGACTTCCCAGTCTCCACCCATTTTAATGCCCCTTCCCACTCCCCTTCTGACATGACTATCTTTGGCTTCCTCCATTACCACAACAAACCAAACCACAAATTGGAGGAACAAAACCTCATCTTCTGTCTGAGCAGTCAACAGCCTGGAGGACTCAACACTGAGTTCTCCAATTTCAAATAATCTCCCATCCCATCCCCCAACTCACTTCCCAGCCCCTTCCACTCTTCCCTGCCAACTAGATTCCTTCCTCCCATTCACCAACCAGGTCGTACCAGGTTGTGGGGATAAGGCAGCAACAGGATACTGATTGAGGATGATCAGCCATTATCACAATGAATGGTGGTGCTGGTTCGAAGGGCAGAATAGCCTACTCCTGCACCTATTGTCTATTGTACCCTCTACCTGTCTCCACCTATCCACACTTCAATACCCTGCCCCAGCACACCCTTGTTCCACAGCTCTCCCTATACCCACCCCCCAGTCCTGAACAAGAGTTACACCAGATACCTCGACTTCTCCACCTCCTACTACTGCCTGGCTTGCTACATTCTTTCAGTCTCCTGCCTGTCTATTTTGCCAATTGAGAACAAAGGCCTGGACTAACTTTTCCAGAGTCTGTCCCCTCGCTGGATTCACTCCCATTCCTTTCAGTTGCTCCAAGTCAACAACTGAACCTCAGAATGAAGTGTAAATGGAAATGGGGGTGAGAAAAGAGAGTGCCGTACTCTCAGATGTTGGACAGAGGAAAGGAGTTGCAGTCTGAGGTCAAGCTCAATCTTCATTCAGAGAGAGGAGAAGCAGGAGCTTCAGAACCTCATGGTCCAGCTTCCACATTCACCAATAGGGGAGCTCCGAATGGCAGGAGGACAATTCTCCCTCCGGTCCTCCAGTGCTCCTTATTTGTCCATCAAACGTAGGACTCACCCCTATTCTGCTGACAGCGAGGAACACGCCCAATGTTTTGGTGACACTGGCAAACATGTGCCTGCTTGTTGACACTGAGGAGTGTACACAATATGCACTGTAGCAATGCTGGTGTTATTGACAGAACTTAAGTGTCCAAATTCCTATGGGAGAACAAAAAGGGGAGAGCCATTTTTTTCCATGTGGCTCAATATTTGATTGCTTTTGCATTTGTCTGGCTGCTCAATGTTTTTATGTCTTTTCCTCAATATGCTCTGTAGGAATGCTGGTGTTATTGACAGATTTTAAGTTTCCAAATGCCTATAGGCTAACAAAAAGGGTACAGCCATAATTTTTTTCTCCCCCATGTGGCTCGATATTTGATTGCTTTTGCATTTGTGTGGCTGCTCAATGTTTAAGTCTTTTCCTCAGTGTTGGGGTGAGATTCACAACTAGAAGGCATAGGTTTAGGGTGAGACCACAAAGATACCTGAGGGGCAACGTTTCCACGCAGAGGGTGGTGCGTATATGGAATGAGCTGCCAGAGGAAGTAGTGGAAGGTGATATAATTACAGCATTTAAAAGTTATCTGGCTGGGTATATGAATAGTAAGGGTTTAGAGGGATATGAGTCAAGTGCTGGCAAAGGGGACTAGATTAAGTTAGGATATCTGGTTGACATGGACAGGTTGGACCGAATGGGTCTGTTTCTGTGCTGTACATCGCTATGACTCTAAATAATAAATAGTCTACTTTTCCAAATAACAAACTATATCCATGTTAACAAGGCTTAGTGCACCACATACGTTACTAACCATTCTCAACAAGTCCTGCCCCTTCAATGATTGAGGAACATACACATGCTGGTGCATAATCTCCTTCAATAGTATTTACACACTACCCTCAGCAATTGCACAAGTAACAGCAAAGAGCAAACAGCACAAGAATTAAACAAACAGTGAGGGGGTAAACAGCACAAGGATTAAACAAACAGTGAGGGTAAACAGCACAAGGATTAAACAAACAGTGAGGGGTAAACAGCACAAGGATTAAACAAACACTGAGGGGGTAAACAGCACAAGCCCCAGTAAAATCAGATGTAAAGTGAGTGTAAAATGTCACTATGACAGGACAGGCCCCACATTCCTTCCCCTCCGTCCCCCCCAACCTGCCTCACCTTTCACCTCCCGGGCCCAGTACCTTCCAGGTGGCCCCAGAGTTGACACAGGGGCCGCCCCACGACCAGTAGAACTCCACCACCCAGGCGGCCGACGGGTTCCCAAACAGGCCCTTAACCCCATCCGCCTCCAGAATGGTCACCGGCTCCTGCCTGCTGTACAGCCGGGCGGTGTGGCCCGTGACACAGCAGCTGCACCAGGAAGGCGGCGGTGCCCAGTGACGGGTGTCTGCCCCGGGGCCGCACGGCGCCATTTTCCTAACGGCCGCCCCTTCCCCGCTCGAGCGACTTCTCCTCCCAACCGCCTTCACCCCCGCGTGACGTCAGCTCAGGGGGATGGGCGGGGCCGGGGAGCCTCACCGTCACCAAGTAACAGCCACCTCGCGCTACAACTGCTCATTCACAAAAACAAACTCTCCTGTCTCACTCTGCAGCTGCAGGGGGGACACTGCCACGTTTCGAGGAGCCCTGTCTACATTGGGAAAGTTCACGGCTCAATTTAAACAGATATTCCGACATATAACGGAACGGCATCATATCTAAAAGGGGGGCAATCTGCATTTTAAAGTGACGTGGACATTTTAACGGCCTATTTTTGCAAATAAATAGATTTAAATGGACAAGATTATATTTCAAAAGGGATGTGGGCACATTCAAAGGGATATCTTAATATGTAAAGTCACGCAGTTATATCTAAGTGAATCTACATTTCGAAGAAACGTTGCCCTATTTTTAAGCAGAAGTACCCCTTTAAGAGACATACTGATATCTAAAGGGGTAAATATACATTATCGAGGAGTGAGATTGCGTTGTGAGGAACATAACACATTTAAAGGGTGAGTTACATGTAAAGGGGCATTTTTATATTTAAAAAGATACATTGAAATCTGAAGAGACTTGTTCATAAGTAGAAGTACATGGTAACATTAAGGAAGCATGACCGTATTGGAAATAGTGCAGCCATTTTTAAAAAGGGGGTTGTAGTGGCCGTGAGATGGTTTAATTTTTAAGAAAATAAGCAAGGTATTACGATTTGGAATGGTCTTGAAGGGGTGATGGAACCAGCAACCATGGAGAAAGTTAAAATTCACACAACACCAGGTTATAATCCAACAGGTTTATTTGGAAGCACTAGCTTTCGAAGCGCCGCTCCTTCATCTGGTGGTTGTGGAGAATGAGATCACGATCACGGAGTTTATAGCCAATGGAGTCCAGTGGCATGGAGATGTGATACATCAAACAATTTTAGATTAAATCTTTCACCTTTTGAATGGGTTTCGAAAGGTATGTTAATCCTAGAATTTGATTTTAATTACCTTCTCACGAATATCATTCAAATGCAGAGCTTTTCTAACAATAGGTGTGAATCCTGTCTGCGTCCGAATGTTGAGTCAGACTGAGATTTTTCTTAGAGAAAGATTTTTGCATTTAGACTTCATTTTTGAGGAAGTAATTTACAGATTAGGGTGTAGACGTTAGGGTGGATTGGTTGTGCTGAATTACCCATAGCGACCAGGGATGTGCAATTTAGGATAGATTGTCCATGGGAAATACGGAGAAAGGGGATGGATATGGATGAGATACTCTTCGGAGGGCCAGATTAAAATAGATGGGCTGAATGGCCTGCTTCCATGTTATTGGGATTCTATGACTCCCCCCGACAAAGCAGCATTTTATATGCATCTATCCTGTCAAGCCCCTTTCAGAATTCTACTGGTTTCAATAAGATCACTTCTGGTTCAGAGAGGTATACAGCACAGAAACAGACCCTTCGGTCCAATTCATCCATGCCGATCAGGATTCCCAAACTAAACTAGTCCCACTTGCCTGTGTTTGGCCCATATCCCTCTAAACTTTTCTATGCATGTACTCATCCAAATTCCACATGCAAACCACCCTCTGTCAAAAAGTTGCCCCACAGGTTCCTTTTAAATCTCTCTCCTCTCACTTTAAAGAAATATGCCCCCTAGTCTTGAGCTCCCCTACGCTAAGGAAGAGCCCTTTGGTGTTCACCTTACCTCCACGCCTCATGATTTTATCAATCTCAATAATGTCACCCCTCAACCTCCTGTGCTCCAGTGAATGAAGTCCCAAAATCTTCTTATAACTCAAACCCTCCAGTCCTGGCAACATCCTGGTAAATCTTTACCAAACCCTCTCTAATAGAATTCTTCCTCTTACAGGATCACCAGAACCATACTCGGTACTCTACAAGTGGCCTCACCAACATCCTGTACAACCTCAACATGATTAGATTTTATTAGATTACTTACAGTGTGGAAACAGGCCCTTCGGCCCAACAAGTCTACACCGACCCGCCGGATGTCCCAATCCCTCTACTCAATGGTGTGAACAATGAAGACAAGTATGCTAAATGCCTTCTTGACCACCCTGTCTAGCAGCGATGCAACTTTCAAAGAACTATGTACCTGAACCCCATCATGTCTCTCTTTTACAGCACGACACAGGGCCCTACCATTAACCGTACAAGTCCTGCCCTTCCTTGTTTTAGCAAAATGCAAGCCCTCACTTTTAATAGCTCACTCATACACACGCTTTCTCTCAGACACCCACATATACACATCCCCAACACTCTCACAGGCTTATACTCCATCACACTCTCACTTTACCAAGCATGCACACACACACTTACATGCATGCATTCACACATCACTTTTTGGGCAAACTTATATTGGCAGAATTATGTTTGCAGATACATTCTACTTTGCTCAAAAAGTGCACAACCTGCAGGCAGTCAATCCATGTAATATTTTATAAATTCCTACTTTGGAACTAGAACCAGTCTGATTCAAGATTGGGATACTGTCAGACTTGAACCTCACACTTTTAATGCATTGTCTGGGCTGAGATGTCACTTTTTAAAATAAAAAACCTTAAGTCATCTCGAGAACGTGAATTAATAGTAGTTCTGGGATTTACAGATTAATGAACTGAAACCTGCAACTCAGTCTAAAAGGTGAAAGACTTAACAGCAATCTTGGTTTGTTCAATATATCCTATCAGTTGCATGACACTGTGATCTTTTGCTATAAAATCTGTGTCTTATGATTCTGCTCCACAGTTACCTGCTGAAGGAGCAGTGCTCCGAAAGCTAGTGCTTTCCAAATAAACCTGTTGGACTAAAAACTGGTGTTGTGTGATTTTTAACTTTATCCAGCCCAGTCCAACATTGGCTCCTCCACATAATTTCTTGCGAACACAGCCCACACCTCCTGATGCTGCCAAGAAATCTTACAACGCCGATGAAATGACACTCTCTGCACTCCTGAAAAATTGACAATTTCTCACGATACTGGCTGCTCATTCACGACTCCATCTGATACGCGACATTGGAAGCTTAGTGCAGGAGACTGAAAGAAATGAGCAGCTTTAAAACAAAAACCCCTTGGCGCTCAAAGCTTTCAATGAGAGTCTGAGCCCGGCAGTAAGTTCAGGTAACCTTTATTGTGACCCAACTTTGTTACAACTTCAGATCTCCTCAGCAAAAAGGCAGAGATAAAGTTGCTTGTTGAACAGCTCAAAATCAAAGCGCACACATTTCGCCCCACCACTTTCTTTACTATTGATCAGCACTGAGATGTCCCTTTCTAATTGGGTCCTTGGTACAGCCTTAACCCGGAGGATGTGTTGCCTCACTCGGCAATTTCAACCTGTACCCTGTATAGCGCCATCTGCTGCAGTGGGATTCAAACCCGGGAGCACCTGGAACTGGGTCAATAGTCCAGTCGATAATGACACTCAGCCGTTGCTCCTTCAAACACCCTGCGATGGTAGGTGAATGCGCTGGTGCCTCTGGAGGTGGGAGGAGCGGGTGAAGTCCTTCCCGCATTCGGGACAGCTGAACGGCCTCTCCCCCGTGTGGACCCGCCAGTGGGTCAGCAGGGCGGTGGAATTACTGAAGGCCTTCCTGCACTCGGGGCAGCTGAAGGGCCTCTCCCCCGTGTGAATCCGCTGGTGCTTCAGTAGGTTTGAGGAATTGCTGAAGGCCTTCCTGCACTCGGGACAGCTGAAAGGCCTCTCCCCCGTGTGGACCCGCCGGTGCCTCAGCAGGTTGGGGGAATTGCTAAAGGCCTTCCCACATTCGGGGCAGCTGAAGGGCCTCTCCCCAGTGTGGATCCGCTGGTGGGTCAGCAGAGAAGAGGAATTGTTGAAGGTCTTCCCGCACTCGGGGCAGCTGAAGGGCCTCTCCCCACTGTGGGTCCGCTGGTGGGTCAGTAGGGAAGAGGAATCGCTGAAAGCCTTCCCACAATCTGGGCAGCTGAAGGGCCTCTCCCCCGTGTGGACCTGCTGGTGCCTCAGCAGGTTGGGGGAATTGCTGAAGGCCTTCCCACACTCGGGGCAGCTGAAGGGTCTCTCCCCTGTGTGGGACCGCCGGTGGGTCAGCAGGTTGGAGGCCTGGGTAAATCTCTTCCCACACTCAGGGCAGGAGAACGGCCTCTCCCCTGCGTGGGCCCGCAGGTGCCTCAGCAGGTGGGAGGCCTGGGTAAATCTCTTTCCGCAGTTGGGGCAGCTGAAGGGCCTTTCCCCCGAGTGGGACCGCTGGTGCCTCAGCAGGTCGGAACAATTACTGAAGGCCTTCCCGCACTCTGGGCAGGGGAATGGCCTCTCCCCGGTGTGGGTCCGCTGGTGCCTCAGCAGGGCGGAGGTCTGGGCAAAGCCCTTCCCACACTCAGGGCAGGAGAATGGCCTGTCCCCTGTGTGGATGTGCTGATGAATCTGCAGGGCAGACGGGAAATGGAAGCCATTCCCGCCATCACTGCACTTCCACCGTTTCTCCACGGGGCGGGATTCCTCGGGTTTCTCCATGGCCGAAGCTTCAGCTGCACACAAATATGTTTCCAGCCCCTCCCTGCTGTCAATTCCTGCTGCTACATGCCCCACACTCAGTGCGCTGCAACAGTAGGGTCTCTCATCCAGGCCCACTGATGCTGAAAACGTACTCAAACAGGAACCAAAATGCTTTGGTCCTTCTCACAGACTCATAGTTGAAAATTCTTTCTGGTCCCGAGGGATTGAATCATTGACGTCAATGTAAGGACTGCAGACGCTGGAGAATCAGTGTTGAAATGTGTGGTACTGGAAATGGCCAACAGGTCAGGCAGCATCCGAATAGCAGGAGAGTCAACGTTTCGGGCATAAGAACTTCATACGTTGATTTTGAAACTTCTATCTTCAAATCTTCAAATACACTGTTTAAAAAGAGATTGCAAAAGTCATCACTGTCAGTGCAGGGTAGAATTCAGAACAAGCAATTCTACCTTCTGTTGAATATTCTTGTTATTCCACAAAATTGAAAGCACCATCCCACTCTCTCTCCCCCTCTGTTCTCACTCCAATCTAACTAATTCTCCTGAAGGTGCTGATTCAGGATCTTACAGGGGCAGATGAGCAAAAAACATCAAGACTGACATCTCTCTGAATTTTGGATAATTCCACCTGAAAGTTAATATCTTTCACAACACTGGGATATTGCTAAGAGTGAGCAGGTCTGCTTTTGGGAAGCAAAAAAAAGTGTCAATTCAGGGTGAACCTGCAATTCAGCTTCTTGAGGAAGAACCAGACACAAAATGGTTAACGACCCCAGGAAGGTGGGAGCAAAATGAGACGTCAAGGCATTAATACCGATACACTTCAGTCAAACTCTTCTGCTTCCAGTCAGGGCAAAACATCCTCTGAAAGTCCAGTCATCACAGCCACACTTCTGCTTTCACTGAAGACGATTAGAGTCACACAGCACAGACACAGACCCTTGGGCCCAACCTGTCCAAGCTGACCAGATTTCCTAAATTAATCTAGTCACATTTGTTATCACTTAGCCCCTATATGGGCTGGGTGCTGGGACTAAATTGGGTTGGCTATCTGGTTGGCAAGGACGAGTTAGATCGAAGGGTCTGTTTCCATGCTGTACATCTCTATGATTTGCCACCACTTGGCCCCTCTCCATCTGAACCCTTTGTATTCATCCGCCCATCCAGATGCCTTTTAACTGTAGGAATTGTACCAGCCCCCACCACTTCCTCTGGCAGCTCATTCCATATACGCATCACCCTCTTCATGAAAAGGTTGCCCCTGAGGTCTCTTTTACATCTCCCCACTGCCGTCACCCTGAACCTATGACCTTCCAGTTCGGGACTCCCCCATCCCAAGGGAAAGATCATGTCTATTTACCCTATCCATGCTCCTCATGATTTTATAAAAGTCTATAATGTCACCTCTCAGGCTCTTGTGTGATGGGGAAAACAGCCCCACCCCATCCTTCCGTCCCTCCTCACCCGGGTAATTAAGACACATACCTGAGGTTGCCAAGCCTGCTCCCTCCCTGGATTCACTCCAACTGCCACAAGTGAATAGATTTCCCCCCTCCCCTCCCTCTCCCTCCCAGGACGAAGAGTTGCCCAAAGAGAGGGAGCTTCACTCAAACTGACAGGGCCACTTCCGCATTGTGACGCCATCAATGGGTCGAGGGTGGGGGAGGGGGAGGGAGAAGGGGCGAGGTGAGGTGCACAGTTTGCAGGAATCCCTTTCCTTCACAGAATCCCCACAGCGTGGAAGCAGGCCACTCAGCCCAACGAGTCCAAACCAACCCTCGAAGGGTAACCCACCCACACCCATTACCCTACACCTCTTGCTCTACTCACTGACTATCACACCTAACCTGCACATCCCTGGGCACTATGGATAATTGAGCATAGCCAATCCCCCCTAACCTGGACAAAGTTAAAAATCATAACACCAAATTATAGTCCAACAGGTTTATTTAGAAGCACTAGCTTTTGGAGCGCTGTTCCTTCATCAGGTGATTGTGGAGAATAAGATCATAATACATAGAATTTATAGAAAAAGATGACAGTGTCCTGCCACTGAAATGATACATTGAACAAACCTGGATTGTTAAGCCTTTCATCTTTACAAATGGGTTGCAGGTTTCGTTAATATGCAAATCCCAGAAATCCCTGGAAGGCACCTTCTCCATATAACTTAAATTTTGATAACAAAAAGTGACATTTCAGCTCAGCTCTGCAAATATACATTCACTCCCGTGGACTTGTGTGTGTGTGTGTGCATGAGAGAGAAAATGTCTATTTCCATCCTGTATATCTCTGTCTATTTCTGTTGGTGTAAATATTGTTGTAAATCATAGCTGGGTTCTCATAGATAGATGTAAGAGAGAGAGAATTCCTCAGGTATGACAGTCTCAGAATCCTGGGAGACCCCCATTTCTGGTTTACTTCCGAATGAACAAACATTAAACACGAGCGCCTATTTGTTTCAAATTTGGTTTCATTTTTCTTGTGTGATTCCCTGCTATGATTACACTGTGTGTCTGGATGGTTGACGGGCTGGGAGATCGTGGGTTGGGGCTTGATTGGCTGAATGCTTTATTGTTCCGGAAGGTGACAAAAAAAAGTGGGGGAGGGCAAAGCTTCAGCAGAAATCCAGCAGAGCTGAGAACAGACCGACACCTTACTCTGTGGGAACAGGGAGATCAACAGAGGACAGAGAAATCAGGGCCTGAAATCCGAGTTGACACCAGACTACCCTGTGATCAGTGCTTTGATTAGCAGCACCAACCTTATACCTTTACCTCGCTTCCCATATGACCAAACCCTCGATATTCAGGATCCAATCCTTGTCATCCTGAAGCCATGTCTCTGTAAGGAGTCTCAGATCATAATTATTCTCCTCAATGTGTGCAGTCAACTCATTTACTTTTGTCACAATGCAGCACACATTCAGATACCATTTCTGGTTTCAATTTTTGTGATCTTTAGAATCCAGTTTTGATTGCTGGAATATTTACTCTCCTTGTCCCTTTCTATCATTCTCTGAAGTTCATTTCCCACATCACTACATTGCTCATTGGTCTTGGTTTGGATTGTTCATGCTAAATTGCCCAGAAAGTTGAAGTTAGGTGGGTTAGCCATGGGAGATGCAGGTTTGTAGTTTCATAGTAATAGAAGCAGGAGTAGGCCATTTGGCCCATCTCGCCTGCTGCACCATTCATTAAGATCATGGCTGATCTATCTATTGTCTCAGCTCCTCCTCCCTGCATTGTCCCAACTACCCTTAATTCCCCTACCATGCAAAAACCACCTCCAACTGTGTCTTGAATATACTTAATGAAGCTGCCTCTACTGATTCCTTGGGCAGAGAACTCCACAGATTCACTATTCTCCAGGAAAAACAGTTCTTCTTCATCTCTGTCCTGAATCTACTCCTCCTCGTCTTGAGGCCTGGTTTCATTCACCAGCAGAAATGACTCAATAGGTAGAGCTTCATCCCCACAGTGCAATGAATTCCCACTTTCCACCAAAATCCCGGATGTACTCACTCACTCAGTTGCTGTCTCACAAATGCAGGATTTCATTGTTACTTCTTCTGCTCCCATTAAGGGCAAAACATCTTTGAAAGCTGCTCTGAAACTCCAGCCTTCATAATCACACTACTGCTTTCACCGAAGGAGATTAGAGTCATACAGCACGGAAACAGACCCTTTGTTCCAACTCGTCTGGCCAAACAGATATCCTAAATTAATCTCATCCAATTTGCCTGCATGTGGCCCACATCTCTCTAAACCCTTCCTATTCATGTACCCATTCAGATGCCTTTAAAAATTCCGACTCATCTCAAACGTATGCCTTCTAGTTTTGGACTCTCCTACCTTGGGGAAAAGACCTTGGATATTCACCCTATCCATGCCTCTTATGAACGTCTATAAGGTCACCCCTCAGCCTCCAATGCTCTCGGGAAAATATCCCCAGCCATTTGAGCCTCTCCTTGTCACTTGTAGACTTGTAAATTTTTTCCGACCCCTTTCAAAGTTTCACAATGTCTTTCCTTTAAAAAGGGAGACCAGAAATGAATACACAGTCTTCCAAACGTGGACTAACCAATGTCCTACACAGCCACAACATGACCTCCCAACTCCTATATTCAATGCACTGACCAATAAAGGAAAGCATACCAAATGCCTTCTTCACTATCCTGTCTACCGGTGACTCCGCTTTCAAGGAACTATGAACCTGCACTCTAAGGTCTCTTTGTTCTGCAATATCCCCCTTTACCGTGTCAGTTCTGCCTGGATTGCTTAACCAAAATGCAAACCACACACTTCTCGGATTTAAACTCCATCTACCACACTTTGGCCAATCAGCCCACCTGATCAGTTCTAATTTATAGTGAACTCTCTTTCCTTGCTTATTCCTTAGAAGTTGAAAATCTCTATCCCACACACTCTCCCTCCATTCTCAGTTTGCTGAACCTAATCCCTGCTGTAACTCATCCTGAAGGATGCAGTTGACGCTGGTTAATAGGCCCACAAGCAGGGGTGTAATAACTGAAACGTAATGAATACTGAATGGCCTGGAAAGAGTGGAAGTTGGGAAGGTGTCTCCATTGACTGGAGAGACTAGGACTAGTGGGCACAGCTTCAGAGTAAAGGGAAGACCTTTTAGAATTGAGGTAAGGAGAAACTTCTTCAGCCAGAAAGCGGTGAATATATGGAATTCACTGCTACAGAAGGCTGTGGTGGAGGCCAGGTCACTGAGGATATTTAAGACTGAGATGAAGACGTTCTTGAGCATCAAGATGATGGAGGGTTATGGAGACAAAGTGAGAGAATGTGGTGTGCCCATTGTTTGGGTAAATGCTCAGCTCCCCGCAACGTGCGAAGTCGAATACAAACTGTTCATCACGGGATTTAAACACACAGCCGGTTCATTCAGTTGGTGACAGCGCAGTGTGAATAACATTATACCGATATTTTTACAACATAATCTAGAGATTTCCATCCAGGTTTTAGTCACATCAAACTGCCACGTAATGATGTTATGGCCTCAGTAAACTATAATAACGTGAAGATCACTGGGATGATTTTCTGCATCCGACTGCAATATAAACACAGATCATTGTTTCCAGTTTTGGTGGAACAAAAGACATCATATTGATGGAAAATTACAGTTAGTGCAAACACAGCTAGCTATCGATAAATATTAATCCTGTTCACTTCAATGGCCAAATTTCAATTCAGAAACCAAGTGCACTCGGCTGCTTGTAACAGAGACAACATGACAAAATGGCTCATAGGAGGAGAAATGGGACATTGAGGAGAAGTGAAATGTTTGCTTTTGGTCACCTCCACAATTGTTAGAAAAACAGGTTGAAAGGATTCTTAAAAGGTGTCTGAAGTAGTCGTGAGGGATAACACTTCAGACAGCGCAAAGTGGAAGACCACTTTCTAGTGGAAGAAAAAGACATTCCTTATTTCTGAAAGAACTGGGAAACAGAAGAGGGAATGAAATCTGACTTGGGAGCTATTTCCTATTTGTTGAGGATGTTGCTTCATCACAGTCTTGGTTTAGAGCATAAGCTCTTCATCAGGAATAAAGGGTGGCCCAAGGGGGCTGAGAGATAAATGGGAAGGAAGTGGGGCTGCAGGGAAGGCAGCTGGGAGTGCAATAGGTAGATGGAGGTAGGAATTGATGGTGATAGATCAGAGATGAGGGTGAAGTAAATAGGTGAGAAGCAAGGTGGACAGGTATGACAGGTCAAGAGGTTGGTGTCGAATTGGAAGGTTGGAATTGGGACAAGGTGGGGGAGAGGAAATAAGGAAACTGATGAAATCTGCATTGATACCATGAGGTTGGAGGGTCCTAAAGCAGAAGTTGAGGTGTTTTTCCTACAAGTGTCGGATAGCAAGAGGTTGGCAGTGGAGGAGGCCCAGGACTTGCATGTCCTTGGTGGAATGGGAGGGGGAGTTAAAGTGGTAAAAACAAAGACTGCAGATGCTGAAAACCAAATACTGGATTAGTGGTGCTGGAAGAGCACAGCAGTTCAGTCAGCATCCAACAAGCAGCGAAATCGACGTTTCGGGCAAAAGCCCTTCATCAGGAATAAGGCAGTGAGCCTGAAGCGTGGAGAGATAAGCTAGAGGAGGGTGGGATAAAGTGTTCAGCCACAGGGCGGTGTGTCGGTTAGAATTAGAGTCCAAGAGTTGTTCCCTGAAATATTCGGTTAGTTGGCATCCAGTTTCCCCAATGTGGTTGAGACCATATTGCGAGCAATGGACAAAATCTTATAAATAGATTGCATAAGTCTTAGCCTGCCAGAATTATTTTCTTTTATTAAATTAAAGAAAATTTTTATTCAATTGGATGACTGCATGAAACGGTTTGTTGGTCAGATTTGAATAATCACTCCCAAATGAGACGATGCCATGAATATCAGTGAACTGCTCCTTTTGTTAAAAACCACAAGTTCTTGATTTATTTTCACAACTTACTGGTATTCACACCTGCACATTCAATGTCAAACTCTGACATCAGAAATTAAATTACAGCATTAATGTTGACTTGAAATATTCGAACAAACAAATTAATAGCACACAGTGAATCACAAGTCTGATTAATCTGAAATTAAATTTGACCAAACAAATATAAAATCAAGATGGGAGATAAGAAATGGGGGAAGGGCAGAAGGCGAGAAATGCAGCATCATAGAAAGTGCTCCCCCAGAGTGTGCATTTTACCAACTACCACTGCAAAATATAAACACTCTGATATGATCCTTCGGATTTAATGTAAACCATAGCCCCATACAGAAGGTACCATTTAAATGAGTCAAAAATACAAGCATTGAGCAAATCCAGCTTCCAGCCTTACCCCCCCCCCCCCCCCCCCCCCTCTTATTGGAGCTTGGACCTTCCTCCAGCTCCCGGGGGTTGTTGAACCCCTGGGCTCCAGCGGCCGCGCCTCCATTGAAGAAGCTTTGGGAAGCAGATGCAAAGGCAAGATGCAGAACAGAGAACCTTTGCATATGAAAGCAGCTTACAGAGACATTGAGCAATAGAATCACATGGTTTTTACCCATCGACCTCTGGGTTATCTACCCACCACACTCACGCAGCAATTCTCTACTTCTGTGCTCCCAGCAGCTGGATCGTGGATCAGTTTAAAGGAGGTTCTATATCTCTGATTACATCGGTACACAAGGCAGTGAAGAAAGGTTTCAGCACACTGGCCTTCATCAGTTAGGGAACTGAGTATAGATGTTGGCAAGTTATGTTGTAGTTATACAGGACGTTGATGAGGCCGCACCTGGAATATTGTGATGAGTTTTGGTCCCCTTGGTGTTCTGACTTCTGACTTCTTCAACTCTGGGTTTGTGTTGAACTTGATGGGATACTTTGTCCAACTCAGCATGTTTAAACAGTATCTCTCAGAGGGATTCATCTGAAACTTTTCAGGAGGTGAGTTCAACAAGATTGAACTATTCAAAGTTACTTGGACTCTATTTTAAACTTACATCAGGACCAGTAGTCAGAGACACGTACAGCATGGAAACAGACCCTTCGATCCAACTTGTCCATGCTGACCTGATATCCTATATTAATCTACTCCCATTTGACAGCACCTGACCCATATAGTCTGGCAGCTCATTTCATATATGTACCACCCTCTGCATGAAGAAGTTGTCCCTTTAATTTGTTTCGCCTCTTACCCGAAACTTATGCCATCTAGTTCTGGACTCCCCTACCCAAGGAAAGGACATTGTCTATTACCCTGTCCATGCCCCTCATGATTTTATAACCGCTATTAGGTCACTTCTCTGCCTCCGATGCTCCAGTGAAAACAACCGCACGCTATTCAGCCACTCCCTGCAGCTCAAACCCTCCAATCCCCAGCAACATTCATGTAAATCTTTTCTCATAGATAAGTCACTCTTTCAGTCCTGAAGGAGCGTTAATACCCAAAACGCTGACTACTCCACATCCTGGTGCTGCCTGGCTTGCTGTATTCTCCCAACCCCCGGCTTGCCAACTTCGGGTTGCAATGTGTAGTGGCTCAGTGATTATCACTGCAGCCTCACAGTGCCGGGGACCCAGATTTGATTCCAGCCTTGGGTGGCTGTCTGTGAGGAATTTGCACTTTCCCCCAATGTCTGAGTGAGTTTTCTCTGGGTGGTCCTGTTTTCTTCCATAAACCAAAGATGTGCAGGTCATGTGGATGGGCCATGCTTAATTGCCCATAGAGTTAGGTACATTAGTCAGAGGGAAATGGGTCTGGATGGGTTACACTTCAGAGGGTCGGTGTGGACTTGTTGGGACAAATGGCCTGTTTCCACACTGTAGCTAATCTCATCCAATACTTTTGTTACTAACGAATGGCAGAGTAGGCCAAACTTCTTCTCCGATGGTCTTGCGGTCTTAGGTTTCTCTGGATCATTTCATTGGCAATGTGCAGTCCCTGGCTCAATGAGCAACAGTGTCCACTGAAGGCAAAGCTCATAGAATCATAGAACCCCCACAATGTGGAAACAGGTCCTTCAGCCGAACACATCTGCACTGATCTTCCGAAAACTAACCCACTCAGATCCATTTTCCTACCCTCCATAACTTGCACACAGACTCCCAAGGGTGGAATTATTCCGGTTCCTGGTGCCATGAGGCAGCAGTGCTAACCGTGAGCCACCATGGAGTTGTGATTTTGGGGTGTCGGGAAGGCAATTGCAGTCCAGCAGAAGACTAAAACAGCCCACCTACTCTCCCACTGCACCCACTGTCAGAACTGGCAGGAGGTTCAGACCTGGGAGGTGACTGAAGGCATCATCACTGGTGGGATCTGATTGCTGGGAGCGCTGGTGCCCCCGCTGGTGCTTCCGCAAGTTGTAGGAAAACATGAACCTCTTCCCACACTCGGTCCAGCTGGAGGGCATCTCCCAGGTGTGGGCGCATTGGTGCTTCAGTAGGGCAGAGGAATTGCTGAAGGCCTTCCCGCACTTAGGGCAGCAGAATGGTCTCCCCTCCTCCGCCACTGTCCCCCCCCACCCCCCGCCCAAACCGCCGTGTGGTCCAGCTGGTGATTCAGCAGTGTGGAGGAGCAGGTAAAGACTTTCCCACATTCGGGGCAGGAGAAGGGCTTCTCCCCGGTGTGGATAGACTGGTGCCTCAGCAGGGCTGAGGAATTGCTGAAGGTTTTCCTGCACATAGGGCAACTGAACGACCTCTCTACCATTTGGACACACCAATGGGCCAGTACGTCGGAGGAAAGAGCAATGCCCCTCCTGCAGTTGGGGCAGAAGAACGGCCTCTCAGTGTGGACCCACTGGTGTCTCAACAGGTGGGAAGAACTGCTGAAGGCCATCTCGCACTTGGGGCTGGAGAACAGCCTTCCCCGGTGTGGACCAACTGGTCCGTCAGCAGGGCAGAGGAATCACTGAAGGCCTTCCCACACTCAGGGGAACAGAAGGGCCTCTTCCCCTCTATGGACTCATTGGTGCTTCAGAACCCTTTCAAATTTCACAATATCCTTCTGATTGGAGGGACACCAGAATTGCACACAATATTCTAAAAGTGGTCTCACCAATGTCCTGTACAGCCACAACATAACTTCCTAACTCCAATTCAGGCAGCATCCAAGCAGCTTCGAAATCGACGTTTCGGGCAAAAGCCCTTCGTCAGGAATAAAGGCAGTGAGCTTGAAGCATCGAGAGATAAGCTTATCTCTCCATGCTTCAGGCTCACTGCCTTTATTCCTGACGAAGGGCTTTTGCCCGAAACGTCGATTTCGAAGCGACTTGGATGCTGCCTGAACTGCTGTGCTCTTCCAGCACCACTAATCCAGAATATGGTTTCCAGCATCTGCAGTCATTGTTTTTACCTTCCCAACTCCAATACTCAGTCAGAGGATTGGGAAAGCTTTCAAAACCCACAAAAAACAAACAGGAAAGAATGGAGGGACAAACCGAATTTTTGAGAGTGAGCTTGGAAGCATCACTGAGAAATCGGCGGAATGGGTTTATTGGGGACGCGTTCTCCTTAATTACACTATATACGTATTTCTCTTGTGGTCTTCGTAGTTTCTCTGTGCTGCAGTGTGTAGTGGCTCGTTGAAATAATGTCCTGATGCAGCTTCGTTTGTGGGTGTTGGGATGATTGCTTCTGTGGTTAAGTATTTGGTTTGTGTGTGTTGTTTTTCTGTAGATGCTAGTTTGAAGTTCCTCATTGACTGTTCGCTCGACTGTGACATCTAAGAATGCAGTTTATTGTTGTTCTCCTCTTTTTCAAACTAGGAGCCCCCCTCAGGCCATAGTCTCACTACTTGGAACACCAATATACAGACTAGTCAAAGGCCTCTACTGAGGACTAAAACACCAAGTCGAAGATTCATGCCACTCCATTTACTCCATCCAAGAATTCCTGAACACCAAAGGTGGAAGAGGATGGAATAATGTTGTCCTTTGACATAACAGACCTGTTCACATCCATTAACATCAACGTGGCCAAAGAAAACTGAAGACACTACTCGAAGAACTAAAGACAAAAACACAGAACCAACTTCAGCAGCAAAGATAACACTGTCAACCTCGTGGAACTGTGCCTTACCACCCACTTTATATTCAGTAACAAGCCCTACAAACAAATCAACGAAACGCCCATGAAACACTTCTGTCATCAAAAAATGAAACAAATTAGAGGAAACCTACAACACCATCAACAATTATCTTCCTGGCATAAAATTCACAAAAGAGGAAAACAACAACAAAGTGCCATTTCTAGAAGTCACAGTGGACCGACCAGTCAATGATAAATTCAAAACAGCCGCTGCAGGAAAGCAACACACGTGAACCAAGTACTTAGCTACAGAAGTAATCATCCCTACACATACAAACAAATCTGAACGAGGGCACTATTTCAACGAACCACAACACAGTGCAGCACCCAGTGACTACGAAGACCAATAACTCACTCTACAGCGCATTTAAGGAGAATGGGCAGCCAAAGAAACACACTGCAAATAGCTTCCCTGACCGGGAATCGAACCCGGGCCACAGCGGTGAAAGCGCCGAATCCTAACCACTAGACCACCAGCGAGACAACATTGAAGCTTGACAGCTCTACTGAAAATTGCTTCCCTGCCCGGAAATCGAAACCGGGTCACGGCAGTTCGAAGGCTTGCACCAAAGTTGTTTCTTGTATCCATTGCTCCCGATGCGGTCTCCTCTACATTGGGGAGACTGGAGCCCCGTCGCAGAGTCAAGTCACAGCGTTTGAGGGAGCATCTCCAGGATACCCGCAATAATCAACCCCATCGCCCTGTGGCCCAACATTTCAACCTCCCCTTCCACTCTGCCAGGGACATGCAGGACGTGGGCCTCCTCCATCGCCCCTCCCTCTCCACCCGATGTCTGGGGGAAGAACACCCCAACTTCTGCCTCAGGTACATTCAACTCCAGGACATCAATGTGGACTGCACCAGTTTCCTCATTTCCCCTCCCCCCACCTTACCTGAGTTCCAACCTTCCAGCTGAGCGCTGTCCTCAGGACCTGTCAATCTCCCTTCCCACCTATCCGCTCCACCCTCCTCTCTGACCTGTCACCTACGTCCCCAACCCCATTCACCTCTTGTCCTCCTTGCTACCTTCGGCCCAGCACCCCGCAATTTATCTCTCCACCCCTGGAAGCGTCCTGCCTCTATTCCTGATGAAGGGCTTTTGCGCGAAACGTCCATTTTCCTGCTCCTCGGAAGCTGTCTGACCTGCTGTACTTTTCCAGCACCACTCTGATCTAAACTCTGGTTTCCAGCATCTACAGTCCTCACTTTTTCCGACCCAATAAACCCAGTGTGACGATTTCACATCAACAAACTGACACAAGCAGACACAACGTCTACAGAAACCCGAGCACATTACTTTACATTAAAAACATCTGGGAAATGATGTCCAGACAACTTAAACCTCTCAGCATCATGGTCGCCCACAAACCTACCAACACACTTAAACAGCGGCTAATGAACCTGAAATACCCGATACAAACAACCAGAAAACGAATGTAATTTACAAAATACCAGACAAGGAAATATATACATGAACTCTGCCACACAGGTCTCTATGGCAAAAAATGCTGGGATGAGATAAGGAAGATTTTTTTCAGCCAAAACGAATCGGCACTGACTGGACAGCCATTTAAAATCAACGCTGTCTGCCCAGGATGGAAGATCCGAAGGGATGGACAGTTTTCTTCTTTCCTGAAGACTTACAAAGCTGAGACTGGGTTTTGGTGTTTGTTCCCTTTCCACTCCCAGGAGCCGCAGTGGTTGAGGCGGTGAGTTGGGGAAAGTGAAATGTGCCCATGAGCAGCGTGTGGGACTATTTCAGCTTCCTCTCCTCTGACAGCGCTATGACTTGACTCTGATGTTCTCAGGGAGATTTCCCGACGCGAGACAGTGAAAAGAGTCACGTTCCTGCAGATCAGGAATTCAAACCGTATGCCGGCTTCAGGACAATGAGAAAGATTAATTGGGGTGTGTGAAGAAGCTGTGAGCTGCATTTCAAACAGGTAGGTGGAGTCAGATGAGTCATCCATTGGACTCCTGACACTGTGCGGACCTGACGCCGCCATGCTGCAGAGTTCTGACGTTAACACGGACATGCGCAGCAATGGGAACATTCACAAGAGTAACAGCCAAAGATAATCACCGTCACTGATTCCCTTCCTTAGTCCCAACTTTGTGAAGCAGTATCTTTCACTGGCAAATAAAACACCTTTGTCCTCAGGTGCCTGCTTCATTTAGATCACGACTTCACGCCCCTCACTGTTCTATTCTCATTTCCAAACTCTTGGCTCATAGCCTCAAAAGCAGCTCTGTGGGTATCTGCTTGTTCCACCCTGACAGGCAGTGGGTTGCAGATTCCCGACCAGTCCCAATGTGATTGAAATATTTCAACCCCTCCACTGATTGCATTTAAAAAAAACCGTGGAGCAATCTCCCTTTTCTTTTGACGTCGTTTCTCAACTGTAGTCGGCAGGGATCACACCTGCGTGGGGAAACCGCAATGGATTTCATGTCCATCGCATTAACCACTCGGCCCATCAATACAGAACCACAATGACAGCTTCATTTCCCAGGTCTCTCTGCCTGTGGAGCTGAGAAAGAGTGAATCATCGCAGAGTTTGTTTGAATCCAATCACTTCACAGGTTTCGAAAGGGTTAAATATCTGCAAATGGCGAGTCTGGGTGTTTCATCCCGAAAGATGAAATGGACGTTCAGTCAAAAACAGAAATTGCAGGAGCACCTCAGCAGGTCAGGCAGGATCTGTGGAAAGAGAATCAGAGACAACATTTCAGAACTCGTTTTTTGCCTCATCCAAGTACAGCCAAACCTGCTGAGTTTTTCCAGCAGTTTCGCTTTCTGTCTCGGATTCTCAGCATCCGCAGTCCTTTACGTTAGAAATTCAATAAATTCAGAAACCCCTTTGTCCTGCCTCAGTGGAGAAGATTTCCGTTTGGGAAACATTTTCCTGAAACCATTAAAAACGTGCATCTCCGCAGCCAAGAAAGCGGTAGGAGCGAGAACAAGAAACAACCCGTCCCTGGGTGGTCTCGAACCACCAACGTTTCGATTAACAGCCGAACGCGCTGACCAATTGCGCCACAGAGACAGGCCCGAACGCTACTGGCAGTGTCTTTGAGGAACCTACTATTCAATTCATAGTTCAACCCGCCCCGCCCAAAAATTACCATTGTCTTCTATCGGTTTTATTTTTCCATAATAAAGACTTGGACATACATTATGGAGACATGGGGACAGCCTGATCCCACCATCTGCAGGCACATCCATGTCACGAGGAACGAGCTCTCCTACACCGGGACCGTCGCCCTCCGAGCCTTTCAGTGTTTTGCCTCTTCCCGAATTTTCTCATTGGCCCCGAGCCGAGAATGGGTTTGAATTCCTGATGTGCAGAGAATTCGTTCAATGTCTCGGGTCAGTTCATCTCCCGAGAATATCAGAGTCAATCAGCCTCTTAAACAAGGGGACGGTGTCTGGACAGTCTCTGCTCAGTCCGTCAGTTCATCCTTCATTCTCCTCTAATTCCACTTCCCAAAGAGTTTCTAAAGATTCACAAAGCTGGAGACTGGGATTTATGTTTTACTTCCTGAACATTTTTCCACCTGCTAACTGACAATATTTTGCCAAAACCTCTGCCCCATTGTAACATTTGCATCATGTCCAGGGATGAGCAATTTCCATTTTGTGGAGACATTCCCAAGTTTGGGAATGTTCTCTTTGGAGCAAAGAAGGTTAACTGGAGATTTCCAGGGGTTTCTGTCAATGATGGGAGAAGACGTGGTGTTTTCGCTGCTCGTTGGATGCTGCCTGAACTGCTGTGCTCTTCCAGCACCACTAATCCAGTATTTGGTTTTCAGCATCTGCAGTCATTGTTTTTACCTTGTTGATTTTAACCCTACTGCGAATCCTCTTGCAAGGATGCCTGCCTTGAAGAAGTTTTCCTCCTCTCTACAAGAATCTCAGGGAGTCCCTCTCCCACGGCAACTCCCAGGTCATTTCCTCTGCTCTGAAGCTCTTCAACCATGTTGTGAAACAAACTCGGTACCACATCCACATTTGCCTCGTTTCTAACTTCCAGCTCAGTTACTGTCTCCTTGACTTGTCCGACCTGCCTATCTTCTTTTCCACCTATCCACTCCACCATCTCCTCCTTGACCTATCACCTTCATCTCCTCCCCCACTCACCCATTGTACTCTATGCTACTCTCTCCCCACCCCCACCCTCCTCTAGCTTATCTCTCCATGCTTCAGGCTCACTGCCTTTATTCCTGATGATGGGCTTTTGCCCGAAATGTCGATTTCGCTGCTCGTTGGATGCTGCCTGAACTGCTGTGCTCTTCCAACACCACTAATCCAGTATTTGGTTTTCAGCATCTGCAGTCATCGTTTTTACCTTAATGATCAGAAGAACCTATTGCCACTGACTAGGGTCAGTTACCAGAGGACAGGGATTGCAGTTCTTTAATGGAAAGCAGCATTTGTGTAGAACAAACACAGCGAATACTGCAGAAAGCCAACGGGTCGAGTAGCATCAGTGGAAAGGTAAACAGAGCCGACGTTTTGAGTGTGCTACGGTTTTTGTTCAGAACTCAGTGTTTTGCCTCTTCCCGAAGTTGGTCCAGGTCTGTGTCTCAATTGACAAACACATGGCAAGTGCAGTGCTGCAATGTGAAGTTATAGCCTTTGCTGTTTAAAAAAAAGCAGTGCATTGTTGAAATGGTGACATATTGGAATGTGGAGAAAGTGAGGACTGGAGGTGAAAATCGAAAAATGTGGCACTGGAAAAGCACAACAGGTCAGGCAGCATCTGAGGAGCAGGACAGGGAACGTTTCGGGCACGAGCCCTTCATCAGGAATGATGTATGGATGTACTAAGGGGTCTCAGAGTCCCTCCACACCAGTCAATGCCAGTTGTCGGGCAGATGCAGCAGGCAATGAGCGAGGCAAGTGATATATTACGAAGAGGAATTGAGTTCAGAAGTGGGGTCACTGAACATATTCAAGGCTAAGTTCATCTGAGTTTTGAACAACAAAGAAGTGGATGCTTATCGGGGGAGGTAAGAAAATGGTTTTAAGACCAGTACAGATCAGTCACAGAGTCTGACAGCACTGAACAGACCCTTCATCCAACTAGTCCATGCTGAGTATGTTCTCAAACTAAACTCGGCACACCTACCAGTGTTTGGCCCATAAACCTTCGAAAGTTTCGTATTCATGTACTTATCCAAATATCTTTTCAACGTTGTAACTGTACAGGTATAAAATCATGAGGGGCATGGATAGGATTAATAGACAAAGTCTTTTACTGGGGTGGGTGAGTCCAGACCGAGAGGGCATGGGTTTCGTGTTAGAGGGGAAAGATACAAAGAGACCAAAGGGGCAACTTTTTCACGCAGAGGATGGTACGTTTATTGAATGATCTGCCAGAGGAAGTGGTGAAGGCTAGTCCGATTGCAACATTTAAAATGCATTTGGGTAGGTGTATGATTAGGAATGGCTTGGAGGGATATGGGGCCGTGTGCTGTCAGGTGGGACTAGATTGGGTTGGGATAGTTGGTCGGCATGGACAAGTTGGACCAAACAGTCTGTTTCTGTGCTGTACATCTCTATCTCAATGTTCAACATACTCAGTGACCTGGCCTCCACAGTTTTCTGTGACAATGAATTCCATAGATTCACCACTCTCTGGCTAAAGAAATTTCTCCTAATCTCCATTCTCCCTTTATGCTCAGGCTATGCCCATTGGTATTAGTCTCTCCTCCCAATGAAAACATCTTCCCAATATCCACTCTGTCCAGGCCGTTCAATGTTCTGTCCGTTTCAGTTAGATCCCCCTTGAATGTGGGCCTGTTAATCAGCATGAACCAAACCCTTCAGATTGAGGACATCCGTGATTAGATTCAACAAAGTGAGAACGGAGGGCGAGAGTTTGGGATGGAGATTTTCAGCTTTTAGGGAATAAGGTAGGAAAGAAAGTTTAATATAAATTATAATTGATCAGATGAGCCGATGGGCCAAGGATTGTGGATGGAGTTTAATTTAGACAAATATGAGCTGTTGCATTTTGATGAGGCAACTCAGGGCAGGACCTATGTGGTTAATGGTAAATTAATGGAATTCTGTGCTCAAGGAAGCAGTAGAGGCAGCTTCATTAAGACACTGTTGGATGGGTTTTTTGCGAGGTAAGGGAACTCAGGGAAGTTGGGATAATGCAATTAGGAGGAGCTGAGACGATTGATCGATCCGCCATGATTTTAATGTATGGCGGAGCAGGGTCGATGGGCCAAATGGCCTACTCCTTCTATTACTTTGAAACGATAACCCTGCGTTTCCCATGGCCAACCCACCTAACCTGCACATCCCTAAACACTGGGCAATTTACCACAGCCAATCCAAATCAAGGCCAGTGAGCAATGTAGTGATGTGGAAACCAAACACCAGAGAATGATAGAAAGGGACAAGAAGAATAAATGTACTAGCAATCAAAACTGGATTCTAACCATCACAAAAAATAAGACTAAAAGCTCAGTATATGAATGTGTGCTGCATTGTAACAAAAGCGAATTAATTTACTGCACACATTGTAGAGAATAATTATGATCTGAGACTCCTTACAGAGATATGGCTTCAGAATGACAAGGATTGGATCCGGAATATCGAGGGGATACGTGGCATTCAAGTCGAGTGAGAGGCTCAGTAAAGGTGGAGGGTGGGCACTGCTAATCAAAGCTCTGATAACATGGTAGTCTGGTGTCAGCTCGGATTTCAGGTCCTGATTTCTCTGTCCTCTGATCTCCCTCTTCCCACAGGGTTAAATATTATCTGTTCTCAGCTCTGCTCGATTTCTGTTGAAGCTTTGACCCCCTTTTACACCTTCTGGAGCAATAAAATATTCTGAGCCTCCTGGGAATGACACCTTATCTATACCCCTTCTGATTTTAAAAATCTCTATAAGGTTAACTGTCAACCTCCTCGGCTCCATTGGAAAAATGTCCCAACTTCTTCTTAACTCAAACCCTCCATTCCCTGCAACACGCTGGAAAGGTCGGGAATAGGGAATTGCATCAAATCACATAAATGTACTGTCTGAAACAATCTAGCTGTGTTCTGGCCTGAGATATTGAGAGTCCCTGGTGTAAGTAATTACGAATGCAATAATTTTGGTCACAGAATTGAACAATCATTTTGCAACAAAGGGATCTACTCTGATAAGGAGGTAGTGGTCATTTCTAGGGTAAGTGAACAGTTTGTAGATCAGGGAGATGAAGTTCCAGACACTTGGGAAGGGCAAGAAATGAATTTGATAAATAAGACAAAGAACTGTGGATGCTGGAAATCTGAAACAAAAACTGAAAACACTGGAAAACCTCAGCAGGACTGGAAGCATCTGTGGAGAGAAAGCAGAGTTAAAGTTTCGAGTCCAACAACTCCTCTTCAGGATTCTGAAATAGTTTGTGAGAACCCCTTAAGTCATCTGCCGAGCTTTAAGACCATAATACACAGGAGCAGGCTGAGGCCATTTGGCCCATCGAGTCTGCTCCACCAGTCGATCATGGCTGATATGTTTCTCTATCCCATTCTGCTGCCCTCTCCTCATAACCCTTGACCCCTTATTAATCAAGAACCTATCTCTGTCTTAAATTCCCGAAATGACTTGGCATCCTCAACCCTTCTCCGAGTGGAAACATCATCTCCACGTCCACACTGTCCAGTCATAGAGTAGCACAGCGCTGCCTGACCCACTGTGATCTCCAGCATTTGTTGTTTTCAGGAAGGATTCCAGCATCTCCAACAGCGCGTTTCTAAATTTTGTGCCCAGTTGGTTAGCTCTCCCTGGATCCCGTGAGATTTAACCTTACTCAACAATCCACTGTGTGGTACAATTAACAAAGTTCCCAGCCCCCACTTCTTTCCGCACACATGGGCAGCACGATGGATCAGTGGTTCGCACTGCTGCCTTACAGCGACAGGGATCCACTTTCGATTCCAGCCTTGGGGCGACTCTCTGTGTGGATTTTGCACATTCTCCCTGCCGTGTCTGCTGGGTTTCCTCTGGGTGCTCTGGTTTCCTCCCAACATCTAAAGGTGTTCAGTTTCGGGAGAAGTGGCCATACTAGATGGGCCCATAGTGTGCAGTAAGTGTAGTGGAATGGGATAGGGGAATGTGTCCACATGAGTTACGCTTTGGATGGTCGGTGTGGACTTGTTGGGCTGAATGGCGTGTTTCCACATTGCAGGAATTCTACGTGGCATTCCCCCAACTCCAGAGTCTCAGCAGCCTTGGCTTTTCCCATGGACAGTGTGGGGGAGGGAAACAATGTTTTACACGGGAGTAAGGTTCTGTGAGTGTGAAGCTAAAAGGAAACGCAGTGCATTGCTTGAGCTGTTTTCCCCGGTATACCAGAGGCTGAGGGGTGATCTTACAGACGTTTATTGAATCATGAGAGGCATGGATAGGGTAAATAGACAAGGTCATTTCCCTGGGATGGGAGAAGTCCAGAACAGGAGGATAATATGTTTGAGGTGAGGGAGGCAAGTGTAAGGAATGATCTGCCGGAGGAAGTGGTGGATGTAGGTCCAATTATAACATTTGAAAGGCATCTGGACGGGTATATGAATAGGAAGAGTTCAGAGGGATATGGGCCAAGTGCTGGTAAATGTGACGAGATTAATTTAGGCTATGTGGTGGGCACGAATGATTTGGCCTGAAGGACCTGTTTCTGTGCTGTGTATCTCTATGACTCTGGCTTGCCCGTCATGTTTGCCCTGCCTATGTGTTCAGTTTCTGTCTGGTGTCGGTGTCAATGCCTTGATATCTCATTTCCTCCATCCCCCCACTTCCACCTCCCCAGATGTTAACCATTTCGTGTCTGGTTGTTTCTCAAGAAGCTGCATTGAAGGTTCATCCTGAATTAACACTTTTTTTTGCTTCCCAAAATCAGACTTACTCACTCCTAGATGTCGTGAAAGATACTAACTTTCAGGTGGAGGTATCCTAAATTCAGAGGTGTCTGTCTTGATGTTTTCACTTTTCGGTCTCTGTAAGATCCTGAATCAGTACCGTCGGGTGAATTAGTTTGAGCGGAGTGAGAATAGAGGGATGAAAGGGAGTGCGATGGGACTTTCAATTTTGTGGAAAAAGAAAAGAATATTCTGCAGAAAGTAGAATTGCTTGTTTGGAATTTCTAACCTGGACTGACAGTAATGTCTTTTGTAATCTCTTTTTACAGATTATTTGAAGATCTGAAGACGGACGTTTCAATATCAATAGATGAAGAGCTTTGCCTGAAACATTGACTCTGCTGCTCCTCCGATGCTGCCTGATCTGCTGTGCTTTGACTCTGACTCTCCAGCATTTGCAGCCCTCAATTTCACGTCAATGTCTGGCAGTCACTGAATCCATCGGGACGATAACAATTTTCGACTATGATTCTGTGAGAAGGAAACAAGCTTTTTGGTTCCTCTTTCATTACGTTTTCAGCATCAGTGAGACTGGCTGAGAGACCCGACTATTGCAGCACTCTGATTGTGGAGCCAGTAAACGTTATACAGATTGGGAAGTGGAATTCACGGCAGGGAGGTGCTGTACACGCGTTTGTGTGCAGCTGAAGCTTCGGTCATGGAGAAACCCAAGGAATCCCGTCCCGTGGAGAAACCATGAAAATATGGCGACTGTGGGAAAGGCATCCGTTTCCCATCTGACTTGGAGACTCATGGGCGCAGTCACACCGGGGTGAGACTGTCCTCCTGCTCTGAGTGCGGGAAGACCTTCAGCAATTCCTCTGTACTGCAGAGGCACCAGGGGGTCCACACAGGCGAGAGGTCATTCTCCTGCCCCGAATGCGGGAAGGCCTTCAGCTATTCCTCCGTCGGACGGACCCACCGCCGGGTCCACATATTAGAGATGCCCTTCAGCTGCTCCAAGTGCGGGAAGGCCTTCAACGATACCTCTGCCCTGCTGAGGCACCAGCGGGTCCAGACCGGGGAGAGCCCGTTCTCCTGCCTGAAGTGTGGGAAGGGCTTTACCCAGGTATCCCACCTTCGGGTCCATACGGGGGCGAGGCCTTTCACCTGTCCAGAGTGCGGGAAGGCCTTCAGCAATTCCTCCCACCTGCTGAGGCACAGGTGGGCCCATACCGGGGAGAGGCCGTTCACCTGCCCCGAGTGGAAGCGGAGGTTCTCATCATTCTGCACCTTGCAGAAGCACCAGCGGGCACACCAGTGCTCCCAACAATCTGATTCTGCTGGTGAAGCTGCTGTGGGTCACTGAGAGGACTGAACCCCTGCACATTCTGACAGTGCTTATAGTGGGAGAGTCGGTCGGTTTTTATTGTTTTATGCCGTCGTGCTCCCCCACCCCTGCAACTTTGCTTCCATTGGGCACTGCTGCTCGTTGAGACCAGGAGCTGTTCTCTCCAGATTCTACTGTCCTGTTAAAGAATTGTTGTCTCTTTCTGTGAATGAGTCCCAGCCTGTAAGAAACAGCTGAATACTGGGGTGTCTATTCACATTCAGCAGTGACTTTTAAATTAGATTTACAGTTACGTGTCTGTGAAACAGTAATAGTCCAAAGATTGCACAAAGGCTTGGCAATCCTATGTTGGAAACTGTTTGCTTGAATTGGTATGTTTTAAAAAATTTTTTTTAATTTGGCGCTGAAGTCTCTGTCTCTGAGATGGTGGGGGACTTGATCAAAGGGTTTAAATCATTGCTATTAATTAAATTATCTTCTTTAACTTTGCCCTAGAAAATTTGCCGTATTTATAATTGTTCGTTTTTGTTTAAATTATAATGTTGATGTGCAAGACCTGTTCTTCACCAAGTCTGGTTTGGGACAGTTGAGAAATTGAGGGATATTGCATGTTTAAATTTCACTGTGTTGTGAATCTGGTGTCAGTGACAGTCATTTGTATTGGGTTGCTTACCCTTAGTTGTCGTGTCTTCCAAACCAAGTATTCACTATGGTAGTGAGTTCTGCAGTCTCACCACACTCTGAGGTTTTTCGTGAAATCCTTAGTAGAGAATTGTAAGGGAAAATGTTGACGAGGGCAGAATATAGGGTCTTAACTGCAAATGTCAGGAAGACATTCGACAAAGTAAAAACATGACAATGTATAGACAAATAAAGAACTTTGACAGCAATAAGGAGGTCACACGTCAGAGTTCAAGATAATGGTCGTGACAAAAAGAAACAGTACTCGGCAAATATTGGATATTGTAATTAAGCAAGTTTCTAGATGCTGTAGTTGGTTGAATACGATAATAAGAGATGAAATAACCAAAACCACTCATGTAATTTGATGTCGATAACCATAAAGCAAGTGCATAGTATTGATTATTATAGGCCAATTGCGTGCAAGTAGGCCATTCAGCCCATCGAGTCAACATTGACTGACCGTCCCACCCAGACCCAGTTCGTTACCCTATCCCTGTAACCCTGCATCTCCCATGTTCAGTCTACCATCAACTGCATGTCCTTTGGACCGTGGGAGGAGGCCAGAGCACCACAGGAAGCCAACGCAGACACAAGGGGAGAATGTGCAAACTCCACACAGACAGTCTGCCCGAGGGTGGGATCAAACCCAGGTCACTGATGCCGTGAGGCAGCAGTGCTCACCACCGTGCCACCACCACATGCTGCTCTCTAAACAAGTGAATTTCAAAGACTCGGGAACACTTGAGAGAAAAACAAAACTCTCCTATCTTAAATGAGAGACTAGTCTCTGGCTAGAATTGAGTTGACATTACATTTGCATTAAGTCCTCTCCAGATGTTATACAGCTCCATCGGATCATCTGTTTCTTCTAAACTCAAACTGATACAAGCCCAGCCTGACATCCCCTTGTCCCCGATTATAAGTTGAGTAAATGAGCGACCCTCGACCTCACTGGCATGACAAAGGATGCCCTCAATCCAAGTTGACCTTAACTGTCCAACCTCTTGACCTCCACGCCACAATGTGGTCAGCCGCAACTCAGCCCTGAACGAGAGCAGAGGAACTGAATAGACAGCAGTGAGGTGGACATTGCATTCTCAGGGAATATTGTTCAAGTGTGAAATTTGTTCAGCTCACATTCGGATCACTGCAGGGACTATGTCTTTGATCCAAATAACAGTCTAGTTTTGTTGTACATTGTGTGTGTTTTATCTGTGTTTCACTACATGATTTTCTGTTGCTGTCATTCCCATTAGGATGTGTGAATTCAGTACCAGATAATACTTCAGTTCTGAATTTTCCTTGAGGGTTAGTGTAGGACGTACTAAGTGTCAGTCAGAATGGAAGAAGCTCTACTGTTTATTTAAACCTCTGCTGTCATTGTCCTGGGACTGTATGAATGGGGAAGTGTAGAGGAAGGTTTACTCTGTATCTAACCCAATGCTGTGTCTGTCTTGGCAGTGTTTGTTGGGGACAGTGTTGAGGTAGCTTCACTTGAAATTCAAGAGTAGAGGAAGCTTTATTCTGATTGTCATCCCATGCTGTCCTTGTCCTGGGAGGTTTAGATGGCATCTATAATTGAAGTGAATGCAGACTTGGCTGTGGGAGTGCAGGGTACTTGTACCTGAGCACACCCATCTTTGAGATTGCTGTGCTGATCAAGACAATCTCAGACACCTTCATGCACTTTTCCAACCAACCACAGGGTGGTTAAGGATGGGTATAAATGCTGGCATTGCCAGCGATGTCCACACCCCATGCATGAATAAATACTTTCTGTTTAAAAGTTTACATTCACGTTCCAAACCTTCTAATGTATGATTACTTACATGGAAAATTCTTGTCTGTTTGTAATTTCATTTTAAAACATAGGAATGTGTCAACCATGTAGAAATATAACAAGAAAAACAAATGGAGAATTTAACAGGTAATGAGCAGGACCAGAATGCTGAGTCAGCCTGACCTCCATGGCTGAGAGAGTTCTCTCAGATGTTGAAGTTACACCAGTGCCTTTTACTCTTGCAGCTTCCCCAAAAGTTTGTCCCTGATGTAAGATCATTCAATGACCCGAAGTACGAACTGTTTTTATCTCCATAACTGGTGCCAGACTTGCTGAGTAATTCCAGCCCTTCTGCTCGACCCTTTTATGGGATTTGAGCTTCCCTAAGTCAGTGTAATGAAGAACTGCAGATGATGGAGATCTGAAACACAAAAATGCGTTAAATGCTGGAGAAACTCAATAGGACTGGCAGCACATGTGGAGAGAGAAGCAGAGTTAGTATTTCAAGTGCTGTGACCCTTCTTCACAACTGTTCTGGACTCAAGCCAGGATATTGTCTTTGTTTCTTTCTCTGTCTCTCCACCAGTGTTGCCAGACTGGCTGAGTTTCTCCAGCAATTTCTGTTATGACACTTTCACACGGTTGATATTTGTTATCCATCCCTAAGTGCAAGGTGCCTTGCTTGTGCCAATTCAGAGGGCAGTTTAAGAGTCAACCACATTGCTGTCGGTCTGGAGTCACATGTAAGTCAAACCATGCAGGGATGGCAGTTTCCCTCTTGAAAGAACATTGGTGAACATGGGTTTTTAGGACAATTGACGTCAGTGTCATCGATACCATACTGAGACTTACTTTGTGTTCCCCATTGATGATTTGAATTATTCTCATCTCACCTCTTGCTGTGGTGGGATTTGAACTCATGTTCCCTGGATTACTCATCCTGTGACGTTATGACTACACTGTTGTTTCCCATTCGTTGCTATTTTGTGTTTGTTGTTCACGTCTTTGTCTTCTGATGTTTGGGAAATTGAACCTGTTTAAAAGATTGCCCTAAACTTGTCCCTTTGACCAAGTATTTTGTCACCTGTCTCATCTGTGCTCCGGTCTTGTGATTTTTAAAGGAATTCTCATAATGTTCACGTGAAGCACTTTGAGATAGTTAACTGTACCACAAGTATTATTTCAATGCAGCTTGTGTCCCTATCTTAATATCTGAAAGTACAGGGTCATATTTTAAATGTAGAAGACAAAAATGAGGATGATTTCTTTTCTTTCTGAGGGTTGTGTGTCTTCTTCAAAAGGCAGTGGATTCAAAATCTTTAAGGCAGAGGTAGATAGGTTCTTGATAACCAAGGGGATGAAAGATTGTCGGGGATGTGTTGGAATGTAGAGTTGAGGTTGAATTCAGATCAGCCATGATCTTATTGAATGCTGCAGCAGGCTCGAAGTGCCGAGTGGCCAACTCCCGCCCATTATATGTTTGTATCAATCAGTCTGTGTCTCCCCTCTGATAGCTATGAACTGGGTAATTCCTTTCCAATATTGCCCCTTGTAGACAGTTAATTTCACACCGATGGCCCCCTATTGGGAGCAGGCACATTGTAGCAATTGCAGTATTTCTTGTGTTAATTTTGTTGCTTCTTACTCAGTGTTGCTGAGAATCTTCAAACATAAAACCAAAACACTTCTATTATTATCGCACGAAAAGAAGTGTTAATTTGGATGTAACATTGTTGAATTAGCCATTCCCATCTTTTCCAGAATTCTGTGTTTAAAGCCCTCGAGTCTGGTTTCCACCCCTGAAACAGTTCTTATCAAGGTGATATTTGACATCCTTTGTCACGGTGACAGGGATGAACATTCCCTCGTCGACCTGCGGACAGCCTTGATCAGGGTTAATGACAGTACTGACCCTCTCTAGCATCACTCTATCCTCTGGGAGGGTATGATTTTAGCGTCTTCCGTTCTGATTTGTTTTACCGTAGCTGCTGGTGTTGGCATCTATACTAATGATATCCAACTGTACCTGAACACCACTTCTCTCCCGACTCCTCTGTCATTCATAATTTACCAATAATTTTACCTGAATGCCTGCCCAATTTCCAGCATTGGATAACCATAAACATTCCCTTAGTTAAATGTTGTGAAGTGTGAAGCCATTGTTTTAGTCCCCAAGTTCGACCTGAGCCCCCGTACCCGCCCCCCACCCCCCCCCACCCCCACCCCAGTAACTCTGTTGACAGCCTTTATGTCACTTTAAAACTAGGATGGATAGATTTGTGAAGAGTCAGGGGATGAACAGTTGCAGGAAAATGGCTGGAAAGTGACTGTGGGGAATGCCAGATCACCCAGAATCCTACTGAATGGAGAAGCAGGCTCAACGGGCTGAATGGTATATTCCTGTTCCTATTTCTTATTGTTCCCGAGCCCTTACCTCTGATCCAGGACACTGACTTCAGTATGTGCCATTACTGAGAGTTCTGATGTTCCCTTGTGTAACATCAACAACTTAACAGTTGCTAAAACCTCTTGTTCCTTTGTTACCTCTGAACACAATAAGCCAATGTGTTCAGGGGAGGCGATGGCCGACTTTATTGTCACCAGACTATTCACCCAGGTAATGTTCTAGGGACTTGTGTTCAAAACCTGCCACGGCAGATGGTGGAATCTGAATTCAATATAAATCCGGAATTAAGAGTCTAATGATGACCTCGTTGTGGTTTGTTGTAAAAACTTATCTGGTTTCGTGCTGTCCGAACCTGGTCTGATCTACATGTGATTCAGATCCACTGTCAGCTGGTTGAATCTTCACTGCACTTTCAATCAAAACCTCCACTATAACCTCCCTACTTTTATACTCCATTTAAAGGTCAATCTCCCTTTTGCCTTCCCTATTAGTCACTGTGCTCCCAGAAGCAGGATTGTGGTTCAGTGTAAAGTAGGTCCTATATCTCTGATTACATCGATACACAATGCAATGTAGAAAGGTTTAGGCACACTAACCTTCATCAGTTCGGGAATTGAGTATAGATATAGTTATGTTGTAGTTATACAGGACGTTGATGAGGCTGCACCTGGAATATTATGATCAGTTTTGGTCCCCTTGGTGTTCTGACTTCTGACTTCTTCAACTCTGGGTTTGTGTTGAACTTGATGGGATACTTTGTCCAACTCAGCATGTTTAAACAGTATCTCTCAGAGGGATTCATCTGAAACTTTTCAGGAGGTGAGTTCAACAAGATTGAACTATTCAAAGTTACTTGGACTCTATTTTAAACTTACATCAGGACCAGTAGTCAGAGACACATACAGCATGGAAACAGACCCTTTGGTCCAACTTGTCCATGCTGACCTGATATCCTAAAGTAATCTCGTCCCATTTGACAACACCTGACCCAAATCCTGTGAAGTTGTCCCTTTAATATATTTCGCATCTCACCCTACACCCTTGCCCTCAAGTTCTGGACTACCCCATCCCAGGGAAAAGACCTTGTCTATTACCCTGTCCATGCCCCTCATGATTTTGTAACCTCTATGAGGTCACTCCTCTGCCTCTGATGGTCCAGCCTCTCCCTGTAGCTCAAACCCTCCAACCCCCAGCAACATTCCCGTAAATCGTTTCTCACAGAGAAGTCAACGTTTCAGTCCTGAAGAAGGGTTAATACCCAAACCGCTGACTACTCCACATCCTGGTGCTGCCTGGCTTGCTGCATTCTCCCAACCTCCTGCTTGCCTACTTCGGGTTGCAATATGTAGTGGCTCAGTGTTTACCACTGCAGGCTCACCGTGCCGGGGACCCAGGTTTGTTTCCAGCCTTGGGTGGCTGTCTGTGAGGAGTTTTCATATTCTCCCAGTGTCTGCGTGGGTTTTCTCTGGGTGGTCCTGTTTTCTTCCATCGTCCAAAGATGTTCAGGTCGTGTGGATTTGTCATGCTTAACTGCCCATAGAGTTAGGTAAATTCGTCAGAGGGAAATGGGTCTGGATGGGTTACTCTTCGGAGGGTCGATGTGGACTTGTTGGGACAAATGGCCTGTTTCCACACTGTAGCTAATCTCATCTGCGCTACTATTGTCACTAACGGATTGCTGAGTAGACTCGATGGGCCGAATGGCCTAACTTCTGCTCCGATGGTCTTGCGGTCTTACGTTTCTCTGGATCATTTCATTTGGCAATGTGCAGTCCCTGGCTCAATGAGCAGCAGTTTCCAATGAAAACAAAGCTCATATGTTGGTTGAACTCCGACAGTGTGGAAACAGGTCCTTCAGCCCAACACATCTGCACAGATTCTCCGAAGAGTAACCCACTCAGATCCATTTTCCTATCCTCCATAAATTGCACACAGATCCCCAAGGGTGGAAGTATTCCGAGTTCCTGGTGCCATGAGGCTGCAGTGCTAACCCTGAGCCACCATGGGGTTGTAGTTGTGGGGGGTTGGGCAGGCAATTGCCGTCCAGCAGAAGACTAAAACAGCCTACCTACTCTCCCAGTGCACCCACTGTCAGAACTGGCAGGAGGTTCAGTCCTGGGGGGTGACTAAAGGCAGCGTTACCGGTGGGATCTGATTGCTGGGTGCGCTGGTGCCCCCGCTGATGCTTCCGCTAGTTGCAGGAAAACATGAACCTCTTCCCACACTCGGGCCAGCTGAAGGGCCTCTCCCCGGTGTGGACACACTGGTGCTTCAGCAGGGCGGAGGAATTGCTGAAGGATTTCCCGCACTCAGGGCAGCAGAAAGGCCTCCCCTCTCCACCCCCCATCCCCCCGTGTGGACCAGCTGGTGCTTCAGCAGTGTGGAGGAGCGGGTAAAGCCCTTAGCACACTCGGGCAGGAGAATGGCATCTCCCCGGTGTGGACGGACTGGTGCATCAGCAGGGCTGAGGAATTGATGAAGGACTTCCTGCACTTAGGCAACTGAACGACCTCTCCCCCATGTGGACCCACCAATGGGGTAGCAGGTCGGAGGAAAGTGCAAAGCCCTTTCTGCAGTCGGGGCAGAAGAACGGCTTCTCCTCAGTGTGGACCCACTGGTGTCTCTGCAGATGGGAAGAACTGCTGAAGGCCATTTCGCACTTGGGGCCGGAGAACATCCTTCCCCAGTGTGGACCAACTGGTGCGTCAGCAGGGCAGAGGAATCACTGAAGGCCTTCCCACACTCACGGCAGCAGAAGGGCCTCTTCATCTCTGTGGACCCTTTGGTGCTTAAGAACCCTTTCAAATTTCACAATATCCGTCTGATCGGAGGGAGACTGGAATTGTGCACAATATTTCAAAAGTGGTCTAACCAATGTCCTGTACAACCACAACACAACCTTCCAACTCCAATACTCAGTCAGAGGATTGCGAAAGCTTTCAAAACCCACAAAAAACAAACAGGAAAGAATGGAGGGATAAACCGAATTTTTGAGTGTCACCTTGGAAGCATCAATGAGAAATCGGCAGAGAGGGTTTATTGGGGACCCGTTCTCCTTAAATACACTATATACGTATTTCTCTTGTGCTCTTCGTAGTTTCTCTGTGCTGCAGTGTGTAGTGGCTCGTTGAAATAATGTCCTGATGCAGCTTCGTTTGTGGGTGTTGGGATGATTGCTTCTGCAGTTAAGTACTTGGTTTGGGTCTGTTGTTTTTCTGTAGATGCCAGTTTGAAGTTCCCCATTGACTGTTCGCTCTACTGTGACATCAAGGAATGGCCCTCTGTTGTTGTTCTCCTTCCCTTCAAACCAGGAGCCACCCTTAGACCATAGTCTCAGTACTTGGAACACCAATATACAGACCAGTCAAAGGCCACGACTGAAGGCTAAAACACCTAGTCGAAGATTCACTCCACTCCATTTACTCCATCCAAGAATTCCTGAACACCAAAGACACTGAGATAGAAAAGGATGGATTAATGTTGTCCTTTGACATAACAGCCCTGTTCACATCCATTAACATCAACGTGGCCAAAGAAAACTGAAGACACTACTCGAAGAACCAAAGACACAAACACAGCATCAACTTCATCAGCAAAGATAGCACTGTCAAGCTCGTGGAACTGTGCCTTTCCATCCACTTCATATTCAATAACAAGCCCGACAAACAAATCAACGAAATACGCACGAAACCTCCAGCATCAGGATTCCTCGCAGAAGCAATAATGCAGAAACTCGAACAGACAGCCCTTCCAACGATCCAACCCAAACTTTGGGTCCGCTACAGCGATGACACTTTTGTCATCAAATATTGAAACAAATTAGAGGAAACCTACAACACCATCAACAATATCTTTACTGGCATAAAATTCACAAAAGAGGAGAACAACAACAAAGTGCCATTTCTAGATGTCACAGGAGAGCGAACAGTTAATGGTAAATTCAAAAAAGCGTCTCTCGGAAAACAATGCACGCGAACCAAGAACTTAACCACAGAAGCAATCACCCCGATGCATACAAACATATCTGAATCAGGACACTATTTCAGCGAGCCACGACACACTGCAGCACCCAGGAACTACGAAGATCAATAAATAACTGTCTAGAGCAATTACGAAGAACGGGGAGCCTAGATACCCCCTGAAAACAGTTTCCCTGACCGGGAATCGAACCCGGGCCGCGGCGGTGAGAGCGCCGAATCCTAACCACTAGACCACCAGGGAGTTGCAAGCACAGCCTGATAGCTCTACTGAAAATTACTTCCCTGCCCGGAAATCGAATCCGGGCCGTGGTCGTTCGAAGGCTTTCACCTGTGTATCCAACAATGTCATTTCTTGTATCCATTGCACCTGATGCAGTCTCCTCTACATTGGGGAGACTGGAGACTCCTCGCAGAGTCAAGTCACAGCGCTTGAGGGAACATCTCCAGGACACCGGCACCAATCAACCCCATCGCCCTCTGGCCCAACATTTCAAACCCCCTCCCACTCTGCCGAGGACATGCAGGTCCTGGGCCTCCTCCATCGCCGCTCCCTCCCCACTCGATGCCTGGAGGATGAACGTTTAATCTCCCGCTTGGGGTAAATTCAACCCCAGGCCATCAATGTGGACTTCATCAGTTTCCTCATTTCCCCTCCCCCACCTTACCTCAATTGTAGCCTTCCAGCTCAGCGCTGTCCACATGATCTGTCCTACCTGCCAATCTCCCTCCCCACCTATCCGCTCCACCCTCCTCTCTGATCTGTCACCTCCATCCCCACCCCCATTCATCTATTGTACTTTTTGCTACCTTTGGCCCAGCACACCCCAGCCCCAATTTATCTCTCCACCCTGGAGGGATCCTGCCTCTATTCCTGATGAAGGGCTTTTGCCCGGAACGTCGATTTTCCTGCTCCTCGGATGCTTTCTGACCTGCTGTGCTTTTCTAGCACCACTCTGATCTAAGCTCTGGTTTCCAGCATCTGCAGTCCTCATTTTTGCCGACCCAATAAACTCAGTGTGCCAATTTCACATCAACAAACTGACACAAGTAGACACAACGTCTGCAGAAACCCTAGCCACATTACTTTACAATAAAGACATCTGGGAAATTATGTCCGGAAAACTCAATCCTCTCAGCATCAAGGTAGCCCACAAACCTACCAACACAACTTAAACAGCGGCTCATGAACCTGAAATACCCGATACAAACAACCAGAAAACGAATGTAATTTACAAAATACCATACAAGGAAATATATACATGAAATCTGCCGCACAGTTCTCTGTGGCAAGAAATGCTGGGATAAGATAAGGAAGATTTTTTCAGCCAAAACGAATCGACACTGACTGGAGAGCCATTTAAAATCAACGCTGTCAGCCCACGATGGAAGATCCGAAAGGATGTACAGTTTTCCTATTTCCTGAAGATTTACAAAGCTGAGACTGGGTTTTGGTGTTTGTTCCCTTTCCACTCCCAAGAGCCGCAGTGGTTGGGGCGGTGAGTTGGGGAAAGTGAAATGTGCCCATGAGCAGCATGTGGGTCTCTTTCAGCTTCCCCTCCTCTGACAGCGCTGTGACGGGACTCTGATGTTCTCAGGGACATTTACTGACGCGAGACAGTGAAAATATTCTCATTCCTGCAGATTAGGAATTGTACCCATACGCCGGTTTCATGACAATGAGAAAGCTTAATTGGGATGTGTGAAGAAGCTGTGAGCTGCAGTTGAAACAAGTAGGTGGAGTCAGATGCGTCATCCATTGCCCCCATGGTCCTGAAGAAATGTTTGCTTTTGTCTGCTTGAGAGACTTTGGACACTGGTGTGGCAGGGAGAATACTGAGATACCGAGTGAGGGAGATTCAGTGCGCTGACTGTGAAAAGTGCTTTAAACCATTTACTCAGATTGGGGAATTAAAATCACACCCCTCGCAGTGGGAAAGACAATGTCCCCGCTCTGTTTGTAATTTCAAACGCAGAGCAACACAAGGAAAGCTCCACCCAATGGGGAAACCGTGGAAATGTGGGGACTGTGGGAAAGGATTCCCTTTCCCATCAGTGCTGGAAACCCACAGAGGAATTCAGAATGGGGTGAGGACGTTCACCTGCTCAGTGTGCAGGAAGGGGTTCAGTCAGAGAGAAGCCATTCACGTGCCCCATGTGCTGGGGAGAGTTCACTCAGTCAGCTGCACTGCCCTCCCACCAGTGGGTCCACACTGGAGAGAGGCCATTCACCTGCTGTAAGTTCCAAAAGGGATTCACCTGCTCCTCCCACCTGCGGCGGCGCCATCGAGTTCACGTGCCAGCGCAAGGAGATGAAAGAAGCGATGGCCAAGTGCTCCGATCAACCCAGCACTGGGGCGTCCCAGGTTCGAATCCCACTGTGGTAGATTGCAGAATTGGAGTTCGGTCAGTCATCTGGACTTCAGAATCTCAGGATGAAACCACGTTTCGGGGGAAAAACACCATCTGATTCACTTATGTCCTTTTTAGTGAAGGAAACTGCCGTTGCGGGAAAGGGTTCACTCAGTCATCCCAGCTGCATGTTTTACCCGGCTGTACCAGGGATCCAGTTACAAAGGGACAACTCAGCTGACTAACAAAGAAAGTGGGGTGGGGAGAGTGGGTGCACTTTGACCTGGAGGTGTTTTCTTTAAAAACTACTTTTTGTATGCCTTTTTCCTGGGGAAATCTGAAGCTGTAACAAAATAGGGTCGGAGTAAAGGTTACCTGAACTTACCGCCCGGCTTAGACTCTGTGAGGTCCAACAGGTTTTTGTTTTAAAGCTGCTCATTTCTTTCAGCCTCCAGCACTAATGTCATGTCTCAGAAGGACCAGTGAATGAGTAGCTAATATTGTTCCAAACTGTATATTTTTTCAGGACTTCTGGTTCATTGTTTCATTGAAATTGCAAAGTTTACTGGCAACAGTGGGAGGTGTGGGCTGTATTCACTGGAAACAAAGTTTTAAAATCTCACAAACACCAGAGTATATTCTAACAGGTTTATTTGGAAACACTAGGTTTCGAAGTGCTGCTCCTTCTTCAGGTAGCTGTGGTGTAGAATCACAAGACACAGAATATATCGCAAAAACATTAGACTGTCATGCAACATAAGTGACATATTGAAGAAACCGAGATTACTGTTAAATCTTTCATCTTTTAAAATGGGCTGCAGATTTTGGTTCACTAATTTGTACATTCCAGAACTTCTTTTAAGTCACGTTCTCCAGGAAACTTGATGTTTTATAAAAGGAGGTAACACCTCACATCAAACAACGCATGAAAGCTGTGAGGTGAGAGTCTCTCTGTATCCCAATCTTGAGTCAGACTGGTTCTATTTCCAAATATATAATCCTGCAAATGCAAATTCACCCCAAATGTGTGAGTGCATGAATGAGAGAGACAGTGTGTATGTGCGCGTGCAGGCTGGGTAAAGTGTGTGTGTGATGGAGTGTAATCATGTGCGAAGATGTATGCGTGGGTGTGAGTGTGGGGGGCGTATTAGTGTGTGTCTGAGAGAGAGCATGTCTGTCGGAAAGGCTCTGCATGAGCGTGTGAATATGTGCGTGTGTGAGAGTGAGACAGAGAGAGCGTAACAGTGAAGTGGGGTTACCTGTCATGTGACATGAACCCATGGTCGCGATTGAGGCCATCCTCCTGGTTTCCGAACTTGGCTATCAGCCTTTGCTGGGCCACTAAAAATGATTAAGCAGTTACACAACACACATTGGAGTGGGCAGGGTGGGACTTGTCTTTCGATTTACAGAAGGTGGGACGTTCTGGGTGCTGGAAACGAAGGAATACACATACTGGAGGACCTTCGGCACAGAGAGATGGAGCTGGAAGCCAGTCTGCAGACACGTTGGGGGATTAACTGTGGAAACAGGCCGTTTGGCCCACCAAGTCCACACTGACCCTCCGAAGAACATACCCCCACCCCCCCGACCCACCCGATAACCCCACAGCTAATCCCTGAATTTAGAACGCCCAATCCACTCTAGCCTGCACAACTTTGGAACATGGGAGAAAACCCGAGCACCCAGAGGAAACCGACGCGGACAGGGGGTGGGGGAGGGGTAGGAAAGTGCAAAATCCACACAGTCACTGTGAGGGTGGGATTGAACCCAGGTCCCTGGCGCTGCGAGGAATCCCCTCTCCAGCTCTCGGCAATCAATTGGCTTCTCCCCAATCCTTGTGACACTCCAATCAGTTTGAGGAATTCAATTTGCTTCCATAGAGTTTCCACGGGGCAGGGGTCGTTGTTACTCGGCAGATTCAACGATCCAATGAAGGGCTCGTCTATAGCGAGAACACTGGTCCACATTTCGCTGAAAAATTAAAGTTCTCTCCGCAGTTCGAACCCTTGAGCACTCCCACGCAGGCTGCGTGTATTCACGGAGGTTCTCAATGCATGTTGATATTTGAAATCATTTCCTGTAGACAAACATTACCCCTCCTGGATTCAAACACTGCTGATATTCAGGCCCTGACTAAATTTCTTGTCCATGCCTGAAAAGCAAATCCTCCTCTGCTAATAACTTGAGAAAACAGATCACTGCTGTCAGTGCAAGGCAGAAAATAGGATGAGAGAATTTTGGTTTGCACAGAACAGCCTTCTCTTTCTTCTACCCGAAATCTCTGTCTCTCAATTCCTAAATCTTTCAATGTATTCCAACCCAAATTCATCCTTCCATCCTCCTGCCTTTGCCCAGCACCCCTCTCCTGAAAGTCCTGTCCCTCTGTTCAGTTTCTCAGCCATATCTCGCCATCCTCAGTATAGAGCCCACATCGTTATTTAGTTTTTAAAACAGAAAGGCAGTGGTTTGCTGATGCCAGGATGTGAGGGTGACTGCACTCACACAGTGTTCCAGACTCGTCTCTCGTGTCATTCAGAAAAGTCTGCACTGCACATGTGCAGAGAAGGGGATGCTGGGAGTGGGTGGGATGCATTCTCACCTCCCCATCCAATCATCCCCATAGCGTCCCATGTCCATTCCCTCACCGCCACCCATAGCATCCCCTGTCCATTCTCTCTCTCTACCCTAACCTACCAGTCCCTTCTCTCTCTCCCACACATGCCACTCTCCCCACTCCGTCCATTCTATCTCTGCACCCTCTGCCCTCTGTCCTGTCCCTCATCCACCCTCTGTCCCCATCCATTCCCTTTTTCGCTCCACCCTCTGCCTTCCCCAATCCAGTCCCTTCCCTTACACTCATTTTCTCTCACCTCCCACACGCTGCCCCCATCCATTCCTTCTCTCCCCCACCTTCTCCCGCCATTCATTGTTGCTCTCTTTCTCCACCCTCTACCCCGTCCATTCTCACCCAACCTTTGCCCTGTCCATTCTGTCCCCACCCACTGCCGCCCGTCCATTCTCTCCCCTCCCACTGCCCCGACCATTATCTCCCCATCCACTGCCCCGTCCATTATCTCCCCATCCATTGCCCCGTCCATTATCTCCCCATCCACTGCTCCCCGTCTATTCTCTCTCCACCCACTGCCCCGTCCATTCTCTCCCCACCCACTGCCCACTGTTCACTCTGTCCCGATCTACTGCTCCCCGTCCATTCTCTCCCACCCACTGCTCCCCGTCCATTCTCTCCCACCCACTGTGCCCCGTCCATTCTCTTCCGACCCACTACCCCCCGTCCATTCTCTCCCACCCACTGCTCCCCGTCCATTCTCTCCCCTCCCTCTGCCCCGTTCATTCTCACCCCAACCTTTGCCCCGTCCATTCTGTCCCCACCCACTGCCACCCGTCCATTCTCTCCCCACCCACTGCCCCGTCCATTCTCCCCCACTCACTGATCCCCGACCTTTCTCTCCCCGCCACTGTCCCCGTCCATTCTCTTCCCACTCATTGATCCCCGTCCATTCTGTCCCCACCCACTGCTCCCCGTCCAATCTCTCCCCACCCACTGCCCCTTCCATTCTCTCCCCACCCATTGACCCTGTCCATTCTCTCCCCACCCACTGCCCCTGTCCATTCTGTCCTGATCCACTGCTCCCCATCCAATCTCTCTCCACCCACTGCCCCCATGAATTCTCTCCCCACCTACTGCCCCATCCATTCTCTCCCCACCCACTGCCCCGTCCATTCTCTCCCCACCCAATGCCCCCATGAATTCTCTCCCCACCCACTGCCCCCATGAATTCTCTCCCACCCACTGCCCCCGTCCATTCTCTCCCCACCCACTGCTCCGTCCATTCTCTCCCCACCACAGGCCTCCGTCCATCCTCTCTCCACCCACTGCCCCGTGCATTCTCTCTCCCCACACTCTGCAACCAATTTCTTTCACTTCACACTCTACAACTCCGCATTCTCTCTCTCCTCCCCAATCCTCTTCACCACATTCGGTCTCTCTGCTCCTACCCTGTGTACCCCCATGTATTCTCTACCAACAATGCTCTGCTCTCCTTCCCATTTTCTCTCTTTGTCTTCCCCCTGTCTCTGCGACCCCCGTCCAATCTCACTCTGAGTACCCTGCCCCCGTCCTTTCTCATGCCTCGAGCCCTCTTTGATCCCTGTATCAAATCCTTCTAATGATAGAGAGAGAATGGATGGTGATGGCGACCTGGGGTGGGGGTGGGGAAGGGAAACGTGAGAAATGGCTGACCTTTAACATTGAGAATAGCTAAGATCATGCACTCAGAAACATCAGTAATGTCTGAAAGCATATTCAACTGTTTAAAAAAAGCTGCAGACATCTTTCTGAAACTTGCATTGAAATCTGCGCAGTTAGGCCACAGTTGAGGACAGCCTGTAATCTTGGAATGGTCTATTCCTAGTCTTGTGAAATTGGTTCAGAATATGTAGAAATACAGTCATAGATTTGCAGAGAACAGGAACAAACCTTTTGGTCCACGCCGACAAAATTTCCAAAATTAACCTAGTGATCCATTTGTCAGCATGTGACCCATATCTCTCTCAGCCCTTCCTATTCATACCTCCATCCAGATGCCTTTTAAAGATTGTAATTCTACCAGCCTCGACAACTGCCGCTGGCAGCTCATTCCAAACAGATGCCACTCTCTGCGTGAAAAAGTTACCCTGTTCGGTCCTTTTAAACCTTTTCCCTCTCAGCCTAAACAACTCTAGTTTTGGACTTCCCCCAGCCTGGGGAATAGATAGATAAAAGTTGAGCTGCCAGACAAAATCATAGAGTCATAGAGATGTCCAGCATGGAAACAGACCCTTCGGTCCAACCCATCCATGCCGACCAGATATCACAACCCAATCTAGTCCCACCTGCCAGCACTCAGCCCATATCCCTCCAAACCCTTCCTATTCATATACCCATCCAAATGCCTCTTAAATGTGGCAATTGTACCAGCCTCCACCATTTCCTCTGGCAGCTCATTCCGTACATGTACCACCCTCTGCGTGAAACAGTTGCTCCTTAGGTCTCATTTCTATCTTTCCCCTCTCACCCTAAACCTATGCCCTCTCGTTCTGGACTCCCAGATCCGAGAGAAAAGCCTTTGCCTATTTATCATATCCATGCCCCTCATAATTCTGTAAACCTCTATATGTTCACCACTCAGCCTCTGACGCTCCAGGGAAAACAGCCCCAGCCTGTTCAGCCTCTCCCTCTAGCTCAGATCCTCCAACCCTGGCAAAATCTTTGCAAATCTTTTCTGAACTCTTTCAAGTTTGACAACATCTTTCCGATAGAAAGGAGACCAGAATTACACGCAATAGTCCAACAGTGGCCTAACCAATGTCCTGTACAGCCGCAACATGATTTCCCAACTCCTGTACTTAATACTCTGACCAATAAAGGAAAGCATACCAAACGCATTCTCCACTATCCTATCTACCTGCGACTCCACTTTCAAGGAGCTATGAACCTGCAGTCCAAGGTCTCTTTGTTCAGCAACACTCCCTCGGACCTTCCCATTAATTATATAAGTCCTGCTAAGATTTGCTTTCCCAAAATGCAGCCCCTCACATTTATCTGAATTAAACTCCATCTGCCACTTCTCAGCCCCTTGGCCCATCTGGTACAGATCCTTTTGTAATCTGAGGGAACCCTCTTCGCTGTCCACTACACCTCCAATTTTGGTGTCATCTGCAAACTTACTAACTGTACCTTTTATGCTCGCATCCAAATCATTCATGTAAATGACAAAAAGTAGAGGGCCCAACACTGATCCTTGTGGCACTCCACTGGTCACAGGCCTACAGTCTGAAAAACAACCCTCCACCACCACCCTCTGTCTTCTACCTTTGAGCCAGTTCTGTATCCAAATGGCTAGTTTTCCCTGAGATCTAACCTTGCTAATCAGTCTCCCATGGGGAACCTTGTCGAACGCCTTCTGAAGGGCATATCGATCACATCTACTGCTCTGCCCTCATCAATCTTCTTTGTTACTTCTTCAAAAAACTCAATCAAGTTTCTGAGACATGAATTCCTACGCACAAAGCCATGTTGACTATCTCTAATCAGCCCTTACCTTTCCAAATACATGTACATCCTGCCCCTCAGGATTCCCTCCAACAACTTGCCCACCACCGTGGTCAAGCTCACCAGTCTGTAGTTACCTGGATTGTCTTTATTGTCCTTCTTAAACAGTGGCACCTCGTTTGCCAACACCCTGTCTTCCAGCACTTCACCTGTGACTATTGATGATACAAATAACTCAGCAAGAGGCCCAGCAATCACTTCTCTAGCGTCCCACAGAGTTCTTGGGTACACCTGATCAGGTTCTGGGGATTTATCCACCTTTAACCGTTTCAAGACATTCAGCACTTCTTCCTCTGTAATCTGAACATTTTGCAAGATGTCACCATCTATTTCCCTACACTCTATATCTTCCATATCCTTTTCCACAGTAAATACTGATGCAAAATATTCATTTAGTATCTCCCCCACTTCCTGTCGCTGCACACAAAGGCAGCCTTTCTGATTTTTGAGGTGCCCTATTCTCTGCCTAGTTACCCTTTTGTCCTGAATATATTTTTAAAAACCCTTTGGATTCTCCTTAATTCTATTTGCCAAAGCTACCTCATGCCCCCGTTTTGCCCTCTTGACTTCCCTCTTAAGTATACACCTATTTCCTTTACACTCTTCTAAGGATTCACTCGATCTATCCTGTCTATACCTGACATATGCTTCCTTCTTTTTCTTAACCACACCCTCAATTTCTTTAGTTATCCAGCATTGCCTTTTTCCTACCAGCCTTCCCTTTCACCCTGACAGGAATATACTTTGTCTCGATTCTTGTTATCTCAATTCTCAAGGCTTCCCATTTTCCAGCATTCCCTTTACCTGCGAACATCTGCCTCCAATCAGCTTTTGAAAGTTCTTGCCTAATATCGTAAAAATTGTCCTTTCTCCAATTTAGAACTTCAACTTTTAGATCTGGTCGACCCTTTTCCATCTCAGGTGTACCCGTCTCAGAGCGATCTCTTCCCTCACTTTTTTCCCTTGGTCCCACCCTCCCCACCTTATTAATTTAAATCCTCCCAAGCAGTTCTAGCAAATTTCCCTGCCAGTATTTTAGCCGCCTTCCAATTTAGGTGCAATCTGTCCTTCTTCTACAGGTCACTTCTACCCCAAAAGAGATCCCAAAGATCCAAAAATGTCAATCCTTCTCCCACACACCAGCTTCTCAGCCATGCATTCATCTGCTCTATCCTCCTATTCCTGCCATCACTAGCTCGTAGAAATCCAGATATTACTACCCTTAAGGACCTCCTTTTTAATTTTCTGCCTAACTCCCTGGAATCTCCCGTCAGAGTCTCAACTTTTTCCCTTCCAATGCCGTTGGTTCCAATGTGGACAATGACCTCCTGCTGGCCCCTCTTCCCCGTGAGAACATTCTGCACCCTCTCTGAGACTTCCTTGATCCTGGCACCAGGGAAACAACACACGATTCTGCTTTTTCTCTGCTGGCCACAGAAACGTCTGTCTGTACCTCTGACTACAGAATCCCCTAACACAATTTGTTCCTGGAATGTGAGCATCACATCATCATGCCTTATTTCCCCTGGAAACTTGACTGTTAACAATGCAGATATGAATATTGGGTGAGGACAAGATGAGATTGAGTAGCAAGGCCTACTGTGGTAAAACATATTGTACTGGCTTAAATTGTACCTTGACAAGACAGAAACTTTGGGAGGAGAACAAAAATTGGAATTTATTCTTAAATACTGATGATCCCATTTATATCTCTCAAAAGGAGGTTGTTTCGTCGATCAAATTTGTAATGGCTCTTTTATTGAATTATTTACCTGTATTGAATTATATATCTGGAATCATTTCCTTTTCAAGAATTTTGCAATTATCGTTGCCTTTTACTGGCTCCATCACCTCTTCAAGATCATTCCAAATCGTATTAACTTGCTTGTTTTCTTAAAAATGGAACCATCTCACCCCTAGCCCAACCCCTTTTTAAAAAGCGGCTGCACAATTTCCAATCTGGTCATGCTTTCTAAATATTACCATGTAATTTTAATTATGACCATGTCTCTTTAGATTTCAATATATCTTTTCAAACATAAAAATATCCATAAATGTACATAAACATGTAGTTAAGCCCTGTAAAGGTGTTATGTTCCATGAAGTGCAATCTTCCCCGTCGATAATGTATATTTACTCCTTTAGATATGACTACGTCTCTTAAAGGGATATTTCGGATTAAAAATAGGGCAGTATCTCTTCGAACCACATCCCTATGAAATATACTCATGTCTGTTTAAATCTCTTTATTTGCAGAAATAGCCCGTTAAAATGTCCATGTCCCTTTAAAATGCGGATTTCCCCAATTTGATATGATGATGTATCGTTATATGTCGGAATATCTCTTTAAATTGAGCCGTGAGCTTTCCCAATGTCGACAGGGCTCCTCGAAACGTGGCAGTGTCCCCCCTGCAGCTGCAGAGCGAGACAGGAGAGTTTGTTTTTGTGAATGAGCAGTTGCAGCGCGAGGTGGCTGTTACTTGGTGACGGTGAGGCTTCCCGGCCCCGCCTATCCCCCCTGAGCTGACGTCACGCGGGGGTGAAGGCGGTTGGGAGGAGAAGTCGCTCGAGCGGGGAAGGGGCGGCCGTTAGGAAAATGGCGCCGTGCGGCCCGGGGCAGACACCCGTCACTGGGCACCGCCGCCTTCCTGGCGCATCTGCTGTGTCACGGCCACACCGCCCGGCTGTACAGCAGATTGGAGCCGGTGACCATTCTGGAGGCGGATGGTGTTAAGGGCCTGTTTGGGAATTCGTCGGCCGCCTGGGTGGTGGAGTTCTACTGGTCGTGGGGCGGCCCCTGTGTCAACTCTGGGGCCACCTGGAAGGTACTGGGCCCGGGAGGTGAAAGGTGAGGCAGGTTGGGGGGGACGGAGGGGAAGGAATGTGGGGCCTGTCCTGTCATAGTGACATTATACACTCACTTTCCATCTGCTTTGACTGGCGCTTGTGCTTTTTAGGGTCACTTTTAAAATCCTTGTGATTTTTACCTTTGCGGACTAAAATAATTTATAGATTATGGTGTAGGTTAGGGAGGATTGGCTGTACTATATTACCCATAGTGCCCGGGAATTTGCATGTTAGTGTGGATTGGCCATGGGAAATACGGAGTAAGGGGGTGGGTATGAGTGGGATGCTCTTCAGAGGGCCAGTGTGAATAACTGGGCTGAATGGCCTGCTTCCACATTCTTGGGATTCTATGACATTCCGACCCACAAAGGAGTATTTTATCTGCATTTATCCTGTCAAGCTACTTTCAGAATTCTACTGGTTTCAATAAGATCACTTCTGGTTCATGGAGGTGTACAACAGAGAAACAGACCCTTCGATCCAACTCACCCATGCTGACCAGGATTCCAAACTAAACTCGCCCGACTTTCGTGCATTTGGCCCATACCCCTCTAAAACCTTTCTCTCCGTGCACCCATCCAAATGTTGTTTAAACGTTGGAACTGCACCTGCATCAACCACTTCCTCAGCGAGTTCATTCCATACAAATACCACCCTCTGTCAAACGTTACCCTCAGGTTCATTGTAAATCTCTCTCCTCTAACCTTATGAAAAAGCACCCTTGTTTTGAACTCCCCTACGCTAAGGAAGAGCCCGTTGCTATTCACCTTACTTCCGCCCCTCATCATTTTATAACTCTCAATAAAGTGGAGAAGAGGTCCCAGTCTCTCCTGAAACTCAAACCCTCCAGTCTTGTCAACCTCCTGATAATCTTTACCAAACCCTGTTACCCCTATACTTCCTATTACCGGACCACCAGAACTGTACTCAGTACTCAAAATGGCCTCAACAACATCCTGTACTGTACTCAGTACTCAAAATGGCCTCAACAACATCCTGTCCAATCTCCACATGATGTCCCAACTCCGAAACTAAACGGTGTGAACCATGAAGGCAAGTGTGCTGAATTTACCAGAGATGCAAAGAACCAAGCACCTGAAGTCTTTGTGTTCACATAGTCTGCTATGACACACTACTTATTGTTATCCACTAACGGTCTCCATTTACCCTCCCACACAGATCGTTATTCACTCCTTTGTCCCTCCTATTGTTCTCACTCTGAGCTGGCGGGAACGAGAGCAATGTACACTGGAGACTCTGAGCCAGCTGAAACTTGCTCAGTGTGAAATACATTCCACTTTGCTCCAAGAATTGCAAGCAGCAAAGAGTTTCCAGAACATCTGCTTGTCATTCACGTCCGAACCGGCGTGGCAAATTACTGCAGGGAATGGACGAAATCGCTAAGTATGCGTTTGAACTTTATCAGCTCATTGACATCGCGACTCAGTTCATAGGAAACCGACGAAGAACAGGAGAAGACCACTCACACCTCCAAAAGCATGTTATTTGAACCGTGTGAGTTTCCCCCGTGCATCATACAGAACAGAACCATTGCAAAGGAAAGCTGCCCAAGGAGACATTACACAATAGCAGAGGTGGATTTTGAACCTTCGACCGCTGGGCTATGGGCCCAGCAAGCTCCCGCTACGCCACTCTGCTCTGTTAAGTGCCACCTTTTCCACAGGTCCCTTCAGTCTTTCATCTGGCGCGTGGCATGCACGTTCGAGATTGATGTCAAAGATCTCCACTGCTGTCGTCTTTTTGGTGTTGCGCAGACGTATGGAGGCTGTGTAAATATAAACTTTTTTCTAACTTCCCACATTCTGTTGGTTGAACTGTGATTTCACTCTGAATCACAACATTTGTCACAGCGCAGACGGAGGCTATGCGGCCCACCTTCGCTCTGCTGATTCTACACCGTAAGTAAACGTTTGTCTCTATTCGTATCATTTTCTTGCTTTCTCCGTGTAATTCTCCACATTGTTATTTTAAACATGACCCCCGAATTCCCTTTTGCGTCTCTTAAATCTGCCTCTTTGTCAATGTCAGACAGGGATTTGCTGACCCTAATGACTCCCTGTACGAAAGCATTCTTCCTAATACCACTTTTAGTTCTTTTCATCATGACTTTAAAACATTGTCGAATCGTGGCCGATCCTTTCAGGCGTGGGAACATTTTGACTACATTGCTTTCTCTGTCTGGACCCCGCATGACTTGGAAAACTTCAATCAGGCCAGATTTCAAATTTCAGTTCTCCGAGGAGAGCTGTTCGAATTTTCCAATCAACCCGCATCACTGACAATCCTCAAACAGCGCCACCACTCACGACAACCTGTTCAACGCTATCTCCAATCATTTCACTTCCCTACCAACATTCTGGCCCATTCGTACTCCAGGGAGCCCAACCTCGTTTTGCGAAGGTGCTTTTTGAGAAAACTAATCAGGCGCTTTTTCGCAAATCATGACATGCGGGCTTGTCTGGGATTTGAACCCGGGATCTCTCACAGTTCTGCGGAGAAGAAGGCCCAAAACACGAATTATACGCCTAGACCAACGAACCAGTCACCAGGCACGCATGTACACCGCGCCCAACCTCTTGAACCCACTGAGTCTTGCTCTGTGTGAAATTTATTTGACATTGCTCTAAGAATTGCAAGCGACAAAGAGTTTCCAGAACAGTTGTTTCTTATTCTGTCTCCCGGCTGCTGTTTGTCCCGTCCCCAGGAACCGGGCTCTCTCCACTGGCAGATAATTCAACCGTTTTGTTTCTAAACCTTTCTCTGACACTGGAGTGACCAGTGACAAGCATTGCCCTCCTCATCATAGGGGACACGAAACAGGAGAAGACCTCGCAGACCTCCACGGGTGTGTCATTTCAACTGCGCACATTGGTCCACTACATCAATGTGTCATATTTATGTCAAAGTTTTTTTGGGAAGCAGATGAGAAGGCAAGGTGCAGGACAGAGCACCGTTAGATGGGAATGCTGCTAAAGACGACATTGAGCGAATAGGCGAGATGGTTTCCCATCTGGGTTATGCTCCCATCACGCACCCACAGACATATCGTTCACGTGCAAATATGAACTCTGTCTAAATTCCCACATTGTTTTTTCGAACTGTGATTTCGCTCAGAATCTCACAATTTCAACACTCGCAACGTTCACACTTTAACAAAGTGCTCATAGATATACTTTGCAAACACCTGGAAACATTCTTCCAAACGAACCTGGGGAATTTCGGTTTGAGGGCTCTTGAACTTTAAGTGGAAGAACGGGAAGTTTGTTTCGAGGCTGTGCAACGTGGAGATGTATTCCCCATGTTAACTGGTAGTGGTTGGCCATCTCAGTGCTTCCCGATGCGGGGTTGCCCTGACCCACAGGGAGGTTTCTTTGATAAACTGTCCCTGAGCTTCTGGTTGCCTGTCACTTTAACACGCCACCCTGTTCCCTGGCCAACATCTCTGTCTCAGGCATGCAGCAGTGTTCCAGCAAAGCTCAGCTCCAGGTGGAAGAACAACGCCTCATTTTCCCCTTGAAGACCCTATAGCCCTCCGGTCTTCAATATTGAATTCCATGACTTTAGGGACTGAAATCTGCCATGTCCTATTCTCTCCTATTCACTCAATGTCGTCTTGAGCAGCTTTCCCGCATAAGGGCGCTCTGTTCTGCACCTTGCCTTCTCACCTGCTTCCCAAAAATCTTCGACATAATATTTCACATTGATATTCTGGCCCGACGTGCATAGTTGCGGTGACACCCTCGTGGAGGTCTGAGTGGTCTTCTCCTGTTCTCTGTACCCTATGTTGAGGAGGGCAATGCTTGTCACTGGCAACCTTGGTGTCAGAAAAATGTTTAGAAACAAAATAGTTTAATTACCTGCCAGAGGAGAGAGCCCGGTTTCTGGGGACGGGATAAACAGCAGCAGGGAGACAGAATGAGAAGCAGCTGTTCTGGAAACTCTCTGCCGCTTGCAATTCTTAGAGCAGTGTCAAATGTATTTCACACTGAACAAGTCACAGTTAGTTCAAGAGGTGTGGCGGGTGGGTGCATGCCCGCTTTCTGGCTCGTTGGTCTAGGGGTATAAATCTCGCTTTGGGTCTTCTACTGCGCAGACTTGCCAGAGATGCGGTGTTTGAGGAATGTCAGCAATGAAGCTAGATTGGAAAATTGGGACAGCTCTACACGGAGAATGGACGCTTTGCTAGTCATGAGGGACCTAGAAACAGAGAATAATGTTGTGAAAATGCTCCCACGCCTGAAAGGATCCACAATGATTCTGCAGAGTTTTAAAGTCACGAAGAAAAGAAGTAAAAGTGACATTAGGAAGAACGTTTCCATACAGGGAATCGTTAATGTCAGTAAATCCCTGCCTGACAGTGACAAAGAGGAAGATTCATTGGACACAGAAGGGAATTCGGTGGTCATGTTCAGGTGTGCAGATTTACACAGGGAAGGCAATAGAATGATACGAATTGAGACACACATTTACTTACGGCGAATAACCAGCAGAGCGAAGGTGGGCCGCATGGCCTCCCTCTGCGCTGTGACACGTTGTGGTTCAGAGTGAAATCACAGTTCGACCAACAGATTGTGGGAATTTAGAACACCGTTTATATTTAGACAGCCTCTATGTGTCTGCACAACAGCATATTACACGACAGCAGTGGAGGTCTTTGACATCAGTCTCAAACGTGCCTGCCACACGCCAGACGAAAGGTTGAAGGGATCTGTGCAAAACACTCCGTGCGGGAAAGTAGAGTGGGTTCATGTCACTCGATCGAAACTATCGTCTGCTATTGCTTCGCTTTGTAACGGTACTCTGTTCTGTATCTTGCCTTTGCCTCTGCTTCCCAACTCTTCGAGTACCTGAACTGAATTTGTCACTAAACACTGGCCCAATTTGCACAACTGAGGGGAAGTGCTTGTGGAGATTTGAGTTGTTTCCCGACAGTCTGCTCTGAACTGAATCCTAACACCTCTTCTCTGAAATCGGAATGAGCTGGTGAAGTTGAAACAATTCGAATTCGAATCCCTACCGTGTGGAAACAGGCCCTCCTCTTCAAGAAGTCCGTATCAACCCTCCGAAGAGTAACCCGCCCAGACCCTACATTTCCTTCTGACTGATGCGCCTAACCGGATCTCTGGGCATGGTCAATCCATCTAACCTGCATATCTTTCGACTGTGGAAGGAAACAGGAGCAGGAAACCCACGCAGAGATTGAACAAACTACACTCGAACAAACTGCACACGGGTAGGATCGAATTCAGGTCCCGTTATGAGACAGCAGTGTTAACCACTGAGCCGCAGGGTCACATTATTTGCGGTCGTATTCATTCCCTGCAATAATTCCCCTCTCCGGTTCAGACGTGAATGACAGGACGATCAGCATTTCGAAAGCAGCATCACCACACAGACACAGTTCCCATGATTCGGACACATATCACCGATTGGGAATCATCTCGGAGAGATACAAGTGACACAGAGTCACATGGAAATGATGGACTGAACGGCTTCAGGCTGCGGCGGAATGACGTCACGCGTTGATGCCGTCCCTCTCCCTGTCTCTGGGACAGAGCGGCTGAGGGAGAAACAATGGCTCATTTTCAACTTCATCTGGGACAGTTGGGGCTCAGATATTCACTGCTGCCCGTTCGCAGCAAAGAAACAGACGCCCGTGTTAGAAAAGTCTTTCTGCAGGATTGCTGTGTGAAGACGAATTCTGAACACCAAGCAGGCTGCACACAAATGTACTCATATGAATTTACCTGAGGGAACAGTTTCTGGTGTCCATTTCTCTCTGTCCCGCCATCACAGCATCTTTCTGTTTCTTTGATTACAGACCTTTGTAATGTAGTTAAAACTTGCCAATTTCCTACGCATTAGTGGAACTGACGTCTCCCATCCCAAGTGATAGAGAGAGAGCAGAAGATCGGATGGGCTCTGCCCTCCCCAGAACAGTTTGCAAGTAGAAACAAAATGGTTTAATTATCCGCCAGTGGAGAGAGTCCGGTTCCTGGGAACGGGACAAACAGCAGCGTCCTGGGCGCAGGGAGACAGAATGAGAAGCAAATGTTGTGGAATCTCTTTGCTGTTTGCATTTCTTGGAGCAATGTCAAATGTATTTCACACTGAGCAAGTCTCAACTGCTTCAGGGGAGGGCGCTTGGGGTGTCAGGGGTCAGGACAGAGACGGATTTCAACGGCCATTGGCTCGCTGGTCTAGCAGTGCGAATATCGCTTTGGGTCTTCAGCTACACGCTCGGGCGAGAGATGCTGGGTTGGAATCCCGGACGAGCCCTCATTTCTTAAATTGCCTTGTGCAAAATTTCTCAATGAAACGAGATCAGACTGTCTGAAGGAAGGATGGGGCAGAGCTCCAATTGCAGTGAGCTATGCGAAGGGATCATTTGTGAAAAGTGGAGTCAAGAATTGTAGATTGTTCGCCCGCGCAATCCGAATCATCCAGCTGCATGACTGTTCAGTTCTGAGTGCGAAATTTCAGGAAGCGGGAAGTGAAGTGATTGGAGACAGTGCTGAACAGGTTGAAGTGAATGGTGCCGTGCATGAGGAATGACAGCAGTGAAGGTAGATTGGAAAGTTGGGAGCTTTTGTTGAACGGAAGGCTGAACGTTGGCCTGATTGAAGTTTTCCAAGTCACCAGGGGTCTAGACAGAGGAAGTAATGAAGTGAAAATGCTCCCATGAATGAAAGGATCGAGAACCATTTGGCAGAGATTTAAAGTCATTCGGAAAAGTAAAAGTGACATTAGGAAGAATGTTTTCGCACAGGGATTAGGGTCAGTAAATCCCTGTTTGACAGTGACAAAGAGGCAGATTCAATGGACACAAAAGGGAATTCAATGGTCATGTTCAATGTAACAATGTGCAGATTTACAGGGAGAGGGCGACAGAATGATACACATAGAGACACTTATTTATATATTGTCTCGAGCCAGCAGAGCTAAGGTGGGCTGCACGGCCTCAGTCTGCGCTGTCACGCATTTTGTGATTCTCAGTGAAATCGGAGTTGGAACAACAGCATGTGGGAAATTTGACAACGGATATATTCTGCCCAACAGGATACTCCATCACAGCAATGAAGGTGTTTTGACATCATTCTCGAAGGTACATGCCACAATGCAGATTCAAAACGGAGTATTCCTTTGAATCACTGAGTAATTTGTTTACAGTTATTCAGTTGAGGTGAGCGGAGTTGCGCATTGGGAGCTGCTCCAGCTGATAGGTCAAAGCCGTTTTCTCCTGTGTGATAGTCCCACCAGCACTCCAATTTGTTGTGCTTCCAGTCAGTAGATGCAAATAAATGTCCCATTCTGATACACAGGCCACGGTGACCCAGCTGTGGTGACAAGCCTGTGAAGGGCTGAGTGCTCTTCTCCTGTTCTCTGTCTGGCTGCTATGATCCGAATCATAAAACCTCTTTTCTCCGAGATAGGAATAAACTGGTGAAGGTGAAACACATCAGTTGCGGTGTGTTCCATGCGCAGGAGGCCCTGCAGTAATTCCCCACTCTGTTTCACACAGCAGCATCCTCTCGGTGAATTACACTTGGCAAAAAAAAACGATTGAACCAAATCAATGTCCGCCACTGGATTTTACTGACACCGTTTATAAAATTCAGGCTCACCGTTAATGTGGAGAGGGGCCGTCAGACTGTAGTTTCCGCTCCTTCTGGTGAATAAAGATAATTTTAACTGTGTCCAGTGAGAGGAAAGAATTTGCTGTTGGTGGGAAATTTTCTTTCTGAACTCGCTGTCACTCTTCTGATATATTGAAACATAAAGCTGGGAGTCTCTAGATTATGTTGTAAAAATATCGGAATAATGTTATTCATATCCGTGCTGTCACCAACCGAACGAAGTGGCTGCCCACAGGGAGGCGGCAGTGTTTAAATCCCCTGATACAACAGTTCATGTTTTACTTCTCATACTGGGGAAAGCTGAGCATTTACCCAAACAACGGGCGCAGCACCTCCCTGACACAGTATCCACAAATCAAACTGACAGGAAAGTTTCATGTGTGATCGAAAGTGCCCGGGAAGCAGACTTGGCTCAACACATACCCGCGAGCATACTCCTTTCTTGGGATATAGTTGACTGCAATGAGCTTGGTGTGATTTGGACACATAATTGCTGGAGCTTGAATCAAATACGCTACCGTTGCGCCACAAGCCTACAGAAAGCGATGCGTTTCTATTCATGGTTAAGAGAACTGATTGCACTGCAATGATTTTACGTTATGAGGAACAACGGAGATCAACAGTTCATGTCTGTTCTGTCTCTCCCCCCTCTCCCTCTGTCTATCGAAACAATTTCCAACTCTCTCTCAATAAAAAAACTGAAAGAACTGCGGATGCTGTATATCAGAAACAAAAAAACAGGAGTTGCCGGTGACCCTTCCATAGAACTGATGGTGATTGAGAAATTATCGGTTTATATGCGAAAAATATTGTGGGAGGAAGGAGGACGCAGTAAATGATAGATCAGGACATAGCCCTAAACGAGGGAAGAATTTTTGGACAGGAAAGGGAGTTGATAACAATCTGCATGGGAGGGTGAACAACAGTAAATGGAGACTGTCCATAGCTAAGAATAGGTAGTGTGTAATGACAGACTATGTGATAACAAGGCTTGGTGTGTGTGGAAGGGACGAGGATACTATGGACTTCAGGCCCTAGATTTATTGAATTCGATGTTGGGACCGAAAGGATGTATGGTCCCCAAGTGCAATATTTGGTGCTCTTCGTTCTGCTGGTGCTGAGCTTCGCTGGAACACTACAGCAAACCTGAGACAGAGATGTTGGCCAGGGAACAGAGTGGGGTGTGGAATTGGCAGGCAACTGGAAGCTCAAGTTCTTTTTGCGGGCAGGACGTAGATGTTCTGTGCAGCAGTCACCCAGTTTACGCTTCATTTCCCTAATGTAGATGAGAGCACATTGTGAGCAACAAATGCAGTGGACTGGGTTGTGGGAAGTGCAGGTAAAGTGCTGCTTCACCTGGAAGGTATGTTTGGGCCTTCGCATAGTGAGGAGGGTGCAGGTAGATGGGCTGGTGTTACACATACGACAGTTTCAGGGGAAAGTGCCTTGGGACGATTGGGGTGGGAATGGGGGTAGGGTTGATGGGAATGAAGGAAGAGTGAACCCAAGGTATAACTCCTGCCCATTTACTTATCTGTCAAATAGAGAAATTTGTTAAGTGTGTACAAGGAAATTTTCTCAATAACAATCTAGATGTACATACCGGGGAGAGTGCAAAACCTAAGGGCCAGCAACCATAATTCTATTAACATTAGAATAGTGATTGAAAATAAAATATCAGTTCTAAAAGTTCAAGTTCTAAATTGGAGGAAAACTCAGGTATTCGGCAAGATCTTTCAAAAGCTGATTGTGGGCAGTTGTTCGCAGGTTAAAGGACTGCTGGAAAATGGGAAGCCTTCAGATATGAGATAACAAGAGTCCAGACACAGTATACTCCTGTTAGGGTGAAAGGAAAGGCTGGTATGTTGGGGAACGCTGGATGACTAGAGAAATTGACATTTTGGTTAAGACAAAGAAGGAAGCATATGTCAGGTATAGACAGAGAGATCGAGTGAATCCTTCGAGTATAAATGCAGTACGAGCATACTTAAGAGAGAAATCATGAGGGCAAAAAGGGGACATGAGATAGCTTTGGCAAATAGAGTTAAGGAGAATCCAAAGTGTTTTTTATAAATACATTAAGGACAAAAGGGTAACAAGGGAGAGAATAGGGCCCCTCAAAGATCAACAAGGCAGCCTTCGTGTGGAGCTGCAGTAGATGGGGGAGATACTGAACGGATATTGTGCATCAGTGTTCACTGCGGAGAAGGGCATGGAAGATATAGAATGTGAGAAAATAGATGGTTACATGTTGAAACAATGTCCATATTGCAGATGCGAAATTGCTGGATATCTTGAAATGCATAAAGTTGGATAATTTCCAAGGACCTGATCAGGAGTACCCTAGAACTCTGTGGGAAACTGGGGAAGTGATTGCTGGGCCTTTTAGTGAGATATTTGTATCATCAATAGTCACAGGTGAGGTGCCGGAAGGCTAGAGGGTGGCTAACGTGGTACCACTATTTAAGAAAGGTGGTAAGGAAAAGCCAGAGAAGTATAGACCAGTGAGCCTGACATCCGTGATGGGCAAGTTGTTGGAGAGAATCCTGAGAGACAGGATTTACATGTATTTGGAAAGGCAAGAATTGATTAGGGATAGTCAGCATGGCTTTGTGCTTGGGGAGTCATGTCTCACGAACATGATTGAGTTTTTTGAAGAAGTAACAAAGTGGATTGATGACGGCAGAGCGATGGACGTGATTTATATGGACTTCAGGAAGGCATTCATCAAGGTTCCACATGGGAGACTGGTGAGCAAGGTTTAATCTCATGGAATGCAGGGACAACTAGCCATTTGGAGACAGAACTGCCTCGAAGGCAGAAGACAGAGGGTGGTGATGGAGGGTTGCTTTTCAGACTGAAGGCCTGTGACCAATGGTGTGTCGCAAGGATCGATGCTGGATCCACTACGTTTTGTCATTTATATAAATGATTTGCATGTAAACGGAGGAGGTATAGTTAGTACGTTTGTAGATGACACCAAAATTGGAGGTGTAGTGGACAGCAAAGAAGGTTACCTCAGATTTCAACGGAATCTTGATCAGATGGGCCAATGGGCTGAGGAGTGGCAGATGGAGGTTAATGTCGACAAATGTGAGGTGCTGCATTTTGGACAAACAAATCAGAGCAGGACTTTTACACTTAATGGTAAGTTCCTTGGAAGTGTTGCTGAACAAAGAGACCTTGAAGTTCAGGTTGATAGTTCCTTAAAAGTAAAGACGCAGGCAGATTGGATGGTAAAGAAGGTGTTTGGTATGCTTTCCTTTGTTGGTCAGGGCATCGAGTATCGATGCTGCGAGCTGATGTTGCTACTGTACAGAACATTGGTCAGGCCACTTTTGGAATATTGCATGTAATTTTGGTCTGCTTCCTATCGGAAAGATGTTGTGAAAATAGAAAAGGTGCAGAAAAGATTTACCAGGACGTTGCCATGGTTGGCGGGTTGAGCTGTAGGGAGAGGCTGAGTAGCCAGTTTTCGCTGGAGCGTCGGAGGCTAAGGGGTGACCTTATAGAGGTTTATAAAATCATGAGGGATATGGATAGAGCAAATACACAAGTTCTTTTCCCTGTGATGGGGAGTCCAGAACGAGAAGGCATAGTTTTAGGTAGGGGAGGGGAAAGATATAGAAGGGACATAACGGGCAACCTTTCCAGGCAGAGGGTGATGCATGTACGGCATGAGCTGCTGGAGTAAGTGGTGGAGGCTGTATAATTACAGCATTTAAAATGCATCTGGATGTGTATATGAACAGGAAGGTTTTATGAGGATTTGGGCCAAGTGCTGGCAAGTGGGACAAGATTAGGTTAGGGCATCTGGGCTGCATGGACGAGTTGGACCGAAGGGTCTGTTTCCGTATTGTACATCTGTGTTACTCTGTGAGATTCCATGGGATTCTTTGCCCAAGACAGCAGTTGAGACAGCTTCATGAAGTATATTGAAGGCACAGTTGGATGGGTTTTTGCATTGAAGGAGAATTAAGGGCGGTCGGGATAGTGCAGGTTGGTGGAGCTGTGATCTTAATGAATGACGGAGTAGGATTGACCAAATGGTCTACTCCTGCTTCTGTTACTATGAATCTGTAACACTGCGTTTCCCGCGGCAGGAGTTTTCCCACGGCACAAAGGAGGTTTTCTAAAATAAATTTAAACCCCTTGCTTTGCTTGAACTCAAACTGCATTGACTTGGAGGTGCATGGGAGCTTGTGGCTCGTTGGTCTAGGGGTATGATTCTCGCTTCGGGCTTTCAGCTGCGGGAGCCCTCGTTTCTTACATTGCCTTGTGCAAAACGGCCAATCAACTTTCTCAAAAAGCAGCTTCGTTAAACGAGATCCGACTGCCTGGGTGGGGCACAGCTGCCATTACAATGAACGCGGCAAGGGCAACACTAACTCAAACTGAACACAAGCTTTGCTTGTGGGCGTTTGGAACGCGTTGCCAGCATAGGAGGCACGGTAGATTCATTTCAAATGCGTCTGGATAAATGCATGAGTCGGGGGTCAGGAGTCGGTGGGGGTCGGTGGGGGCGGTGGGGGTGGCGGGAGTAGAGGGATACAGATGCTTAGGAATTGACCGACAGGTTTAGACAGGACATTTGTATCGGCTCAGGCTTGGAGAGCTGAAGAACCTGTTCCTGTGCTGTAAATTTTCTTTGTTCTTTGTTCTATATGGTGTATATCTAATATTGTTGGCTGTTGTAAAAGTTTCTTTGCAATTATTATTCAGCTTCTAATGTAGTAATGGAGTTACGTCATTTTTTGTCTTTTTTTTACTTTAATAGGTCAGCAGGAAGCCATTCAGCATCTTTACTGGCTTTCTTTTCTCAAGCAGCCTTAACATTTCATTTTCATACCCTTGATTCAGCTCCATTTCCAGCATCTTTGTAGGCAGTTTGTTCCATGTTTGGGAGAAGATTTGTTGCTCCTGTGCTCATTGTTGTAGTAATAGCAGTGTTGTCCCAGTCGAACTCATGACGAGCAACGTGAGTTCGACTGGGACAACACTACACTACTATTATAGGACAAGCCAAACATAGAACAACCAGGGAATTCCGAGAGGCATGGCACTCATCCACTGATTCAGTCAACACACACATCGACCTGGACCCAATATACCGGCCACTGCAGTGGACAGCTGGAACTGACAACCGGAAGCGGCAGGTACAAATCATTCTAAATGCCGGAGGAAACATCACAGAAGCGCTTCACAGGAGGCTCCCAAGCACCGAGGATGTCACCGAGATAGGGGAAGAAACGTCTTCAACACAAATTCCCAGTTCGGTGAACAGAACCACAACAGTTTGTTCCATGTTATTGTCACTGAAATTAAGTTTTCCTCCATGCACAGCTAAGCCGACCTGGCTGCAGGAGGGTTTTCAGGTTTCTGTGGTCTGGATAATATGTGATCAGCAGGCATCTCACAATCTACAGGAATTGCCACCTATGTTATGTTCATTAACTGTACTGACAGTGATCACTTAGTTTGTGATTTTTCTTCGCAGGAAGGCGTGTAGAAAGAAATCTGAAAGCAAATGATACATCAACTTCTGACAGAGCCACTTGATTCATTGAGACTTGAATATCAGCAGCCATTCCAATCAAGAAGACATGTTTGCTTTTGTTTGCTTGAGAGATTCTGGACAGTGGTGCGGCAGGAAGAATACTGAGACACCGGAGTGAGGGAGATTCAGTGCGCTGACTGTGAAAAGTGCTGCAAACCAATTACTCAGATTGGGGGAATCAAAGTCTCACCCCTCACGGTGGGAAAGGCTATTGTCCCCGTTCTGTTTGTAATTTCAATCCCAGACCAACACAAGGAAAGTTCCCTCCAAAGGGGAAACCGTGCAAATGTGGGGACGGTGGGAGAGGATTCCCTTCCCCATCCGTGCTGGAAAGCCACAGATGCATTCACACCTGGAGAGGCCATTCACCTGCTCAGTGTGTAGGAAGGGCTTCAGTCGGATCTGCCATCTGCAGACGCACGAGTGGGTCCACAAGTGAGAGAAGCCATTCACGTGCCCCATGAGCGGGAGGGGTTTCACTCAGTCAGCTGCACTGCTGACCCACCAGCGGGTCCACACTGGACAGAGGCCATTCACCTGCTGTAAGTGCCGGAAGGGATTCACCTGCTCCTCCCACCGGCGGGGGCACCAGCGAGTTCAGGTGCTATCGCAGGGGGATTGAAGGAGCGATGGCCGAGTGCCAAGTGCTTATGCATGAAACGTCAATTCTCCTGCTCCTCGGATGCTGCCTGACCTGCTGTGCTTTTCCAGCTCCACACTCTCGACCCTAATCTCCAGCGTCTGCAGTCCTCACTTTCGTGAGGGGTGAATGTCTATTCCTAGTCTTTTAGATCTATTAAAATCTTTCCCCTTCACCTTTACCCTCTAGTTTTGGAATACTTCTATCCAGGGGAAAAGACAGAAACGTTCAGAAACCAGACAAAATGTGGGGGAAAAATCAGCAAAAAAAAAATGGCTTCGGCATTTTTCTCTCGTAATCTTATATTTGTCATGATCGGGAGGTACCCGTGTTGGACTAAGGTGTACGAAGTTAAAAATCACACAACATCAGGTTACAGTCCAATAGGCTTGTTTGGAAGCACTAGCATTCGGAGCGCTGCTACTTCATCAGGTGGTACGATGTTATACTCCGCAATCACCTGATGAAGGAGCAGGGCTCCGAAAGCTAGTGCTTGCAAATAAGTCTGTTGGACTATCACCAGGTGCTTTGTGATTTTTTAACTGAAAAGTTAGTAACAAATTCCTGCACACTGAGCATGCTCCGTGGTGTCAGCAAAGCACTGTGCATGACCGCCAGTGTTAGCAAGCACTGCGCATGACCGCCAGTGTCAGCAAGCACTGCGTATACTCTTGGGAGCGTGCGAGCTCCTTTCCATGGAGCAGTGTGGAACCTTGGAGGACCAGAAGGAGTCTGGTCCTCCTGCCAATCAGAGCCGGCCATTGTCGAAATGTGGAGATTGGACCGTGAGCTCTGAAGCTGCTCTTTTCTCTCTGCATAAGATTAAACGTCATCCCAGACTGTAACTTTCTTCGTCTGTCTAACATTTGTGAGGACAACAGTGTTTTTCTTTCCACTTTTTCATTCTGGGGTTCAATTGTTGACTTGCAGCAATTGAAAGGAAAGAGTGAACCGAGGGAGGGGCCAGACTCTGGAAAAGTTGATCCCGGTCTGTGTGTCAACTTGGAAACACATGGCAAATGCAGTACCACAGTGTGAAGTTATAGCCTTTGCAGTGTAAAAAGAAAGCAGAAAGGAGATGCATGGTTGAAATGGTGCTATGTTGAGATGTGGCGAACGTTAGATGCTGGAGATCAGAGTTGAATATTGTTGTGCTGGAAAACCACAGTAGGCCAGGGAGCAACTGAGGAGGAGGATGAGGAGAGTCGACGTAACGGGCACGAGCCCTTCACCAGGAGTGATGTGTGGACAGACAAAGGGTCGTCAGCGTCCTTCAACACCAGCCAATGCCAGTTGTCAGAAAGGTGCAGCAAGCAATGAGCAAAGCAAGTGGTATATATCAGCAAGAGGAATTGAGTTCAGAAGTGGGGATGTCTTTCTGCAGTCAGGTCCGCTATTGAATGTATTCAAGGCTGAGCTTACGTGAGTTTGAAGAACAAAGAAGTTATGGGAAAAGGTAAGAAAATGGTTTTGAGACCAGTACAGAACAGTTACAGAGTCATACAGCACAGAAACAGACCATTCAGTCGAACTAGTCCATGCTGACTGTGTTCTGAAACTAAACTGGTCCCACCTGCCAGTGTTTGGCCCATATCCCTCCGAACCTTTCCTATTCATGTACTTATCCAAATGTCTTTTAAACATTGTAACTGTACCTGCATCCAGCAACTCCTCTGGACATTGATTCCTCACATGAACTACTCTTTATCTTCTAAAAAAAGGTGCCCCTTATGTATTTTTAAAATATTTCTTTCTTCATCTTCGAAATTTGCTCCCTAATCTTGAACACCCACACTAGGGAAAGAATACCTGCTGTTCACCTCATCAACACCCCTCATGATTTTATAATCCTCTCTGAGGTCACCTCTCAACCTACGATGCTCCAGTGAAAAACAGAACTGTGTGGCAGAGTTCATGTATATATTGCCTTGTATGGTATTTTGTAAATAACATTCGTTTGCTGGTTGTTTGTATAGGGTATTTCAGGTTCATTAGACGCTGTTTAAGTGTGTTGGTAGGTTTATGGGCTACCATGATGCTGAGAGGATTGAGTTGTCTGGACATCATTTCACAGATGTCGTTAATGTAAAGTAATGTGGCTAGGGTTTTTGCAGACGTTGTGTCTGCTTGTGTCAGTTTGTCGATATGAAACCGACACCCTGGGATTATTGGGTCGGCAAAAGTGCGGATTGCAGGTGCTGGAAACCAGAGTTTAGATCAGAATGGTGCTGGAAAAGCACAGCAGGTCAGACAGCTTCCAAGGCGCATGAAAATCGCCTTTTCGGGCAAAAGCCCTTCATCAGGAATTGAGGCAGGTCCCCTCCAGGGTGGAGAGATAAATTGGGGGTGGGGTGTGCTGGGCCGAAAGTAGCATTGGTGAATGGGGGTGAGGATGGAGGTGACAGGTCAGAGAGGAGGATGGAACAGATAGGTGGTAGATAGATAGATAGATTGATAGAGTTCTTGATTGATCCATTCTTTCCTGTCTGTTTTTTGTGGGTTTTGAAAGCTTTCCCAATCCTCTGAGTGAGTATTGGAGTTGGAAAGTTATGTTATGGCTGTACAGGATATTGGTAAGACCACTTTTGGAATAGTGAGTTTAATTCTGGTCTCCCTCCTATCAGAAAGATATTGTGAAATTTGAAAGGGTTCTGAAGCACCAATGGGCCCACAGAGGGGAACAGATAGATTGGCAGGTAGGACAGGTCATGAGGACAGCGCTAAGCTGGACGTTTGGAACTGAGGTTAGGTGGGGGAAATGAGGAAACTGGTGTAGTCCACATGGATGTCCTGGGGTTGAATTTATCCGAGGCGGAAGATGAGACATTCTTCCTCCAGGCATCAGGTGGGGAGAGAGCTGCGATGGAGGAGGCCCAGGACCTGCATGTCCTCGGCAGAGAGGGAGGGGGTTTGAAATGTTGGGCCATAAAGTGACGGGGTTGATTGGTGCAGGTGTCCTGGAGATGTTCCCTCAAGCGCTGTGACTTGACTCTGCGAGGGGTCTCCGGTCTCCCCAATGTAGAGGAGATCCCATCGGGAGCAATGGATACAAGAAATGACATTGTTGGATACACAGGTGAACACCTTCTCACGACCGTGGCCCGGATTCGATTTCCGGGCAGGGAAGACATTTTCAATAGAGCTGACAGGCTGCCTCTATGTCTCCCTGGTGGTCTAGTAGTTAGGATCCGGTGCTTTCACCGCCGTGGCCCGGGTTCGATTCCCGGCCAGGGAAGCAATTTTCAAGGGTAAAGTCTGCCCATCCTTCTAAAATGTGCTGTGCAATTGTTTATTTATCTTCGTAGTTTCTGGGTGCTGCGGTGTGTCGTGGCTCATTGAATCTGTGTCCTGATTCAGATTGCTTTGTATGTGTCGTGATCATTGCTTCTTTAGGAAAAATCTTGTTTCGCGTGCATTGTTTTCCAGTCGACGCTGTTTTGAATTTACCATTGACTGTTCGTTCTGCTGTGACATCTAGAAATGGCACTTTGTTGTTGTTCTCCTCTTTTGTGAATTTTATGCCAGTAAAGAGATTGTTGATGGTGTTGTAGGTTTCCTCTAATTTGTTTCATTTTGTGATGACAAAAGTGTCATCACTGTGGAGGACACAAAGTTTGGCTTGGGTCGTTGGAAGGGCTGTTTGTGCGAGTCTCTGCATTATTCTTCTGCAAGGAATCCTGATACTGGTGGTATCATCAGTATTTCGTTGATTTGTTTGTAAGGCTTGTTACTGAATATGAAGTAGGTGGTAAGGTACAGTTCCACGAGCTTGACAGTGTTATCTTTGCTGATGACGTTGGTGCTGTGTTTGTGTCTTTGGTTCTTCGAGTAGTGTCTTCAGTTTTCTTTGGCCACGTTGATGTTAATGGATGTGAAAAGAGCTGTTATGTCAAAGGATAACATTATTCCATCCTCTTCTATCTTAGTGTCTTTGGTATGCAGGAATTCTTGGATGGAGGAAATGGAGTGGTGTGAATCTTTGACTTGGAGTTTTAGTCTTCATTGGAGGTCTTTGACTAGTCTGTATATTGCTGTACCAAGTGGTGAGACTATGGCCTGAGGGGGGATTCTGGTTTTAAGAGGAGGAGAACAACAACAAAGTGCCATTCTTAGATGTCACAGTAGAGCGAACAGTCAATGGGGTACTTCAAACTAGCATCTACAGAAAAACAACACACACAAACCAAATACTTTACTACAGAAGCAATCATCCCAACACCCACAAACGAGGCTGCATCAGGACATTATTTCAACAAGCCACTACATACTGCAGCACAGAGAAACTACGAAGAACAGAAGAGAAATAGGCATATAGTGTATTTTGAGGAGAACGGGTACCCAGTAAAGCCAGTCCGCCGATTTCTCATTGATGCTTCCAAGCTGACTCTCAATAATGCGGTTTGTCCCTCCATTCTTTCCTGTTTGTTTTTTGTGGGTTTTGAAAGCTTTCCCAATCCTCTGAGTGAGTATTGGAGTTGGGAAGTTATGTTGTGGCTGTACAGGACATTGGTTAGACCACTTTTGGAATAGTGTGTTTAATTCTGGTCTCCCTCCTGTCAGAAAGATATTGTGAAATTTGAAAGGGTTCTGAAGCACCAATGGGCCCACAGAGGGGAAGACGCCCTTCTGCTGCCCTGAGTGTGGGAAGGACTTCAGTGATTCCTCTGCCCTGCTGACGCACCAGTTGGTCCACACAGGGGAAGGCTGTTCTCTGGCCCCAACTGCGAGATGGCCTTCAGCAGTTCTTCCCACCTGCTGTGACACCAGTGGGGTCCACACTGAGGAGAGGCCGTTCTTCTGCCCTGAGTGCAGGAAGGGCTTTGCTCTTTCCTCTGACCTGCTGGCCCATTGGTGTGGTCCACATGGGGGAGAGGTCGTTCAGTTGCCCTATGTGCAGGAAGGCCTTCAGCAATTCCTCAGCCCTGCTGAGGCACGAGTCCATTCACACCAGGGAGAAGCCTTTCTCCTGCCCCGAGGGTGGGAAGGGGTTTACCCGCTCCTCCACACTGCGAAAACACCAGCTGGTCCACACGGGGGCGGGGGGAGGCCATTCTGCTGCCCTGAGTGCGGGAAGGCCTTCAGCAATTCCTCCGCCCTGCTGAAACAATAGTGTGTCCTTCAGCAGGGGGAGGTTCTGCAGCTGGCCCAAGTGTGGGAAGAGGTTCATGTTTTCTTGCAACTTGCGGAAGCACCAGCGGGGGCGCTGCTGCTCATTGAGTCAGGGACTGCACATTGCCACTGAAATGATCCCGAGAATCCTAAGACTGCAAGACCATCGGAGCATAAGGTAGGCCATTGGGCCCATCGAGTCTACTCTGCCATTCGTTAGAGACAAAAGTCGTGCTGATGCGATTTGCTACAGTGTGGAAACAGGCCGTTCGTCCCAACAAGTCCACACCAACCCTCCGAAGAGTAACCCATCCAGACCCATTTCCCTCTGACTAATGCATCTAACGCTATGGGCAATTAAGCATGGCCAATCCACATGACCTGCACATCTTTGGTTTATGGCAGAAAACAGGATCACCCAGAGAAAACCCACGCAGACACTGGGAGAATGTGCAAACTCCTCACAGACAGCCATCCAAGGCTGGAATCAAACCTGGGTTCCTGGCGCTGTGAGGTTGCAGTGGTAACCACTAAGCCACTACATATTGCAACCCGAAGCTGCAAGCAGAAGTTTGGGAGAACACAGCAATTCAGAATACAGTTGATGAGGCTGCACCTGGAATATTGTGATCAGTTTTGGTCCCCTTGGTGTTCTGACTTCTGACTTCTTCAAATCTGCGTTTGTGTTAAACTTGATGGGATACTTTGTCCAACTCAGCATATTTAAACAGAATCTCTCAGAGGGATTCATTTGAAACTTTTCAGGAGGTGAGGTCAATAAGAATGAACTATTCCAAGTTACTTGGACTCTATTTTAAACTTACATCAGGACCAGTAGTCAGAGACACGTACAGCATGGAAACAGCCCCTTTGGTCCAAATTGTCCATGCTGACCTTATATCCTAAATTAATCTAGTCCCATTTGACAGCACCTGACCCATATACTCTGGCAGCTCATTTCATATATGCACCACCCTCTGCATGAAGAAGTTGTCCCTTTAATATATTTCGCCTCTCACCCTAAACCTATGCCCTCGAGTTCTGGACTCCCCCATCCCAGGGAAAAGACCTTGTCTATTAACCTGTCCATGCCCCTAATGATTTTGTAACCTCTATTATGTCACTCCTCTGCATCCTGATGCTGCAGTGAAAACAGCTCCAGCGTCTTCAGAGTCTCCCTGGAGTGCAAGCCCGACAACCCACAGCAACATTACCATAAATCATTTCTCATGGAGAAGCAAACGTTTCAGTCCTGAAGAAGGGTTAATACCCAAAACGCTGACCACTCCATATTCTGGTGCTGCCTGGCTTGCCTCATCAACGTCCTGCAAAACTACAACATAACTTGCCAACATCGATACTCAATTCCCTAACTGATGAAGGCCAGTGTGCTGAAGGCTTTCTTCACTGCCTTGTGTACCGATGTTGTCAGAGATATAAGACCTCCATTAAACTGATCCACAATCCAGCTGCTGGGAGCCCAAAAGCAGAGTAATGCTGCGTGAGTGTGCTGGGCAAATAACCCAGAGGTCGATGGGTCAAAACCATGTGATTCTATTGATCAATGTCTCTGTAAGCTGCTTTCATATACAAAGGCCCTCTGTTCTGTATCTTGCCTTTGCATCTGCTTCCCAAAGCTTCTTCAGTGGAGGAGTGGCTGTGGCAGCTGGAGCCCAGGAATTCAACGACCACCCGGAGCTGGAGGAAGGTCCAAGCTCCAAGAAACGGGGGGTAAGTCTGGAAGATGGATTTGCTCAAGGCTTGTATTTTTAACTCATTTAAATGGTACCTACTGTATGGGGCTATGGTTTACTTTAAAACCGAAGGATCATATGAGAGTGTTTATATTTAGCAATGGTAGTTGGTAAAATACACTCCCTGGAGGAGCACCTTCTATGATGCTGCATTTCTTGCCGAATGCCCTACCCCCATTTCTGAACTCAGATATTGATTTTATATTTTTTTGGTCAAATTTAATTTCATTTTAATCAGACTTGGTATTCACTATGTGCTATTAATTTGTTTGTTCGATTAATTTCAGTCAAAATTAATGCTGTAATTTCATTTTTGATGTCAGAGTGTGACATTAAATGTGCAGGTGTGAATACCAGTAAGTTGTGAAAATACATCAGGAACTTATGGTTTACAACAATAAGAGCAGTTCACTGATATTCATGGCTTTGTCTCATTCGGGAGTGATGATTCAAATCTGACCAACAAACCGTTTCATGCAGTCATCCAATTTAATTAAAATTTTCTTTTCTGGCAGGCTAAGATTTATGCAATCTATTTATAAGATTATGTCCATTGCTCGCAATATGGTCTCATCCTCATTGGGGAAACTGGACGCCAACTAGCGGAACGTTTCAGGGAACAGCTCTGGGACACTGAAACTGAACGCCCGACGGCCCTGTGGCTGAACACTTTACCTCCCCCTCCCATTCCACCAAGGACATGCAAGTCCTGGGCCTCCTCCACTGCCAAATTCTTGCTACCCGACGCTTGTCAAAAAAACACATCATCTTCTGCCTTGGGACCCTCCAACCACACGGTATTAATGCAGTTTTCATCAGTTTCCTTATTTCCTCTCCCCCACCTTGTCCCAGATCCAACCTTCCAATTCGACACCAACCTCTTGACCTGTCATACCTGTCCACCTTGCTTCTCACCTATTTGCTCCACCCTCATCTCTGACCTATCACCATCAATCCCTACCTCCATCTACCTATTGCACTCCCAGCTGCCTTCCCTCCAGCCCCACTTCCTTCTTATTTATCTCTCAGCCCCCTTGGGTCACCCTTTATTCCTGATGAAGAGCTTATGCTCTAAACCAAGACTGTGATGAAGCAACATCCTCAACGAATAGGAAATAGCTCCCAAGTCAGATTTCATCCCCTCTTCTGTTTCCCTTTTCTTTCAGAAATAAGGAATGTCTTTTCCTTCCACTAGAAAGTGGTCTTCCCCTTTGCGCTGTCTGAAGTGTTATCCCTCACCACTCCTTCAGACACCTTTTAAGAATCCTTTCAACCTGTTTTTCTAACAATTGTGGAGGTGACCAAAAGCAAACATTTCACTCCTCCTCAATGCCCCATTTCTCCTCCTATGAGCCATTTTGTCATGTTGTCTATGTTACAAGCAGCCGAGTGCACTTGGTTTCTGAATTGAAATTTGGCCATTGAAGTGAACAGGATTAATATTTATCGATGGCTAGCTGTGTTTGCACTAACTGTAATTATCCACCAAAACAATGTGTTTTGTTCCACCAAAACTGGAAGCAATGATCTGTGTTTATATTGCAGTCGGATGTAGAAAATCATCCCAGCGATCTTCACGTTATTATAGTTTACTGAGGCCATAACAGCATTACGTGGCAGTTTGATGTGACTAAAACATGGATGGCAATCTCTAGATTATGTTGTAAAAATATCGGTATAATATTATTCACACCCCGCCGTCACCAACTGAACAAGCAGTCTGTGTTTTACTTCTCACATTGCGGGGAGCTGAGCATTAACCCAAACACTGGGCACACCAGCTCCCTGACACAGTGTTCACAAATCAAACTGACAGCAAAGATTCACGTGTGATCGAAAGTTACCGCAAAGAAGATTTGACACGACCGATATACGGAAAGAACGTATTCTTTTCTTGATTTGAAATGTAAGAAGTTGATTGCAGTGAGCCTGACGTGATTTGAACACGCAACTTTCTGATCTGGAGTCAGACGCGCTACTGTTGCGCCACAAGCTCACGGGCGGCTAAGAGCCTCTATTCATGCTTAAGGGAAGTAATCGCACTACAATAATTTCACGTTCATGTCTGTTCTGTTGGGGGGAAAAGGGGAAAGTTAACTGGACACTTTATTCTGGGAGATGGTTATTCCTCGACAGACAAAGCCTTCTGACTGGGTCAGTGGACAGGGTCAGGAGGGTGTCAGCACAGGTCAGACAGATAAAGGGGATCTGAGAGAGGTCTGCACGAGTGAGGAGCTAACTGGCTGCGTCGTGGGATTAAGAACAATGTTGGGGAGGGGGCAGTGGTGGTCAGGGAGAGAATAGTGGCAGGGATTGTCACCATTCTCTGCAGTTGGCAGCAGAAGACCAGATTGCCTGGTGCCAGGATTTGGGAACCTGTGTGCTCAGGGCTGGAGACATGGAAAAGGGAGGTTGCAGCAGGCGTGGTCTAACAATGTCAGGAGGAGAGAACCTCTGCTGAAGGCTAATGAGAAGTCAGAAACTACAAAGACATAGCAGAACTTCAAAGCTCTGTGTGGTATGGTGGCTCAGTGGTTAGCACTCTGCCTCACAGTACCACGGACTTGGGTTCAATTCCACTCTCATGCAGCTCTCTGTGTGGACTTTGGCATGTTCTCACCTTTGTGACTGCATGGGTGAACTCTGGGTGCTCCAGTTTCCTCCGACAGTCTAACCATCTGAAGTTTAGGGTGGATTGGCCATGCTGACGTGTCCAGGGATCTGCAAACTAGGGTGGGTTAACTATGGGGAATGTGGGTGTTTGGAAGGTCAGTCTGAACTTTATGGGCCGAATGGCCCGTAGGGATTATATGAATCTACCGTTTTAGCCATGTGTCTATTGAGAAACGATTGCCCCCAAGTCTGCTGTTAATGGAGTGGGTTCCAGTTCATGGAACACTGACACCATTCCTGGGTAAGGTGGGATTTGTGCTGTCACTTTCCCAACCCACTGTCCCCATGCATTCTCTCTCTCCTCACAGTCTGCACTCACCGAATCTCTCTGCCCAGCCATTCTCTCTTTCTCCCCCTCATTTTCTGCCCCCCATTCTCTGTCCCCAAGTCTTTCTGATCCCCTCCACTCTCTGTCCCCTGTCCATTTTCTCTCTCTCTCTCCCTACCCTTTGCTCCCCTATCCATTCTCTCTCCCTCTCTTCTCCCCCAGCCTCTGTGCCCCTGTCCATTCCCCACCCCACCCCCCATCCTTTCTCGGACCTCGAACCCTCTTTGATTGCTGTATCAAGCCCTTCTCGGGAAAGAGAGAGAATGGATGGTGATGAATCAACCTGGAAGACGGGTGCACAAGAAATGGCTGATTTTAAAATTGAGAACAGCTGAAATGATATACTCAGAAACATTGTTAATGTCTAAAAGCATAAAGCTGCAGACATGTTGCTGAAACTTGCATTGAATTAGGCGGGTAAAGTCATACAGCACAGAAACAGACTCTGCAGTCCAGCTCACCCATGCTGACTGGATATCCTAGATTAATCTCGTGACCCATTTGCCAGGATTTGACCCATATCCCTCTCAACCCTTCCAATACATATACCCAACCAGAGGCCTTTTAAATGTTATAATGGTACGAGCTTCCATCACTTCCTCTGGTAGCCCATTCCACACACGCACCGCCCTCTGTATGAAAAAAATACAAATCTATGCCTTCCTCACTCCCTAGTTTTATCTGTACTGATACCTTCGGTGATCTCTGGACTTGGACAGCAAGGTTCCTTTGTTCCTCAGCACTCTGTAGGGACCTACTATTTATTGATTACTTTCCTCCATTATTACATTTCCCAGAATGCCTGGAGATTAAATTCCATCTCTCTGCCCCATTTACCAGCTGATTGGTATCAAACTGTGGCCAGAGACCATCCTCCTCACTGTCAATACCACCACCTTTGCAGAGATTACTCCTAAACAGGGGAGGGCAGCACTGTCTCCAGCTAAGCAGAGGGAATTGTGTGTGGGTGTTGTGGGGGCTTGGAAACTTTGCAAGCTCCCTTTCCTTCATTTTTTAATCCCACCAAATCCATGTGGTTTGAGTTTTTATAACAGAAAACAGCACAGGGTTTAATTTTAACTTCCCACTGGCTGAAACTTTGTCCTGCCCTCTAACATCGGAGAGTAAAACACTTTAGTTCCCCTCCCCTCCCTCCATGTGTAACACAGAGTTGAGGGATTGGCACCGGTTGTTATTTTGTGATCTATTCCAAATGAAATTTTATCTCTGCGCAGGTGCAAGTGAACAGTCTGTTTTTGTGCTTTCTGCGAATCAGGCTAGCAGCTTTTAAATCCTTATGTTAAGCAGCAGAAGCAAACAGTAGATTAGCAATTGTATTTTGGGAGTGGAAATTCTAGCCCTGGTAATCCCGTTGGCTCAACAGAGAGAGAGGGAGAGGATGTCACATCTAAAGTGCATACAGAAGAGTTGTTACACTTGTTCAGTCAGTTGAGTTGGTTCTTCCCTCAGATGTGACTGGATGTTGCTTTTCATGGATCATAATTAAACTACAACGGAACACATTAAATTCAAGGAATTCAATTGAAAGGGCAATTTGAGTGAATGAATGGAAAACTGCTTAAAGATTGGCTCCTGGTCTTTTACTTCACCAATTAGAAGTTGTTGGTTTGACAGCTCTCCTAATCATAGAATCCCTACATTGTGGGAGCAGGCCATTTGGCCCATCGAGTCAAGACTGACCCTCCAAACAGAATCCCATCCAGACTCACAAAAATGTGCACCGCATGTGTGCAGAGAAGGGGATGCTGGGAGTGAGTGGGATGCTTTCACCACCACCATCTCCCTCCAAGACCCAAACACCCCACAGCACCACCTGTCCATTCCTCCACCACCACAGTGCCTCTGGCCTTAACCCCTGCCAACCACAGTGCCATTGTCCATTCTCCCCGCCACCCATAGCATCCCCTTACATTCTACTCGCCACCCACAGTGCCCCCTGTCCATTCTCCCCGCCACCCACAGCACCCAGTCCATTCTCCCCCACCACACACAGCATCCCCTGTCCATTCTCCCCACCACACACAGTGCCCCCTGTCCATTCTCCCCACCCCCCACAGCACCCAGTCCATTCTCCCAGCCACCCACAGCATCCCCTGACCATTCTCCTTGCCACACACAGTGCCCCTGTCCATTCTCCCCACTACACACTGCATCCCCTGTCCATTCTCCCCCACCAACCACTGCACGACCTGCCCATTCTCCCCTGTAGCACCCACAGCACCTCCATCCAATCTCCCCCGCCATTCATGGCTCTGCCCTCTCCATTCCCCCGTGCCACCCACGGCACCCTTGGCCAATCCCTCGCCACCTCCGGCACACCGTCCATTCTCTTTCTCTTTCTTTCTCTCACCCCCACCCTCTGCATCCCTGTCCAGTCCCTCTTCCCATCTTCTGACTCCCCATGCGTTTTCTCTCTCCCCCACACCCTCTGCTCTCCATCCCTCTGTTCCCCCATCTATTCTCTTTCTCAGCCCACGTTGCCGAGTTTCCTAGCCCACCTTGGCAGTGGCCGGGCCGGGCGGCCATCAACTCTGGCTATTGCAGCCCCCGACTCTTTGCAGTGGTCCGCTCGCCAACACCCCGCCACGTGCACGGGTCAGTGACGCTGCCGAACCGATTGCTGGTCCCGTTTCGGCCTCTGCTTTTCCTAAGGCAAAGCTGCTGCATGCCTCGTAACACTCAGTGGGCGACATGGTGGAGGAGATCCTGCCTCGGTCGCTGCGGTGCGTGGGGGCAAGCATCGCCTCTTGGGCGGCCTTTTTTCCCAATAGACATATGTTTCCGCTGGCCGCACCAGGCTGGTGCTCCCCACAGCTTCCTGCCACCCTGCTACGCGCGCACACCGGCGTGCAGGTGGGTGCTGCTAATGTGGGAAGTGTATGTGCGGTCTGGGTCGCTTTCCTCTGGCGAGGGAGAGACCTTAAACAAACTCAGACAACTCTTAATGGTGGATCACTCGGCTCGTGCGTTGATGAAGAAAGCAGCTAGCTGCGAGAATTAATGTGAATTGCAGGATACATTGATCATCGACAGTTTGAACGCACTTTGCGGCCCGGGTTCTTCCTGGGGCCACGCCTGTCTGAGGGTCATTTGGCATTTAATCGCACTCGTCTTGGCTGGCGAGAGCGCGGCTGAGGTGTCGCAGAGGACCCGTCCTCTTTGTCCCCCTAAGTTCAGACTCCGCAGCCCTCTGGCATCAGAGCACTTGGCCTTTCCCCGCACCCTGCACATTCCATGCGTCAGGCTCGACGCCATCCCCCCGCCAGGGAGCGCGGCCTGGCGTCCGTCTGTGTCGTGGCAGTGGGGCCAGTACGGCTGTCACCGGTCCCAGAATGGCCGTCGGTGGTTCACACGGCGACGTGCACCGCTTCGTCTTTGGGACACGGAGCTGCCTCAAAATGTTGAGCTTCCTGTGGGGTCTGCCTAGGCTCTGCACGTCCGCACTGGGTCTGACTCTCGGTTGGCTGGCAGTAGAAACAGTGAAGGGAGCCGCGGAGGTCTGGTGCTGGTGCGCTGCCGGCCTCACCGTGGAGCTCGCCTGTTTGACACGCTGACCCGACTCGATGGTTGATCGATTGAGAGTGATGAGAGGCACAGACCGTATCTGGGAGCTGCAGGCCGCCCGTTGCTGCAGCCGCCCGTCTCGTGGTTCGTCCTTGGCCTTAAGTGGCCGGTGGGGTGTCTGATCCTGTCTCCCCTGCTGGCGCTGAGTCCCTGGCCGAGGGAGGAGGTTTTCGTCGAACGCTGTGACTTCGACGGTCGCACGTGCAAGGAGCACTGGCTTTTGGCTCTCCCGTTCAGTCCGCAAGTTTCTGCTCGGTCCTGCCACCGGTCTCGGGAGGCACGGAGGGGTTGGCGGCCGTGGTGTGCGCACGGTCACCGTGCAGGCATACCTATCATACCACCGGCCAACCATCGGGAGGACGGCGGAACGTCGGGCTATCGGGGGCCAAGTCGCCAGAAGGCCACCGCTGTGTCTTCCGTACCCTGTCACCGTCAGCATGCCTTCCTCAACTCGTCCGGCTCGGGGCCGCTGGGTTCAGGAGCGGCGTCGCCCGCCGGCCCCACTGAAGGCTATGCCATTCTGCGGCTGGTGATCGATGTGCATGCCGTGCCTGTGCGCCCATTCGCCACTTGTGTCTTAGCGCTTCTCTCTCCCTCTCTCTGACCGTCGGGCAGTCTGTCTGCTGGCGCCTCGCACGTCCTCGGCGGCGAGTCGTCACCACTGTGCCCGGGCCTCTGGCAAGGCAGGAATCGGGCTGAACCTTCCGCTCGAGTAAGTTGCCGGCACTTCCGAGATTCGCCTCCTGCCGTGGATGGGGGAGCGTCTCCGGTCCCGTGAATTTGCGCCGAGCACGTCCCCGTGCGTCGTTGGTGGCAGGGGCGGCCACTCGTCGACACCATCGCTGGCAAGGGTGGTGAGCGACGTGCGGGTGGCTGGCTCTCTGACCGTCGCAGCATCGGCCAAACCCCCCCTGCGGTGAGACGTTGCCCGCCCACTAAGAGGTGGGGGCGTGCACGCTGGCGGTGCGGCCTGGCCATCCTCTGACTCTGGGTACGACCTCAGATCAGACGCGACAACCCGCTGAATTTAAGCACATTACTAAATGGTGGAAAAGAAACTAACCAGGATTCCCTTTGTAACTGTGAGTGAACAGGGAGAGCCCAGCGCCGAATCCCCGCTTGCCTGACGGGCGAGGGAAATGTGGCGTATAGAAGCGCTTTCTCTGACGGTGCCCAGATGCTTAAGTCCTCCTGATCGAGGCCTAGCCTGAGGACGGTGTGAGGCCGGTGGCGGTGCGAGGCTCGTCTAGATTGTGTCTTCTTGGAGTCGGGTTGCTTGTGAATGCAGCTCAAAGTGGGTGGTAAACTCCATCTAAGGCTAAATACTGGCACGAGACCGATAGTCAACAAGTACTGTAAGGGAAAGTTGAAAAGAATTTTGAAGAAAGAGTTCAAGAGGGTATGAAACCGTTAAGAGGAAAACAGGTGTGGTCCGCGCAGTCTGCCCGGAGGATTCAACTTGGCGGCTCCAATCGGTCACGTTGGGGTCTGGCGGATCTCCGCTGCTGGGACTGCTCCCGGCATGGGCACAGCTGTCGCCTGGCGCATTTCCTCCGCTGGTGGTGCGCCACAACTGGCTTCGGGTCAGCTTGGAAGGCCGGTGGATTTGGAAGGTGGCCCACTGCTCCTTGGGGCGAGTGTTACAGCCCCCAGGCATTATCCATCACCGCACCGCCGGAGTCGAGGGAAGGGACCACTGCCACGCCCTCCCGCCCCCCTCGGGGGGTGCGTGGAACCGCGTGTGGCGAGCGGGCTCGCCATGCTCCCGGTGGGTCTGTCGACCGGGGTGTAATGTCCTCAGTGCGCCCCAACCACGTCCTGCCACCGAGTCGGGTCGAGCCATGCTGAGCTGGTGCCAGAGGGCCCTTCCTGTGGATCAGCCCAGCTGCGGTGCCCATCGTCCTACCATGGCAGACGGGTGGCCTTGGCTGGCCACCTTAGTAACTGACGTAGCACTGCTGCGGACGAGGGGAATCTGACTGTTTAATTAAAACAAAGCATCGCGAAGGCCACAGGTCGGTGTTCACGCGATGTGATTTCTGCCAAGTGTTCTGAATGTCAAAGTGCAGAAATTTATTGAAGCGTGGGTAAACGGCGGGAGTAACTATGACTCTCTAATCCCCTCTCTTGGGAGATGTGACTACAGTGTTTTTAAGGTTGTTGGTCTCCGACCGGTGCCTGCATAGTCACCTTTGTGATTTGTTTATACGTATTTTGTCGATCACAAAGTAAGGTCGAACCTCCACGTGGTTCCCCCTGGTAACGGCCTGTATGAGGAAGCTTTTGCCGGGAAGGTGATTTTAAATTGTCTTGTGGTTGTTTTAGTCTGGTCTTATCAGTGTTTTTACCATCGTTTTTATCTTTGGTCTGAACTTGATTTCAGCAGTGTTATATGCCACTGACTGTTTTTATTGTTTTCTCCATCGTTTGAGCATTACTCAGACCAGGCCGGCTAATACGACCTCCAGAAAAGATAAGAGACGGCTGGTGACCATTCAGTCTGGTTGAAACCAAATTTGGCAGAGGCGATTATGGCCAATTCCAAAATTTCCAGTTGAGTGGGAGACCGGGAAAATAACCGCCCCCCACGGTTGCTTTTGGCGGCTCCATGCGCTAAATGTATGAGCCAAAAAGGGACTGGGCAATCCGTCTTGACTCAGACTCAGACGGAAGAGACCATAAGAATTATTCCGGCAAGGCTGTCCTCGGGCAGGCACGAGGGAGCTGTTAACATTGACCAGAATAATCAGGACAGAATTCAAAGGGAAGGGCATGTAGAGGAGTCCCCTCGACAGCCAAGTCCATTTAACAGCCGGATGATTTTAAATTCAAATTTTAAAGGGCCATTTGTTTTTAGTCGATGTGGAGATTTAGAGAGCAATGAGGAGAGGTACAAAGGAAGAATTATTCACCCGGTAATTAAAGAAACAGATAAACTAGAGTTAATAATTAAATACCCTAAAAAGATTTTAAATGTAATTATTGTAATAATATCTACAATACCACAGGGGTGTTTAGGAAACACTTGAAAATATGCAAGGGAATTAAATCAGTGAGGATTAGGTGCAGTAAATGCGATTGGGAAGGGAACTATCAGGCGGTAGCGTGCCAATATCCAAAATGTAAGATGAGTGATAATGTTAGTAGTAGTAGTGATCGTACCAGTAATAGTAATGAAGGAGGTGGATTAGAAAAATCATACCAGTGTGAAGGATGCCCGTTAAAATTTAAATCAGCCAGAGGGTTGGGGCAACACGAAAGACATGCTCAACCCATCTTGAGAAATGAGAGAAGGAAAGAAGGGAAGACGAAGAGTAAGGATAAGATAGATAAGAGAGAGGGAAACAAGAGGGGAGTATGGTCTAAGGTTGAGGTGGAAAAGTTGCAACAACTATAATTAGAGTTTAGCGGCTGTAAGACTATCAATAAAAGTATCGCAGAGAGAATCGGTTCTAAAACCGCGAAACAAATTTCGGGTAAAAGGAGATTATTGAATAAGAAGAATAAAACTAGCGACAATAATAAGGGTATAGAGTTAGAAATGATCTTTAATATTAATGACAATAATGAAATTCAAGATAGTGATCTGGTGTTAGATAGGGTGTTGGAGGAAGAAAGATTGAATGAACAGAGGGACCAAGAGAACGCTATTATTAGGGATTGTCAAGATTATAATGGTAGGTCGATATTAGAATTGATAAAAATAATTGAAGATGACCTGGGTAAGAATAAAGTTGTTAGTAAGGATCATGAGAATAGTATGGGTATGATAATGGATAAATTAGGAAAGAAAAAGGATGATGGGATAGGTAAGAAGGCAACTCATGTTAAAAGAGTAAGTTTTAAGCTAAGGGATAGTGGGCAAAGAAAGAAGAAGGAAAACAAAGCTAAGAAAAGGTATAGTAAAAAGAAGGGAGAATTTAAAGAAATGCAAGTTCTATATAAAACTAAGAGGCAGTATTTAGCAAGAACCCTAATGGGGGGCCCCAGTTAAGAGTGAATGTCCCCTGAGCAAGGTAGAGTTAGAGGAATATTTTAAGGAAAGACTAACAAATTTGAATGAAAATAATAATTTAAGGGGTTTTGCTAAATATAAAAATCAAAGTGAGGGATCCTTAAGTGGCATTCTGACTGGTCCTGTGACGGTGGAAGACGTGGATCTAGCTGTAAAGGCGATGAACGTAAAAACCACTGCAGGGCCAGACAGGGTAATACTTAAAGAAATAATTAAGATATCTATTTAGGATGATTTATTATTTCCTAGACTATTTACCATTTGGATAAAAACTGGTAAAATTCCAGACCAGTTAAAAATAAGTAGAACGGTTCTGATCCCTAAGGTGAGAATAGAAGATGAGTTAAAAGATATAAATAATTGGAGGCTGATTACTATAGGGCCAATTATGCTTAGAATCTTTACAAAAATCGTTGCGAATAGACATAGTAAAGCGATAAATCTGAATAAAAGGCAGAAAGGATTTATGACCGGCGTAGCAGGATGTGAGAACATAAAAATCCTGGAAAATGTTATGAAAGGTGCTAAAAAGAATAAGAGGAATTTAGCTGTGGTTTTTGTAGATATAGCAAAAGCCTTTGATACCATCAGTCAGAGATTAATTATAACAGCATTGAAAAGATTTCAGCTCCCGCAAATTTTTATTAAACTAATTACAAACTTATATGAGAATAATTTTACTCAGGTGGAAGGTTTTAAATGTAAAACCGGAAACATTGAAATTTTAAGAGGAGTAAAGCAAGGTGACGCATTGTCACTGACCCTTTTTACACCTTCCGCAATCGATCACAGACGGAGTGCTTTATGCTAAAGCCCGTGATGGAGGCCTGGCGTTAAATAGACTGTCAACTTTTATTCCAATCTCGATTGTGAGGAAATATGGGACGTTACATAAATCTGAAGACGAAATATTGCACGCCTCGTTTCGGTTTGAGAGTGAGAGTGTAGTGGAGAAAATGCATAAATGGAGTAAATTAAGGGTTATGGAAAAGATCTGGAATCCTAACATTAATCGACAATTGGATGAAGCAGATACCATCATAGAAGATAGTGAAGATGGGATGGAGGAGTTTGCGAGTACTAACTATGCAAACTGGAGATCTGTGGAGATACAGAGATGGATGGCCCTCCCCTGTCAAAGGGCAGGTGTGCATTATTATAAGAATGATAGTGTATCAAATAATTGGTTGAC